>NC_071089.1:120446554-120751554 GCF_027358695.1 Spea bombifrons | reverse complement strand
TCTGCTAATTTTGTTTTTATAATGTCACTTTTCTGTTTAAGCACAACTGGAGTTGCATAAGATTAATTGGCACGTAGGGTTAACAACTTGTGACATTTATGATATTGTATGAAAACGGCATTCTCCCCTTGCCAGCCACTATTTTGGTAACGGCTGCCCGAATTATTAACAACATGTAGTATTGTAGACGTGGCCTAAGTTAAAAAACAAAAAATTAATAATAATAATCTAAGCATTCCAGAGGGCTTAGTGACCATAGCAGAAGAATTGACAGTTGTATCTCAACTGTTTATACATTATTTCATGATGGTGAGAACTTGTACTCCTAAATTGTCTTTACGAATCTTGAAGAAGAGATTTGGAAAAAAAAGTCAGATATTCATGGTTTTTTATCATTTGGGAAGAAAGTGGCAAAAAGTTGGCACTTTCGAAGCTTGAAGAAGAGATTTGGAGAAAAAAAAGTCAGGAATTAATGTGTTTTATCGTTTGTGACAAAAACACCATGAAAAGCAGAGTGGCGCAGCAGAAGCGTGCTGGACCCATACCCCAGAGGTTGATGGATCGAAACCATCCTCTGCTAGATGTCATTTTTACATAGGGTTAATAACTTCTGTCATTGATGATATTGCATGAAAACAGCATTCTCCAGTCGGACAAACAGCTTTACGGGAAGCAGAGTGGCGCAGCAGAAGCGTGCTGGGCCCATAACCCAGGGGTCGATGGATCGAAACCATCCTCTGCTAGATGTCGTTTTTACATAGGGTTAATAACTTCTGTCATTGATGATATTGCATTAAAACAGCATTCTCCCCTCGGACAAACCATTATACGAAAAGCAGAGTGGCGCAGCGGAACCGTGCTGGGCCCATAACCCAGAGGTCGATGGATCGAAACCATCCTCTGCTAGATGTCATTTTTACATAGGGTTAATAACTTCTGTCATTGATGATATTGCATTAAAACAGCATTCTCCCCTCGGACAAACCACTATAAGAAAAGCAGAGTGGCGCAGCGGAAGCGTGCTGGGCCCATAACCCAGAGGTCGATGGATCGAAACCATCCTCTGCTAATTTTGTTTTTATAATGTCACTTTTCTGTTTAAGCACAACTGGCGTTGCATAAGATTAATTGGCACGTAGGGTTAACAACTTGTGTCATTTATGATATTGTATGAAAACGGCATTCTCCCCTTGCCAGCCACTATTTTGGTAACGGCTGCCCGAATTATTAACAACATGTAGTATTGTAGACGTGGCCTAAGTTAAAAAACAAAAAATTAATAATAATAATCTAAGCATTCCAAAATTGGCACTATGCCAAGAAGTTTTTCCTGTGTTTTTTCATGGAAGGATTGGCATGCTTTGTCTGGAAAATAACTTTCCACAAGTGGAATAAGAAGATTTGGCTTAATGTTGGAAAGCTTTAAGGATTTTGCATTTCTGTCTTTCAATATAATCATTAGCTCATTTGTGTTGCAAACACAGGAATGAAAGTTTTCAGGAAAACGTCCCACTCGTCCCTGGGTGGGCTTGAACCACCAACCTTTCGGTTAACAGCCGAACGCGCTAACCGATTGCGCCACAGAGACAACCACTTGTGACTGTTTTCAGAGAAGCAGTGAGGATTATGACTTTAAACCTTCAGCATTCCAGAGGGCTTAGTGACCATAGCAGAAGAATTGACAGTTGTATCTCAACTGTTTATACATTATTTCATGATGGTGAGAACTTGTACTCCTAAATTGTCTTTACGAATCTTGAAGAAGAGATTTGGAAAAAAAAAGTCAGATATTCATGGTTTTTTATCATTTGGGAAGAAAGTGGCAAAAAGTTGGCACTTTCGAAGCTTGAAGAAGAGATTTGGAGAAAAAAAAGTCAGGAATTAATGTGTTTTATCATTTGTGAAGAAAGCGCCATGAAAAGCAGTGTGGCGCAGCGGAAGCGTGCTGGGCCCATAACCCAGAGGTCGATGGATCGAAACCATCCTCTGCTAGATGTCGTTTTTACATAGGGTTAATAACTTCTGTCATTGATGATATTGCATTAAAACAGCATTCTCCCCTCGGGCAAACAGCTTTACAGAAAGCAGAGTGGCGCAGCGGAAGCGTGCTGGGCCCGTAACCCAGAGGTCGATGGATCGAAACCATCCTCTGCTAGATGTCATTTTTACATAGGGTTAATAACTTCTGTCATTGATGATATTGCATTAAAACAGCATTCTCCCCTCGGACAAACCACTATAAGAAAAGCAGAGTGGCGCAGCGGAAGCGTGCTGGGCCCATAACCCAGAGGTCGATGGATCGAAACCATCCTCTGCTAATTTTGTTTTTATAATGTCACTTTTCTGTTTAAGCACAACTGGCGTTGCATAAGATTAATTGGCACGTAGGGTTAACAACTTGTGTCATTTATGATATTGTATGAAAACGGCATTCTCCCCTTGCCAGCCCCTATTTTGGTAACGGCTGCCCGAATTATTAACAACATGTAGTATTGTAGACGTGGCCTAAGTTAAAAAACAAAAAATTAATAATAATAATCTAAGCATTCCAAAATAGGCACTATGCCAAGAAGTTTTTCATGTGTTTTTTCATGGAAGGATTGGCATGCTTTGTCTGGAAAATAACTTTCCACAAGTGAATAAGAAGATTTGGCTTAATGTTGGAAAGCTTTAAGGATTTTGCATTTCTGTCTTTCAATGTAATCATTAGCTCATTTGTGTTGCAAACACAAGAATGAAAGTTTTCAGGAAAACATCCCACTCGTCCCTGGGTGGGCTTGAACCATCAACCTTTCGGTTAACAGCCGAACGCGCTAACCGATTGCGCCACGGAGACAACCACTTGTGACTGTTTTCAGAGAAGCAGTGAGGATTATGACTTTAAACCTTCAGCATTCCAGAGGGCTTAGTGACCATAGCAGAAGAATTGACAGTTGTATCTCAACTGTTTATACATTATTTCATGATGGTGAGAACTTGTACTCCTAAATTGTCTTTACGAATCTTGAAGAAGAGATTTGGAAAAAAAAGTCAGATATTCATGGTTTTTTATCATTTGGGAAGAAAGTGGCAAAAAGTTGGCACTTTCGAAGCTTGAAGAAGAGATTTGGAGAAAAAAAAGTCAGGAATTAATGTGTTTTATCATTTGTGAAGAAAGCACCATGAAAAGCAGAGTGGCGCAGCGGAAGCGTGCTGGGCCCATAACCCAGAGGTCGATGGATCGAAACCATCCTCTGCTAGATGTCGTTTTTACATAGGGTTAATAACTTCTGTCATTGATGATATTGCATGAAAACAGCATTCTCCCCTCGGACAAACAGCTTTACAGAAAGCAGAGTGGCGCAGCGGAAGCGTGCTGGGCCCATAACCCAGAGGTCGATGGATCGAAACCATCCTCTGCTAGATGTCATTTTTACATAGGGTTAATAACTTCTGTCATTGATGATATTGCATTAAAACAGCATTCTCCCCTCGGACAAGCCACTATAAAAAAAGCAGAGTGGCGCAGCGGAAGCGTGCTGGGCTCATAACACAGAGGTCGTTGGATCGAAACCATCCTCTGCTAATTTTGTTTTCATTATGTCACTTTTCTGTTTAAGCACAACTGGCGTTGCATAAGATTAATTGGCACGTAGGGTTAACAACTTGTGTCATTTATGATATTGTATGAAAACGGCATTCTCCCCTTGACAGCCACTATTTTGGTAACGGCTGCCCGAATTATTAACAACATGTAGTATTGTAGACATGGCCTAAGTTAAAAAACAAAAAATTAATAATAATCTAAGCATTCCAAAATTGGCACTATGCCAAGAAGTTTTTCATGTGTTTTTTCATGGAAGGATTGGCATGCTTTGTCTGGAAAATAACTTTCCACAAGTGGAATAAGAAGATTTAGCTTAATGTTGGAAAGCTTTAAGGATTTTGCATTTCTGTCTTTCAATGTAATCATTAGCTCATTGGTGTTGCAAACACAGGAATGAAAGTTTTCAGGAAAACATCCCACTCGTCCCTGGGTGAGCTTGAACCACCAACCTTTCGGTTAACAGCCGAACGCGCTAACCGATCTCGCCACAGAGACAACCACTTGTAACTGTTTTCAGAGAAGCAGTGAGGATTATGACTTTAAACCTTCAGCATTCCAGAGGGCTTAGTGACCATAGCAGAAGAATTGACAGTTGTATCTCAACTGTTTATACATTATTTCATGATGGTGAGAACTTGTACTCCTAAATTGTCTTTACGAATCTTGAAGAAGAGATTTGGAAAAAAAGTCAGATATTCATGGTTTTTTATCATTTGGGAAGAAAGTGGCAAAAAGTTGGCACTTTCGAAGCTTGAAGAAGAGATTTGGAGAAAAAAAAGTCAGGAATTAATGTGTTTTATCGTTTGTGAAAAAAACACCATGAAAAGCAGAGTGGCGCAGCAGAAGCGTGCTGGACCCATACCCCAGAGGTTGATGGATCGAAACCATCCTCTGCTAGATGTCATTTTTACATAGGGTTAATAACTTCTGTCATTGATGATATTGCATGAAAACAGCATTCTCCAGTCGGACAAACAGCTTTACAGGAAGCAGAGTGGCGCAGCAGAAGCGTGCTGGGCCCATAACCCAGGGGTCGATGGATAGAAACCATCCTCTGCTAGATGTCATTTTTACATAGGGTTAATAACTTCTGTCATTGATGATATTGCATTAAAACAGCATTCTCCCCTCGGACAAACCATTATACGAAAAGCAGAGTGGCGCAGCGGAACCGTGCTGGGCCCATAACCCAGAGGTCGATGGATCGAAACCATTCTCTGCTAGATGTCATTTTTACATAGGGTTAATAACTTCTGTCATTGATGATATTGCATTAAAACAGCATTCTCCCCTCGGACAAACCACTATAAGAAAAGCAGAGTGGCGCAGAGGAAGCGTGCTGGGCCCATAACCCAGAGGTCGATGGATCGAAACCATCCTCTGCTAATTTTGTTTTTATAATGTCACTTTTCTGTTTAAGCACAACTGGCGTTGCATAAGATTAATTGGCACGTAGGGTTAACAACTTGTGTCATTTATGATATTGTATGAAAACGGCATTCTCCCCTTGCCAGCCACTATTTTGGTAACGGCTGCCCGAATTATTAACAACATGTAGTATTGTAGACGTGGCCTAAGTTAAAAAACAAAAAATTAATAATAATAATCTAAGCATTCCAAAATTGGCACTATGCCAAGAAGTTTTTCCTGTGTTTTTTCATGGAAGGATTGGCATGCTTTGTCTGGAAAATAACTTTCCACAAGTGGAATAAGAAGATTTGGCTTAATGTTGGAAAGCTCTAAGGATTTTGCATTTCTGTCTTTCAATGTAATCATTAGCTCATTTGTGTTGCAAACACAGGAATGAAAGTTTTCAGGAAAACATCCCACTCGTCCCTGGGTGGGCTTGAACCACCAACCTTTCGGTTAACAGCCGAACACGCTAACCGATTGCGCCACAGAGACAACCACTTGTGACTGTATTCAGAGAAGCAGTGAGGATTATGACTTTAAACCTTCAGCATTCCAGAGGGCTTAGTGACCATAGCAGAAGAATTGACAGTTGTATCTCAACTGTTTATACATTATTTCATGATGGTGAGAACTTGTACTCCTAAATTGTCTTTACGAATCTTGAAGAAGAGATTTGGAAAAAAAAGTCAGATATTCATGGTTTTTTATCATTTGGGAAGAAAGTGGCAAAAAGTTGGCACTTTCGAAGCTTGAAGAAGAGATTTGGAGAAAAAAAAGTCAGGAATTAATGTGTTTTATCATTTGTGAAGAAAGCACCATGAAAAGCAGAGTGGCGCAGCGGAAGCGTGCTGGGCCCATAACCCAGAGGTCGATGGATCGAAACCATCCTCTGCTAGATGTCGTTTTTACATAGGGTTAATAACTTCTGTCATTGATGATATTGCATTAAAACAGCATTCTCCCCTCGGACAAACAGCTTTACAGAAAGCAGAGTGGCGCAGCGGAAGCGTGCTGGGCCCATAACCCAGAGGTCGATGGATCGAAACCATCCTCTGCTAGATGTCATTTTTACATAGGGTTAATAACTTCTGTCATTGATGATATTGCATTAAAACAGCATGCTCCCCTCGGACAAACCACTATAAGAAAAGCAGAGTGGCGCAGCGGAAGCGTGCTGGGCCCATAACCCAGAGGTCGATGGATCGAAACCATCCTCTGCTAATTTTGTTTTTATAATGTCACTTTTCTGTTTAAGCACAACTGGCGTTGCATAAGATTAATTGGCACGTAGGGTTAACAACTTGTGTCATTTATGATATTGTATGAAAACGGCATTCTCCCCTTGCCAGCCACTATTTTGGTAACGGCTGCCCGAATTATTAACAACATGTAGTATTGTAGACGTGGCCTAAGTTAAAAAACAAAAAATTAATAATAATAATCTAAGCATTCCAAAATAGGCACTATGCCAAGAAGTTTTTCATGTGTTTTTTCATGGAAGGATTGGCATGCTTTGTCTGTAAAATAACTTTCCACAAGTGGAATAAGAAGATTTAGCTTAATGTTGGAAAGCTTTAAGGATTTTGCATTTCTGTCTTTCAATGTAATCATTAGCTCATTTGTGTTGCAAACACAGGAATGAAAGCTTTCAGGAAAACATCCCACTCGTCCCTGGGTGGGCTTGAACCACCAACCTTTCGGTTAACAGCCGAACGCGCTAACCGATTGCGCCACAGAGACAACCACTTGTGGCTCTTTTCAGAGAAGCAGTGAGGATTATGACTTTAAACCTTCAGCATTCCAGAGGGCTTAGTGACCATAGCAGAAGAATTGACAGTTGTATCTCAACTGTTTATACATTATTTCATGATGGTGAGAACTTGTACTCCTAAATTGTCTTTACGAATCTTGAAGAAGAGATTTGGAAAAAAAAGTCAGATATTCATGGTTTTTTATCATTTGGGAAGAAAGTGGCAAAAAGTTGGCCCTTTCGAAGCTTGAAGAAGAGATTTGGAGAAAAAAAAGTCAGGAATTAATGTGTTTTATCATTTGTGAAGAAAGCACCATGAAAAGCAGAGTGGCGCAGCGGACACGTGCTGGGCCCATAACCCAGAGGTCGATGGATCGAAACCATCCTCTGCTAGATGTCATTTTTACATAGGGTTAATAACTTCTGTCATTGATGATATTGCATGAAAACAGCATTCTCCCCTCGGACAAACAGCTTTACAGAAAGCAGAGTGGCGCAGCGGAAGCGTGCTGGGCCCATAACCCAGAGGTCGATGGATCGAAACCATCCTCTGCTAGATGTCATTTTTACATAGGGTTAATAACTTCTGTCATTGATGATATTGCATTAAAACAGCATTCTCCCCTCGGACAAGCCACTATAAGAAAAGCAGAGTGGCGCAGCGGAAGCGTGCTGGGCCCATAACCCAGAGGTCGATGGATTGAAACCATCTTCTGCTAATTTTGTTTTTATAATGTCACTTTTCTGTTTAAGCACAACTGGCGTTGCATAAGATTAATTGGCACGTAGGGTTAACAACTTGTGTCATTTATGATATTGTATGAAAACGGCATTCTCCCCTTGCCAGCCACTATTTTGGTAACGGCTGCCCGAATTATTAACAACATGTAGTATTGTAGACGTGGCCTAAGTTAAAAAACAAAAAATTAATAATAATAATCTAAGCATTCCAAAATTGGCACTATGCCAAGAAGTTTTTCCTGTGTTTTTTCATGGAAGGATTGGCATGCTTTGTCTGGAAAATAACTTTCCACAAGTGGAATAAGAAGATTTGGCTTAATGTTGGAAAGCTCTAAGGATTTTGCATTTCTGTCTTTCAATGTAATCATTAGCTCATTTGTGTTGCAAACACAGGAATGAAAGTTTTCAGGAAAACATCCCACTCGTCCCTGGGTGGGCTTGAACCACCAACCTTTCGGTTAACAGCCGAACACGCTAACCGATTGCGCCACAGAGACAACCACTTGTGACTGTATTCAGAGAAGCAGTGAGGATTATGACTTTAAACCTTCAGCATTCCAGAGGGCTTAGTGACCATAGCAGAAGAATTGACAGTTGTATCTCAACTGTTTATACATTATTTCATGATGGTGAGAACTTGTACTCCTAAATTGTCTTTACGAATCTTGAAGAAGAGATTTGGAAAAAAAAGTCAGATATTCATGGTTTTTTATCATTTGGGAAGAAAGTGGCAAAAAGTTGGCACTTTCGAAGCTTGAAGAAGAGATTTGGAGAAAAAAAAGTCAGGAATTAATGTGTTTTATCATTTGTGAAGAAAGCACCATGAAAAGCAGAGTGGCGCAGCGGAAGCGTGCTGGGCCCATAACCCAGAGGTCGATGGATCGAAACCATCCTCTGCTAGATGTCGTTTTTACATAGGGTTAATAACTTCTGTCATTGATGATATTGCATTAAAACAGCATTCTCCCCTCGGACAAACAGCTTTACAGAAAGCAGAGTGGCGCAGCGGAAGCGTGCTGGGCCCATAACCCAGAGGTCGATGGATCGAAACCATCCTCTGCTAGATGTCATTTTTACATAGGGTTAATAACTTCTGTCATTGATGATATTGCATTAAAACAGCATGCTCCCCTCGGACAAACCACTATAAGAAAAGCAGAGTGGCGCAGCGGAAGCGTGCTGGGCCCATAACCCAGAGGTCGATGGATCGAAACCATCCTCTGCTAATTTTGTTTTTATAATGTCACTTTTCTGTTTAAGCACAACTGGCGTTGCATAAGATTAATTGGCACGTAGGGTTAACAACTTGTGTCATTTATGATATTGTATGAAAACGGCATTCTCCCCTTGCCAGCCACTATTTTGGTAACGGCTGCCCGAATTATTAACAACATGTAGTATTGTAGACGTGGCCTAAGTTAAAAAACAAAAAATTAATAATAATAATCTAAGCATTCCAAAATAGGCACTATGCCAAGAAGTTTTTCATGTGTTTTTTCATGGAAGGATTGGCATGCTTTGTCTGTAAAATAACTTTCCACAAGTGGAATAAGAAGATTTAGCTTAATGTTGGAAAGCTTTAAGGATTTTGCATTTCTGTCTTTCAATGTAATCATTAGCTCATTTGTGTTGCAAACACAGGAATGAAAGCTTTCAGGAAAACATCCCACTCGTCCCTGGGTGGGCTTGAACCACCAACCTTTCGGTTAACAGCCGAACGCGCTAACCGATTGCGCCACAGAGACAACCACTTGTGGCTCTTTTCAGAGAAGCAGTGAGGATTATGACTTTAAACCTTCAGCATTCCAGAGGGCTTAGTGACCATAGCAGAAGAATTGACAGTTGTATCTCAACTGTTTATACATTATTTCATGATGGTGAGAACTTGTACTCCTAAATTGTCTTTACGAATCTTGAAGAAGAGATTTGGAAAAAAAAGTCAGATATTCATGGTTTTTTATCATTTGGGAAGAAAGTGGCAAAAAGTTGGCACTTTCGAAGCTTGAAGAAGAGATTTGGAGAAAAAAAAAGTCAGGAATTAATGTGTTTTATCATTTGTGAAGAAAGCACTATGAAAAGCAGAGTGGCGCAGCGGAAGCGTGCTGGGCCCATAACCCAGAGGTCGATGGATCGAAACCATCCTCTGCTAGATGTCATTTTTACATAGGGTTAATAACTTCAGTCATTGATGATATTGCATGAAAACAGCATTCTCCTCCGGACAAACAGCTTTACAGAAAGCAGAGTGGCGCAGCAGAAGCGTGCTGGTCCCATAACCCAGAGGTCGATGGATCAAAACCATCCTCTGCTAGATGTCCTTTTTACATAGGGTTAATAACTTCTGTCATTGATGATATTGCATTAAAACAGCATTCTCCCCTCGGACAAGCCACCATAAGAAAAGCAGAGTGGCGCAGCGGAAGCGTGCTGGGCCCATAACCCGGAGGTTGATAGATCAAAACCATCCTCTGCTAATTTTGTTTTTATAATGTCACTTTTCTGTTTAAGCACAACTGGCGTTGCATAAGATTAATTGGCACGTAGGGTTAACAACTTGTGTCATTTATGATATTGTATGAAAACGGCATTCTCCCCTTGCCAGCCACTATTTTGGTAACGGCTGCCCGAATTATTAACAACATGTAGTATTGTAGACGTGGCCTAAGTTAAAAAACAAAAAATGAATAATAATAATCTAAGCATTCCAAAATTGGCACTATGCCAAGAAGTTTTCCCTGTGTTTTTTCATGGAAGGATTGGCATGCTTTGTCTGGAAAATAACTTTCCACAAGTGGAATAAGAAGATTCGGCTTAATGTTGGAAAGCTTTAAGGATTTTGCATTTCTGTCTTTCAATGTAATCACTAGCTCATTGGTGTTGCAAAGACAGGAATGAAAGTTTTCAGGAAAACATCACACTCGTCCCTGAGTGGGTTTGAACCACCAACCTTTCGGTTAACAGCCGAACGCGCTAACCGATTGCTCCACAGAGACAACCACTTGTGACAGTTTTCAGAGAAGCAGTGAGGATTATGACTTTAAACCTTCAGCATTCCAGAGGGCTTAGTGACCATAGCAGAAGAATTGACAGTTGTATCTCAACTGTTTATACATTATTTCATGATGGTGAGAACTTGTACTCCTAAATTGTCTTTACGAATCTTGAAGAAGAGATTTGGAAAAAAAAGTCAGATATTCATGGTTTTTTATCATTTGGGAAGAAAGTGGCAAAAAGTTGGCACTTTCGAAGCTTGAAGAAGAGATTTGGAGAAAAAAAAAGTCAGGAATTAATGTGTTTTATCATTTGTGAAGAAAGCACTATGAAAAGCAGAGTGGCGCAGCGGAAGCGTGCTGGGCCCATAACCCAGAGGTCGATGGATTGAAACCATCCTCTGCTAGTTGTCATTTTTACATAGGGTTAATAACTTCTGTCATTGATGATATTGCATTAAAACAGCATTCTCCCCTCGGACAAACAGCTTTACAGAAAGCAGAGTGGCGCAGCAGAAGCGTGCTGGGCCCATAACCCAGAGGTCGATGGATCGAAACCATCCTCTGCTAGATGTCATTTTTACATAGGGTTAATAACTTCTGTCATTGATGATATTGCATGAAAACAGCATTCTCCCATCGGACATACCATTATACGAAAAGCAGAGTGGCGCAGCGGAAGCGTGCTGGGCCCATAACCCAGAGGTCGATGGATCGAAACCATTCTCTGCTAATTTTGTTTTTATAATGTCACTTTTCTGTTTAAGCACAACTGGCGTTGCTTAAGATTAATTGGCACGTAGGGTTAACAACTTGTGTCATTTATGATATTGTATGAAAACGGCATTCTCCCCTTGCCAGCCACTATTTTGGTAACGGCTGCCCGAATTATTAACAACATGTAGTATTGTAGACGTGGCCTAAGTTAAAAAACAAAAAATTAATAATAATAATCTAAGCATTCCAAAATTGGCACTATGCCAAGAAGTTTTTCCTGTGTTTTTTCATGGAAGGATTGGCATGCTTTGTCTGGAAAATAACTTTCCACAAGTGGAATAAGAAGATTTGGCTTAATGTTGGAAAGCTTTAAGGATTTTGCATTTCTGTCTTTCAATGTAATCATTAGCTCATTGGTGTTGCAAAAACAGGAATGAAAGTTTTCAGGAAAACATCCCACCCGTCCCTGGGTGGGCTTGAACCAACAACCTTTCGGTGAACAGCCGAACGCGCTAACCGATTGCGCCACAGAGACAACCACATGTGACTGTTTTCAGAGAAGCAGTGAGGATTATGACTTTAAACCTTCAGCATTCCAGAGGGCTTAGTGACCATAGCAGAAGAATTGACAGTTGTATCTCAACTGTTTATACATTATTTCATGATGGTGAGAACTTGTAAATTGTCTTTACGAATCTTGAAGAAGAGATTTGGAAAAAAAGTCAGATATTCGTGGTTTTTTATCATTTGGGAAGAAAGTGGCAAAAAGTTGGCACTTTCGAAGCTTGAAGAAGAGATTTGGAGAAAAAAAAGTCAGGAATTAATGTGTTTTATCATTTGTGAAGAAAATGCCACGAAAAGCAGAGTGGCGCAGCGGAAGCGTGCTGGGCCCGTAACCCAGAGGTCGATGGATCGAAACCATCCTCTGCTAGATGTCCTTTTTACATAGGGTTAATAACTTCTGTCATTGATGATATTGCATTAAAACAGCATTCTCCCCTCAGACAAAGCACTATATGAAAAGCAGAGTGGCGCAGCGGTAGCCTGCTGGGCCCATAACCCAGAGGTCGATGGATCGAAACCATCCTCTGCTAATTTTGTTTTTATAATGTCACTTTTCTGTTTAAGCACAACTGGCGTTGCATAAGATTATTTGGCACGTAGGTTTAGCAACTTGTGTCATTTATGATATTGTATGAAAACGGCATTCTCCCCTTGCCGGCCACTATTTTGGTAACGGCTGCCCGAATTATTAACAACATGTAGTATTGTAGACGTGGCCTAAGTTAAAAAACAAAAAATTAATAATAATAATCTAAGCATTCCAAAATAGGGACTATGCCAAGAAGTTTTTCCTGTGTTTTTTCATGGAAGGATTGGCATGCTTTGTCTGGAAAATAACTTTCCACAAGTGGAATAAGATGATTTAGCTTAATGTTGGAAAGCTTTAAGGATTTTGCATTTCTGTCTTTCAATGTAATCATTAGGTCATTGGTGTTGCAAACACAGGAATGAAAGTTTTCAGGAAAACATACCGCTCGTCCCTGGGTGGGCTTGAACCAACAACCTTTCGGTTAACAGCCGAACGCGCTAACCGATTGCGCCACAGAGACAACCACATGCGACTGTTTTCAGAGAAGCAGTGAGGATTATGACTTTAAACCTTCAGCATTCCAGAGGGCTTAGTGACCATAGCAGAAGAATTGACAGTTGTATCTCAACTGTTTATACATTATTTCATGATGATGAGAACTTGTACTCCTAAATTGTCTTAGGAGTTCAAGTAAATGTTTTAAGAAACGTCAGTGGTAAGAAAAAGCAGAAAATACTGCACAGAAACGATTCATCATACAGCCTTTTAAGACTCATCAGAATTTCCAATAATGACTCATTTTGTTCCTAGCACCCTGCCAGTTGAGAAAAAGTGTCACTAATGGAAGCTGGTCTTTGAAAAAGACTTGAAATGATCAGAGGGAGGATTAAAGCAACAAAAACCTACTCAACGCTAAATGGGGCTTTTGTTTTCTATTTTGAATACTTGTTTTCCCAATTAGTTTTTATTTTCAATACTCATTAATCAAGAAAAGTATTTAGAATTATGCAATTACGTGATAAGAATCTCTACTATACAGAAAATTATTTTTTTTTACAAATTATATTCTGATGCTGGTGCTCTTGAGGAGTTAATTGTGAAATAACAGTGGTCAAAACAGGAGGTAAAACAAAATCTATTTAATATATTTTCTTAATATATGAAAGAGCAAACTTGACTCCAAATATACAATTTTTTGGTACTTGGAAAGCCCAAGTGTTTGGCATGTGGTTGTGGGAGTAGTCATCGAGTTCTGTTTCCCTCTGCCACTTCCTCAAATTCACCCAGGAAGGAGTCAGCTGCGCATGGTATACCGCTCTGCTTTCCATCCATTGACAGCCATCCATTAGATTACAGCTAGGGAAGATGTGTGAAGGTTTTCTTGTTCTCTGACTTGTTATAGGACAACTGGAGACAGTCTTCACAAAGGCTATTTGCCATTGGCACATAAGACTTTAATGTCATTGTGATGTATCATTTTCTTCACTGCACTTTTAACATCATTATTTCTCAAACTATAAATCAAAGGGTTTAACATGGGTGTCACAACACCGTAATTAAGACTAATATACTTTTGACTCTCTGAAAAACAATTTGTTGGCAACAAATACATGGATATAGTGGTCCCATAGAACAGCAAGACCACCGTCACATGGGAAACACACGTGGAAAAGGCTTTTGTGCTTCCATCAACAGAATGGATCTTTAATATTGATGTTATAATACAAACGTAGGTTGTTAAAATGAACAAAAAAGGAAGCACGAGTAAGAATATTCCTCCCAAAAACATCACTGTTTCAAAGAAAAAGATGTCTCCGCACATCAGTTTTATAATGACCAAGCTCTCGCAAGCAAAATGTTCAACTCTGTTACCTTTGCAGAATGTAGGAGGCTTCGAAATCAGAGGAAAAGTGGTTGATAGAAAACAACCCAACCACATAACGCCTGTTGCGGTTTTACACAACCTCCAACTCATCAGCGCTGCGTAACGCAGAGGGAGGCAGATGGCGACGTAGCGGTCGAACGCCATTATCGCCAGCAGGATGCATTCTATTTGTCCTAGGAGAAGACTTACGCTCATCTGTATCATGCACCCGATTAATGAAATCCTTCCTCCTTCTGTGGATATCATGTCCGCAAGCATTTTGGGAACAGAAGCCGACGAGTAGAATAAATCTAGAATGGACAGCTGGCAGAGAAAATAGTACATAGGTGTGTGCATCCGAGAGCTGGATATAACTGCGCCGATCAGAATGATATTTCCAAACACCGTTACAGTGTACATAAGGAAAAACAAAACAAAAAACAGAATTTGAGTCCTCCGGTCGTGAGAAAAGGCGGTTAAAATAAATTCGTTTACAATGGTTTCACTCTGATTCTCCATCTTCTCAAATAACTTATGGACACCTATCAATATAAATTAACAAAAGGAAATCTTAGTAATGAGACCAGCTCTTATACCGATTTGGAATATATTCAGGTATAGATATTTTTTCTCTGAATAAAGTTTTTCTTATATTATTTTCTTGTTGATGGTATCTGGGTATTATTTTCCATTTTGGACTTTAAATTCTTAATTTTCTTTCTATTCATATGTCTAGTGAAGCAGCTGTGGTGGGAAATACGTGGGGGTACAGAGAAAGCTAAAAAAAAAAAGCCATCTTTGCTCTGGTTCCAGCTAATCACTACATGAGAAGCTGGACTCTACCAGGCGATGGGCTCTCAAACCCATATCCAATTAATAATCAGTTGATTTCTCTTTGTCAGAGAAACACCTGGCAACGACATTTCAAGGAATGGAACAAAACCAGCTTCACGGCTGTTCAAGAAAATCCATTACTCCAAAAATGAGAAACAAAACAACAAGGGATATAAGACAAATTTATGGGTAAAAGTTTTACAAAACATGTAAAAGAAATCGAACGTGTAAAAAAAATATGAACACTCAGGACAGCATCCGTACCAAAAAAGTCCATTTCTAGTGACGCAGACAATGGTGGCACAAGTCAAACTTAACATTCATATATTAACATGTATTATGCTTGTAGTGGAGTGACTACATGTTTCATTTTGAACATAAATACACTGATTTTTGGGGACATAGAAATAAGTTTTATGGATTCCTTACTGTTTAAGTTGTATATATAATATACATACACACATATATATATATATATATATATATATATATACACATATATACACTTTACAAATAGTGTTTGAACCAGCTGGCACCACCAATTCTATTTAATCCTGGGCAGACAGGAGCTGGTTATGTGTTTTAGCTCCTGAACTGATGTACAGCCAGCATATAACTGGAAATGACATTCGTTTTGTATATTCCACTTTTAAAATTGCCTTCCTGCCCAACTTTATCTGAAATTTCATTTTTTTTCTCTAAACATTTTTCTGAATACCTAGTAAAACGACGTGAAAATTATTATTTGCTGTATGGCTCAGGGAAAAATATTTCATCAAATTTAATATTGAAGTTTGAGAAGGGGGTTAACATTGTTTTCCATGTAACCCCCCCATTTAAGAAATATTAAGCAGAAATAACAGTAAATGCAAGACTAAGCGGGACAACAAGATATGATTCATATTTGTACATTTTTTTTGTATAAAATATTATTAGAGAAAACATACCCACTTGGCTTGGTTTGGATGTCTAATCAAAATTGTTAAGTATAAAAATATAAAAAACAAAAATCCTCTCTTTTTCTTAAAGGTGTCTTCAAGTTCTTGTGTTAGAATCGTCTTTTATACATTCTGTGCAAAGGATCTGACCGCCTGAGATTAATTAAAGCAGGTAACAGGGCCCAAGACGATAAGATTTTCAATGTTCTCAGGGCTATATCTTACCCTGGGGTGTTAACAGCAGTTTACGGAGCTAAATCGAATCTATACACAGTGTATTGTCAGTAAATAGTATTTTCTTAAGTAAATACGTAACCCCTTCTTGACTGAGGACATTTTGCAATAGCATAAAATGTTTTGCAATCTGTAACCTATGTGTGTTAATTAACCAACATCACTCATTAAACTAATACTAGACATGTGCACGGTTACCAAAACCATTTTGGATGATTTTTACCTCCCAAACAACCCAACAAATCCATGCATGGGGGGTATAAACTGTACTCAGGAAATGTTGCTGGACACGTATTGGGGTATTTGTCAGTGACATATAGCAGGAGCTGTACATTTATACCTGAAGTACAATTTGTGTGGCGGAAAAAAAAATCGAATTACTACCAGAAAGTTTGACAAAGGCTAGTGGTAGAATTAGTGCATAGAAAGTGTTAAAATACCAGCATTTCAAATATCGTGTCCAGTTTTCAAGAACAACAACAAAAAAAGTTTGAATTGGCCAACTTCAAAGATGTCCCAAATAGCACACGGGAACAGGATTACCACATCTGGAAATAAAAAAAGTAATTTTCACCATATTTTATTATTTATTAGATGACATGATCAAAAATTATATCTGAAGGAAAGCCCTTCTTGTTCTGAAAAAAACCCCAAAACTGTATATAATGTGTGGATACACTAAACAAAAGAAAAAAACTACAGCTAAACATGTGCACCACTAAATTGTTACAACAGCCTTGGTCATGAAGGGTACAAAAAATAAAAGCCTGGCCCTTAATGGGTTATCCCTGATTTATGTATATTACTGTAGCTTGCTTCTGCATTTGTATTTTTTCCATGATAGTATTTTTGATGGTGGTGGTAGTGCCAGTGCATGTAGGAGAATCAGTTGCATAGCTACCCTGCTGCTGCTTATTACAGGAAAATGTGTTGCTTGACTCCTCCAAGTCTGGTGCTTAAGCTAAATCCACGTCATTGTGGTCACCAACAACATTGTTTGTTGTTGACTGCAGTAGGGCTGCAACAACTAATCGATAAAATCAATAATAATCGATAATGAAATTCGTTGCCAACGAATTTCATTATCGATTAGTTGAATCGATTATTATCGATTATAAAATGAGGGTTTTTTCAGAGCAAACACTCTGAAAAATACCCCTCATTATATAATCCGTTTGCGTGACTCACAGCAGCAGCTCCTACTTACCAGCCCCTCCCTGTAATCACTGTGACAACTGGCCCCGCCCCCTTCCTTCTCCCAGAAGGTCAGAACCACATGGCTGTGACACTCATCTAACTGTAAGTATAAAATTAATATTTGGGCTACTGAAAGTTAGGGGTTAATTTAGGGGCAGTTATGGTTAATGGGGTGTTTAGGGTTAATTTAGGGGCAGTTATGGTTAATGGGGTGTTTAGGGTTAATTTAATGATGAGGACTGAGGGTTAATTTAATAAAGTTAATTTAAGGTGCAGTTAGAGATAAAGGGGGTGTGATACGAATGAGACGAGCTTGAGGAGTGGAAGGGTTAAGTAATGTGTTCTCGTTCTTTCATGACTGGAAAAGTACAGAAGGGGTTGTTTTTGCCAAAAGTAAGAAGGATGTAGCAGGGAGCGGTTGCAAAAGTAATCCTGGATATATGCCAGTATTGTTCTAAAGGAACATGTTATTTCATAAACAACTATAAAAAGCAGGGATTCAAGGGGGGCAACAGGGAACTTTCCAGGCTGCTGAAGCGGACGCGCTTTCGCCTGTGATGCACCAGAAAGGTTGTTCCTCCCGTTGAGTCCCTCCAACGAGAGTGATGCTACAATATCTGGTAATGTATTGATGTTTCATTCTATGTTATGCATGAGAGATTAATAAAGTATTGCATTTATTATCCTGATTTGGAGGTCAGTGAGCGCTTTGTGACACCTGCACTTTTCACGACACATCTGCAATACAGGGGGGCAGACTAAAGGGAATCTAAATCCTGGGGGCAGTGAAGATTAACCCAGTACTTATTTATAAAAGTATGGTGTCCGTGTGCTGTGAACGGGTCTGTGACTCTATGAGGGGACTATGAGATATCTGGGGGTATAAGGCATATCTGGGGAGGACGGAGTGACATATCTGGGGGTATGAGGCATATGCATTACATAAGGCATATGTGGGGAGGGCAGTGTGGCATGTCTGGGGAGGACGGAGTGGTGTAACAGGGTGTATAAGGCGTATCAGGCACAGCGGCATATGTGGGGGTGGAGTGGAGTGGCATATGTGGGGAGGGCAGCGTGGCATGTCTGGGGAGGATGGAGTGGTGTATCAGGGGGTATAAGGCGTATCAGGCACAGTGGCATATGTGGGGGTGGAGTGGTATATGTGGGAGGCAGCGTGGAGTGGCATATGTGGGAGGCAGCGTGGAGTGGTATATGTGGGAGGCAGCGTGGAGTGGTATATGTGGGAGGCAGCGTGGAGTGGTATATGTGGGAGGCAGCGTGGAGTGGCATATGTGGGAGGCAGCGTGGAGTGGCATATGTGGGAGGCAGCGTGGAGTGGCATATGTGGGAGGCAGCGTGGAGTGGTATATGTGGGAGGCAGCGTGGAGTGGTATATGTGGGAGGCAGCGTGGAGTGGTATATGTGGGAGGCAGCGTGGAGTGGTATATGTGGGAGGCAGCGTGGAGTGGCATATGTGGGAGGCAGCGTGGCATGTCTGGGAGGCAGCGTGGCATGTCTGGGAGGCAGCGTGGCATGTCTGGGAGGCAGCGTGGCATGTCTGGGAGGCAGCATGGCAAGCCTGGGCTCAAATGTGCAAAAATTGGGGGGCTGGTTGGGAAATAAAGACAAGAAATGCATTTTATCAAAGTTTTTTTTATTCTGCTGTTTGTATTTAACATCATTTTTTTATTAAATTATTTTAAATAAATGAAAAATTTACATTCATTTTTTTTATCCGATTAATCGACAAAATAATCGGCCAACTAATCGATTATGAAAATAATCGTTAGTTGCAGCCCTAGACTGCAGCTCCCATGATATACAGTCAGCAATTACTGGCTGGACATCCTGGGAATTGTAGTCTGAGGTAGTTGTGGCTAATCTTTACAACTCCAGCTACAATGGTCTTATAATTACGTTATAATTACACTTTCCCCCCCACCAGGAGACCCCTCTCCTGAGCCAACAAAGGTAAGCAGTGGGGAGAAGGTAAGGAGGAATGAGGTGGGAGAGTGGAAAGGTGGGGACAATTTTTTGGGAAAAAAATCCTGCGGACTCCTATGTAATCAACATCTCCATTAAATTTATTAGAGGGCCCGGTTAGGGTTTATGTGGTAGCACAGCTTCTAATTATAATCAATCTCCATATATTACTTCAAAATTTTATAAGCTTAACTATAAGCTTAACAGTAACAGTCACTCTTGACGTGCCACATGAAAACACTCCAAGGGCAAAATTAACCCTTTCAGTCCCCTATGGAAGTACCGGTACATCCAAAAAACGCATCTCAAGAATCCCCTATGGACGTACCGGTACTTCCTGCCCTTCTTGCAGCACCAGGGACACATCCCTGCCGCTCCACAGGAGATTAGGCTGTCGTTTGACATCCTGGACTCCCCCTGACAGCAGAAGCCAGCATCGCCGGCTTTCTGCTGCCTGATCTGATGTAACAGCTTCCGGCACAAAACTGTTAAATTTTTACACTATATTCCTCCTGCCCCCATTTACAACCCCCAAAACCGTTAAGCCATAAGCATAAAAATTCAACAAATAATGTACACCTTATAGTATGTTCCCTAGTATACTATGCTGGGTATGTTGTGCTGGGAAAGTATGGAAAATCTATATAAATTAGGTATTTCTGAAATCAGGACACATGAATTGATAAACTTGGAGGGAATTTTCCATCACTTTACCTAATTTTGTGAGGATTCAGAGGGAAAATGGAAAAAAAATTAGTTGTTTTTTTTCTAATTGTCGCTAGTTTTTACTAAATTTCTCATTCTAAATTTTCTGCTAATCATTTAACTATGGTATCAAAAGAAAGCTCTATCTCTCCTTGAAAAAACAATATATAGTTTACATGGGTGCACTATTCACAGGAAAAGAGAATCATCGCTGAACCGACATACCCCAAAAATGCCAAAATGCCGGGACTTGAGGTACCAAAAACCCCTGGGATTCTAGGGGGGTAATTATGGCAACAGATAATGATAAACACAGGACAAAAAGATAGAGTATCTATAAATATTTAACCTTTTTACTTTGCAATTTCCCGACATCATTGGTAATTTTTTCTTTGGAATAGTTAGAAACCAAACACTAGTTTAACCTTGAATGACCTTGCCTGTAACTCACAAAGTTTAAAGTAACAGGCCCTTGCAAACAACTCACAGATAAATTAATCTACAGGTTATTTTACGGGTTAGCATGTGAGGGCATGCAACTGAATTTGAGTCTGGTCAGTACAGTGAACCCTTAATTTGACTGACCACACAACTTCTTAGTGAAAAGGATTAATTTGTGCTACTGCAAGTTTCTGTAGTGAATGTGCAAGTAGGACTTTCCCTCAACAAGCAATCATTCCAAAATACTTTAACTTGCCAAAAAATAATGGAATGCAGGAACCCTGCGGAGTCAGGTCACGTGACCCGCACCTTTTATTTGCAATGCGATCAGCATAGAACTGCCCTCCTCTCCTACCCTGGCTTGAAAACCTCTCACATTAGTGTCACAAGGAGTAAACCACAACAACTGACAGTCACCCCCTAATCTGTGTAGTCAGTGTGGCAAATACTTTTGTTTTTTGTGTGGAGTTTTTTGGTTGGAGTGGAGGGCATGATTATATGGCAGGGAACGGATGGGGGGGCTATGACACATAAAACTATGCCATAGTTCACTATTGACTGATCAAAGAACCTTGTCTTGGACATTTTGATGTTATCTGCTTCCCAATTGTAACCATGCTATTTGACTGATACTTAAAGAGAGGTTTTTCACATTATTGTATAACATGCCTGATGAAGGGACCTGAGAGGTCCTGAAAGCTTGCAATCTATATTTACTCAGTTAGCCAATAAAGGTATCATTCAAACTCCACTTGTCTCCTGTAATTCTTCGGCTAACACGGTACCAACTCTCATCTTTTATCATCATGGAAGATACCCCAATGTACCGCACCATACGAAATGTAAAAGACCTCTTGAAGAAACTTGCACACCTGGACAGCGACATCTTCTTCCTTACTACATGCAAAAAGGAAAATCTAATCCCTAAAGGACTTGTACTGAAGAATCCCACTCTGGACACATACAACAGCAGATATGCACAACAACTGTGCACAAGAACATCACAAAGGCTACGCAACAACCTCATTAGGATTTGTTACAATAGGAAATCAAAATTACAAGCAGAGATATTTACCCTCAAGGAACAGCTCGGACCAGACTATGATGACATAAAACAGACCCTGCAGCAGTACTACAGGAAACTACAAACACTCCTCATCAACACTAAAAATAAGAAACTACAGAGACTGAGAAACAAAGCAGGTTTCACACCAGAATTCATCAGCCAAGTAAAGCAGAACTGCATTGTGAACCTCTCAACACACAGACCGAGCAGAGAAGAACTATCTGTCCTCTCCAAAGGCCTGTCATTCTGTCCCAGTAAACCTGTGGACAAGGTTACACTATGCAGCGACATGGAGGAATACTTCAGAAAACTCAGACTCAAGGAATTCTTCCATGATAGAGAAGACACCAACACCACAGAGCAACATCACAATACCCGGGTTCCCACAAAAAGATCCACTTGGAGCCCAAAACCAGGCAGAAACCCTACACTGGACCGGTACATAGAGTGCTTCAGAAACAGAGCCACTGTGGAAATACTGGAGAAACGGGGTGACCCAACACCCAACCTGACACACAAAGAACATAAAGCCATTCAATCCCTGAAGGACAACCAGGATATTATTATTAAACCGGCGGACAAGGGGGGTGCTGTTGTCATTATGAACACCACTGACTATATAAATGAGGCAAATAGACAACTGTCAGATGAAAGACACTATGTGAAGCTACAGGATGATCCCACCAAGGAATTTGCTACCCAAAATACACAAAGAAGGCAACCCAGGGAGACCCATCATCTCAGGAATTGGTACACTGACAGAGAATATATCTGGCTGGATAGAAAACACCCTGCAACCACTAGTACAACAAACACCCAGCTTCCTTCAGGACACCACAGACCTCTTAAACAAGCTGGCTGACCTGGGCCCACTCCCACATAACACTCTCCTGGCCACCATGGACGTTGAATCCCTATATACCAACATCCCACACAGAGACGGCATAGCAGCATGCCAGGAATACCTGAACCGACACAACATGGACACCGAATCAGTTACGCAGCTCATTCAATTTATACTTAACCATAATTATTTCAGGTTTGGACAGGACCTCTACATCCAGAAAACTGGGACTGCGATGGGTACTCGAATAGCGCCACAATACGCCAACCTCTTTATGGCAAAATTAGAAGAGGATTTCATATCCACCTGCCAAACAAAACCCCTGGTGTACCTTCGCTATATAGATGATATTTTAATCATCTGGACCGCCAGCAAAGAGGAACTTCTCACCTTCCACGAGAACTACAACGCATTTCACCCCACCATCAACCTCACAATCAGCCACTCACCCACAGAAATAAACTTCCTGGACACCACCATCAGCATCAAGAACAATACCATCCACACATCCCTGTATCGCAAACCAACAGACAGACCGACTTACCTTAAAAACAACAGCTTCCACCCCAAACATACAAAAAACTCTATCATATGCAGCCAGGCCATACGATACAACCGCATCTGTTCTGATACAGCAGATCGCGACAAACAGCTCCAGAAACTAAGGGGAGACTTTATGAACCAGGGCTACAATGCCAGGATAATTGACAACCAGATACAGAAGGCCACCAACATTCCCAGAAAAAAATTACTAAAGTACAAAGAACATCATACTGGAACCCGTGTGCCTCTGGTTGTCACTTACCACCCCCAGGTAGAAGCTCTACGCAAAATATCTAAAGAACTTCAAGCAACCCTACACACCGATGACAGACTCAGGAAAATTTTTCCACAGCCTCCCCTACTTTCCTTCAGACAGCCCCCCAATCTTAAACAACTGATAACCAGGAGTGCCCTGAACAAGTCCACAAAAAATGGCACTTTCCCCTGCCTACAAGGAAGGTGTAAAACATGCGCACACATCCACTCTGTGGACATGGTGCCTATACCCAATTCAAATACACGCCATAAGATCAATGGTGCCTTCTCCTGCAAATCTTCTAATGTGGTTTACCTTATTATGTGTGCAAAGTGTCCAACAGCCCTCTATGTGGGTGAAACAGGCCAGCCATTGCATAAAAGGTTTAATTCACACAGATTCCACATCAACAACAAGAGAGCAGAGACACCAGTGGGAGAACATTTTTGCCAAAATGGACATAGCATCAGTGACATCAAACTGGCTGCATTAATGGGACTGTTCAAAACTCAGAGGGAGAGAAAAATATGGGAGGTTAAATTAATACTTAAGTTTAACTCTTTAAATGCTGGCCTCAACCGGGATAGGGAATTTGTATCCCATTATCACTTTGTAGATAACAAACCAGACATGCACACAACCTGACCCCATTAGAGTTGTGAATACCCCCTGACACCTCCTTTTATGACTCCAATCCACCTCTGATTTTAACACTATTGACTGATCAAAGAACCTTGTCTTGGACATTTTGATGTTATCTGCTTCCCAATTGTAACCATGCTATTTTACTGATACTTAAAGAGAGGTTTTTCACATTATTGTATAACATGCCTGATGAAGGGACCTGAGAGGTCCTGAAAGCTTGCAATCTATATTTACTCAGTTAGCCAATAAAGGTATCATTCAAACACCACTTGTCTCCTATAGTTCACTAATGAAGAAATCCAAACTTAGTAGATGACTCATCTTGATTTTACTCATGTAATATTGTTCCAATAGCCATCTTAGATATATACAGCCATTGGTAGACCATGGAAAAGCGTTTTAAATGTTCATGTGTCCCCATATGATTATACCATCAGAGAAAAGAATAAACATAACAAAAATTGAGTACTGTGGGAGATTGCATTCAATCTACTACTCCCATCCATTTGAACACTCATAGGTCACATATGATGTGATCAGCAGGTAGCAAGATCTAGAAGTGGGTGAAAAAATGATGTCCCTGCTCCAAAAATGAAAACTAAAAGAAAAAATAAGAAAAGGGCCCTAGTGATGTCATCACTGAGGCTTACAGAACAACCTCAAGGACATCTCAAGCTGCAGGATGCATAAAAAAAATGGTAAAAAGAGGGAAAAGACTGATCCAAGAGTGTTGAACACTTTGGTAATAACCAGTCTATACAGACACAAATAAAGTAAAGAAAAATATAATAATGTAGCTGACACTGAGGAACGATCGGGTGTTCCAGCACACAACATCATTGACAACTCGGCACAAATGTTGCCGGTTGATGTCCATTATAGGGACAAACACTAATACTTGGTGCACAAAATATATTTTTCATTATTTCGATTAATTTGATTTATTATTGCAGTGGGACTCTTAGTATAGCAGTACCATATGGGATGTGAAGGGTGTATTTAACTATAGGAGTACCATGTGGAAGGCGTAGTGCATTTTGACTTCTGTTTTTAACAGGTATGTTTTGCATGGCATTATATGTTTTTTGATATTTGATGGGTGGGGGATATATTGCTAACCTATTGAGGTTTTTAATTTAATTTATTAAAATGTAATTATTATTATATTATTTTTTCTCTATGATATTTGCATATAAGGAAAAAAATAAGACATATAACAGAAATACTCTAAAATGTAAAAAAAAAAAAAAAAATTAAAGAATAAAAATTAAAAAAGTGTAAATAAAATGTAAAAATAAATCGCTGGAATGCTACATAATTCCACAATCTGAAAATACATGAAAATAAAAGGCTTTTTCTAAGATCAAAACAAGGGGTGTACTAGCAAAACCGTTAACTGATATATTTAACGAATCATTGGTAACGGGAGTCGTCCCAGGGGATTGGAAAGTAGGGAATGTTGTTCCCATTCACAAAAAAGGCAGTAGGGAGGAGTCGGGTAACTACAGGCCAGTTAGTCTTACATCTGTAGTGGGGAAATTAATGGAAACAATGTTTAAGGAAAGGATTGTTGAACATCTGAAGTCACATGGGTTTCAAGATAACATGGGTTTACCTCAGGAAGATCCGCCAAACTAATCTTATTGATTTTTTTGATTGGGTGACTAAAGTAATTGATCAGGGTGGTGCAGTAGACATTGCGTATCTGGATTTCAGTAAAGCCTTTGACACTGTCCCACATAGAAGATTTATCAATAAACTGCAATCTCTGGGTTTAGATCCCAATGTTGTTGAATGGATTAAGGAGTGGCTGAGTGACAGAAAACAGAGGGTTGTAGTCAATGGCGTATATTCAGAACAAGGTCTTGTTACCAGTGGGATACCTCAGGGATCTGTACTTGGACTCGTTCTCTTTAATATTTTTATTAGTGATATTGCAGAAGGTATTGATGGAAAGGGATGTCTATTTGCTGACGACACAAAAATTTGCAACAGGG
The DNA here is from genome assembly GCF_027358695.1 of Spea bombifrons. Taxonomy (NCBI): domain Eukaryota; kingdom Metazoa; phylum Chordata; class Amphibia; order Anura; family Pelobatidae; genus Spea; species Spea bombifrons. The sequence continues at coordinate 120,725,717 of NC_071089.1, read as the reverse complement.
TTGATGTTCCTGGAGGAAGAAGCCAAATGGCAAATGATTTAGGTAAGCTGGAAAAATGGTCAGAGCTGCGGCAATTGGCATTTAATGCGGATAAATGCAAAGTAATGCACCTGGGGCATAAAAACACAAGGGCAGAGTATAGAATATCTGATACGGTCCTAACCTCAACGTGCGAGGAAAGGGATTTAGGGGTAATTATTTCTGAGGATTTAAAGGTAGGCAGACAATGCAGTAGAGCAGCAGGTGATGCTAGCAGAATGCTTGGTTGTATAGCGAGAGGTATTAGCAGTAGAAAGAGGGAAGTGCTCATGCCGTTGTACAGGGGACCGCTGAGACCTCACTTGGAGTATTGTGTACAGTACTGGAGACCGTATCTCCAGAAGGATATAGATATGTTGGAGAAAGTGCAGAGAAGGGCTACTAAAATGGTTTACGGATTACAGGATAAACCTTACCAGGACAGGTTAAAGGATCTTAACCTATATAGCCTGGAAGAAAGACGTGACATGGGGGATATGATAGAAACACTCTCTTCATCGTCTATTTCTATTCCTAGTTTGTTAGGAGTATTGAATTTTGGAAATTATTCTAATTATAAATTGAATCTTTCTAAAACCCAATTAGTCTCATTTTATCTACCAAACTCTCAGAAAGATCAAATTCAATTATGGGTTCAATTTGACTCTTGGCTGACGCAGATTGAGTACCTGGGGATCAAAATTGGCGTAGTCCTTGATGAAATATCTACTCTTAATCATAAAAAACTTTATTCTGACGTTAAACATCAGCTCCTAAATTGGGCTAAACTAGAGACTTCCTGGATGGGGCGTATAAACATTCTTAAGGCCTACATCGTCCCAAGAATTCTTTATCTCTTCAGATTAATCCCCTATCAAGTTTCTAAACAGATTATAACAGACTGGGATAATTTATTATCGCGTTTTGTATGGGCGGCCAAATTGACTAGACTTCCAACAGATCTCCTTAAGGCTAGATTTCCACTTGGTTTTTTTTTGCTAAAAACGCCCATAAAAACGCCAATAGCGCCACCTGGCGTTTTTTTAGTTAAAAACGGCTGCAGCCAGATGTTAGCTGTTCTTCAATAGGAAATCGCAAAATGCCATATCCACTTGGCCTTTTTCTGTTTGGCGTTTTTTCAGTCCTCTTTGGCGTTTTTCTGCTTTTTTGGGCTCTGTGGCAGTTTTTCAGAATCGCAGCATGTTGACACTCTGGCGTTTTTTGCAAGAAATCTTGGCGTTTTTCTCCAATAGAAGTCTATGGGAGAGAAAAAACGCCATGAAAAAGCCATGTGGGTTTATTGCCTTGGCGTTTTTTATGGCGTTTTTTCCACAGTTACAATGCAGAGGATGGACCCAGTATCCGTGTGTCCTACGAGAAATAGGCTGAAAACAAACAGTTTCACACAAAACAAAGTCCTGGACTGGTTCATATTGAATTTTACACCATTTGGAACAAACATGCCATTACAAACAAACATACGCGACCGGATCCTGCGTGCCAAAAGCAACAGCAAACAATTTGCACCATCATTTGGGGCCAATCTTCCCAGAGGAGCAGACATTCGGAATAAAGCATGCCTTACAAACCACAGAAAAGAGACAAAAGGGTCTACCAAGTAAATGACATCAGGAGGGGGCAGATACTTGCCATTTATCCCAATCCCTTTTAGCTGGGTGAAACTTCTAACTTGTAAAGGCTGGAAAAACTGCCTAAGGTCAAAAAAAGCAATTTCCACAGAAAGGCTAAAACGCCAGAAAAAACTGCAGAAAAAACGCCAAAACGCAGGTAAATGCAGTGGCAGTTTTCTTGGCGTTTTTCCTGGCGTTTTTCATCAAGAAAAAAACGCCGGACAAAAACCCAAGTGGAAACCTAGCCTAAAAGGAGTACCGATTTGGGTGGCCTCGGCTACCCGGATTTAAACGAGTTATACGAAGCTGCACAAATATCTTTCATGTTAGCCTGGAACTTGACAAAGGAGAAAAATGTTCCAGGTTGGTACGATATAGAGAATCATGTGTGTAAAAAATCTGATCCGTTCCTATTTTTTTGGATGCCGCAAACTCAACTTAAAAAGAAAAAAATTTCCAGCCTTATTATTAATGACGTCCTATCTACTTTTTTTAAAATTAAGAAGCGTTTGGAAAATGGGATCACATTCACTAAGTGTTGTCCGATTGATGTCCTTTCCTTTTTCATCCCCGATCTCTCGTTGGAAATCTGGAGACAATTGGGTGTGCAAAAGATAGGAGATCTCTTTATCAGATCTCAACTGGCCCCTTTCCCCTCTCTGATTGAAAAATATGATATACCAGCTAAAGATATTTTTAAGTATATTCGACTCAAGCATTTTTTTGCTATTCATTTGCCAGTTGAGTCTACTCCCTGGTTTAAATTTGTAACTTTTAGTACCTCTAAGAACCTAATATCTAAAATTCTGAAAATTTTTAAGGTTACTAAAAACTATGAGAAGAGTAGGGCACAAAATCAATGGGAGAAGGATTTTGGTTTATCCATAACTGTATCTAACTGGAACAAAGCTTGGCAAGTTACCCGAAAAGCGTCTCATTGTTTGAACCTCCATGAACATTTTTACAAACTTATGCATAGATGGTATATGGTTCCATCCCGCCTTGCTAAATTTCAACCATCTATAAGCGCTCTTTGTTGGCGATGTCATATCGAGATTGGTACACACAAAACATATTTGGTGGGAATGCTCAGGTTTAACTCAGATCAAAAATCATCTAACTAATCTTTTTTTAATGTTATTTGGATCCGACTTAATACTTTCCCCACAGACTTTTCTTCTTCATTTAGATCTACCTGACATGAATAGTAATGATTTAATTCTCTGGCTAAATATTCTATTAGCAGTTAAAATTTGCTTAGCTAGGAACTGGAGAAACTCGATTCTCCCTACATGGTCTGAGATTAAAATCCAGATCAACTAACAATGTTCCGCTGAAAGATTTTTTTTAAAAGTTTCAATGCAGATGAGAAATATAAGTTGATTTGGCATAGGTGGCTTCTATTTACTGGCTTATGATTCCTGTGCATTGTAAAAATTACAACTACAAAAAAAAAAAAAAAAAATTATATCATCTCCATGACCCCTTCTTTATTTTTATTTTTTTGTGAATTTGTATTATATTCCCTTCTGCCCTTCGAATCTCTTCCACGTATGATTGTTATGATTGTTAGTAACAGAAATGGTAATTATGCAAATGAGTTATGTTGTGTATATTCCTTAGTATGTGACAATACTTTTATCAACCCATTCTGTGTCAATACTGTGAACCGATTGTTGATTGAATGTTTTTGCTACTTGTTTATAATTTATCTTTTTTTATTGAAAAATATTAATAAAGATTGATAAATATATAAAAAAAGAAACATTTAAATAGTTAATGGGAATCAACAAGATAAAGGGAGAGAGTTTATTTAAAAGGAGACATACTACCACAACAAGAGGACATAGTCATAAGCTGGAGGGGCAAAGGTTTAATGGTAACATCAGAAAATATTACTTTACTGAAAGGGTAGTGGACACATGGAATAGCCTTCCAGCAGAAGTGGTAGATGTTAATACAGTAAAGGCATTTAAGCAAGCATGGGATAGGAATAAGGCCAAGCTAGATATAGAATAAGGGCATTTAGTAAAGGAAAGAACTCAGAGGTTGGGCAGACTGGACGGGCCTACTGGTTCTTATCTGCCGTCACTTTCTATGTTTCTAAGTAAATATTTTGTATCAGTTTATTTTCATTTCTTATGTGCTATTTATAATTGGTAAACTTGGGAAAACATATTTAAAAAATGAACTCACGGGTAAAATCTCTGTAAATGTCCTCCCAAAATGATTACTGGCCAAGGACATTTTGCTGATGTTTACATTTGGAGGTTGATGATTAGCTTGGATTTCAGGGAATGCAGCAGCAAAATATACTTAGTGGGATGTACAAATAACACATAAATCACTCGCTATACTGAAGGCGAACAATTATCTGTACTCATTCATCATGAAGTATCAGGTAAGAGATTTTGGTTTAATTGTTTTGGAATGTTAGTGGCGTACTCTGGCCTAGGGCAGCAGGTCCAGTGGCACAGGGGCCACATAATATGGAGCCAGCTACCCTACTGTAATGCCACTGTTCAATGAGAAGGTTAAAAGGGAGTACAAGGATCTCCATAACCGGCCCATTAATCCCACGCAGGGCTCTTCCAGTAAGGACAGGGGTGCAGAATGGGTGGCTGTTTGCGCTGCCCAGGGTTTGTCCTAAGGCGCTGAAGACAATTATGCCGCCATGTTTATCAGCATGCAAGTTTGCTATTTAGAACTGCTTGCAAAATATTGCTCTCTTTATTTATTCCCCCAACCACTTCCCCAAACCGAATAAATTCTGTAGATTGTGGAATATCATTTCTGTACGTTGGTCTCCCTGTAAAGCAACAAGGAATGTCTCTAGAATGAAATGATAATTATATTATAAATATGTTAATAAATCCGCATAGCCCCCCAACACTTCAGGTGTCCAAATCAGGAGCTGTGTCTAGCGGTAGAAGGGTGTGGTTATAGAGGCAGAAGCGGGCAGGGTCAGGGTGGGTGAGGCTGGAGTTGAGGTCACTTGTCTGCATCACCTGAGGAGCCACCTTAAACCACTTGTAGCCCTATCTTGACTGAAGTCACAGACACTTGCTGACCTTTTCCATGGCTACCTTGTGACCTCCTACAGTGAAATCCTGAGCCTCCACAAAGGGGAGAGTGGCATACATGTGTCAGTGCCTCCATATCTATACCCTGGATATGTGTGGTATAGATATGTCTTTCAGTAGGACCCCAATATAAATAAGGACTATATACAATGGTACCAGTAAACAATATTATATCAAAACAACAAACACATATGCAAACACAGGACTCTGACACCTGGATCTAACTACCCAAGTCCAAAAGTCCCTCCTAAAACAACTGTCAGGAACTGGGTCAATACAGACAACTGTAATGACCCAGAGCGCCCAAAGATTGTGTTCAGGAGTTATTGTGCAGTAGCGGAGTGGGACAGGGCCTGGTACAGGGCGACTGCACTCACCGGGTGGGCATCTAGGGTTGTGCAGCCACATACCAGCGCCCTGACATAGCAGCTGATGTAGTCCAGAACACAGCAAGACATACATGATACAGGGCACAACAAAGGACAGGGAACTGAGACAAAGCAGGTAAAAACAGAGATATGCAGCTCCGCAGCCTGGATGGCCCCTGACAACAACCTACCACCACAGTCTTCATCATACCGGGGAGACTCCAGGATCTGGTTCGACACCTGAATCCTACAGGTCACGGGAGCTAGGTCCAGATGCGTCCCACTCCCCCCCTCCCTTAAATGGCGTTATGTCCCACCACGCCAATGTCAGCGGGTAGCCCTGGCTGCATCTCGCAAGGGAAGGCTCCAGGTAGCCAGAGCCTAAAAGGTCCCAGCTATGGTTATCACTCTGGCAGCAGGAGTATGTTGGTGGAATTAGATGGGGCCCATAGGGCTGTATCCATAGGGCTGTATCCATAGGGGTAAAAGTTTATTTAGTGTGCCCTGTCTGCAAAACAAGGGGAAGAGGTTTGCACCTTACCACTATGCTGATCAGTCACTTGGGAAGGGAAGCCTCTTATTTTCTGGGGATTTCCTTCAGCTACTGGGGCTGCTTAAACGCCAAGGTCTGGCAGCTCCTGGGAAGCCCCACTGACTGTATTTCAGCCTAGCTCCATGGTCAATGCCTCCAGGTAGGCCTCAGGCCTTACACAGCTGTAGTCCTCATCCTAAAGATGGATTTGGGTCACCTGACCTCCAGCTCAGGAGTTGCCTAGGCAACACTCCCTGCTGCCCACCACTGCCAGGCCCTAGTGATGCAGCATACAGTATCTGAGTGGCTGAGGGTGATGTGTGTTGCTGAGTTGTAACACAGTGAGTGCTACACACTCATAGGAAGGTCGCACAAATGTCTATTGGCTTTACAAGTCCCAGGGTCAGGGGACATGAGAAGATATATTTAGACCCAGGATTCCAATTGCCTGTAAGGTTGGATAGGGGGGCAGTTCCTTAAAATCAAGACTGTCCCAAAAACTGGGACATGCTGAAGTTTCAAATCAATGATCAAGCCATCAGACGCTTTTTGTTTCAGATTAATATTAGGTGTTTTATAACTAAAACGGCGATAAGAAAGATATAACGATACAATCATGGGTGGATTAGGTAGAGTTCTCATACTCTATCTCCCAACGAAATTATAAAAATGTTATTTAAACAAATTAAATATCAGCCCATATACAGACACTTTCAAACATTTTTCTGCACACAGTTCAAAATTACCCCATTGAAACAATATTTTTACAGCGCATATACCTCACAATCATCCACCTATATAATATCTTACGATATGTAAATTTAAAGATATAGCGCCCCAAATATCGGCCTATTGGTTCAAAACTGACAATTTTCAATATTCTATATGGAGTAAAAAAAAATTCCCCAATTTGACCAATATATATATATATATATATATATATATATATATATATACACAATGCATTTACCTCACCCACAGCCTCCTCTATAATATCTTACAACATGAAAAGATGTTACTGTGGAAAATCATATAGTGCCTGATTTTTTTTTTTTTTTTTACCAAAAATAAACATTAATGATGTCTAATGATTTTCTAATTTATCTCTTAAATAGACACTGAGATACAGTAAATGTATCATTTAAGAAATTGTCAAATTCTAACCAACTTTCCATATTCTAACATATTATATAGGGGTGTAAGTGTGCAGTATAGGCAGGATAAATATATTTATGTGAAATAGGGTTATTTCTTTTACCCCATATCGGATATTAAAAAATGTTCGTTTCTAACTAATGGCCTGATATTTGGGGCGCTATGTCTTTAAATGTCCACAATAAGATATTTCCATATTGTAAGATGTTATAGAGGAGGGTGTGGGTGAGGTATATGCAGTGCAAATATATTAGTCCAATGGAGGACTGTTTTTTTTTTTTACCCCATGTAACATGTTGAAAAATTACAGTTTTTAACCAATATGCTGATATATATGTGATACTATATCTTTATATTCCCCCAGTAAAAACTTTCCAGATTGAAAGATATTTTATAGAGGGCGTATATGTGACATTACTGCACTGTTAATACATTGGTCCAATGGGGGAATTTTTTTATCCCATGTGAAATAGCTACTGGGCTAATAATTGGCAGCACTGTATTTTTACGTTTCCACAGTAAAATCTTTCCATATTGTAAGTGTAACCCTTTTTTTACCTTGCTCCGCTGTCAGGCAGGTAGTTACATATTTCAGTGACGCTGGTGACAGGAAACCTGAGCCTCCGCAATGGTGGGAGATCGGGACGTCTTCTTTCTTTACACAGTGCCTCCACTCAGTGATTTGTACTATGTTGAGTAGGGGAACCCACCCACTGAGAAATGGCCCCTTTCACACAAGAAAATAACACACACAACTAAAATGCAAATTATTTATAGACTATATTGAAATAAACAGGTATTATAATATAAGGACCCAGCTGCTGTGCCTATGCAGTTCAGTTCTAGCAGTGGGTGCACAGTCCTGAGAATATATATATATTTAACACAGATAACTGCCAACACCCGCTCCCCCACCCCAAATGTAGGTGTTCTTCCCACCCAGATGTCCCAGTGTTGGTGCACTGTTGGGGCCCTTGATGCAGGTAGCGCTACCCGGGGAGAAAAGTATATAGATATGTTGATATATATATCAGTTAAGTACCTCTCCTTAGTGTCTTCAGGCAGCTCTGGGATGTTGCCCCTTTAACCTCCTGGCTGAGAGTAATGACTGTCTTCCCACACAGATGTCTGTCTGCAGCTCTGCTTTCACCTCACTGGTACAGGATGCAGGACTCGGACGCTCTGGGTACTTGCAGTCTCTCACTCTCACTCAGGAACATACAGCACCATGCTGTATTCTCTGCACACTTGTACTTCAATGTACTGCTTGGATGTCAGCAGTACACACACTAAAGGCAGCAGGCTTATTTCAGGCCTACTTACAGGGAGGACAGTCTGTCTCTCTTCCTCCTTCACTCCCCTGCTTAGCTCTGCTCTTCCAGAAGTTTCTTCCTAGACCCTCTCCTCTGATAGGCTGAGAAACATTCCCTAGCTTAGGAAGACTGACATATGTCCCATAGAGATACTGATTGGCTCAGAGAAGACAAGTAACCTGGTGCTGGAAGGAAAGGTCAGTATCCATGACAACCCAGCTGTAATGTTATTAGACAAAATAACTGCACTGGGTTACATAAGATATTATAGAAAACATTTTGGTCCAATGGGGGAATTTTTTTATCCCATGTGAAATGTTGAAAAATGTCAATTTTTGACTACTGGGCTAATAATTGGCAGCGCTGTTTTTTTACGTTTCCACAGTAAAATCTTTCCATATTGTAAGATATTACAGATAACATTTTGGTCCAATGGGGGAATTAATTTTTACTCCATATAGAAAATTGAAAAATACCAGGCTAATATTTGGGGCAATATATCTTTAAATTCTCACAGTAAAATCACACCATACTGAAAGATATTATATAGGGGGGGAGGTGATTGTGAGGTATACGCGGTGTGAATATATCGGTCCAATGGGGGAGTTTTGTACTGTATGCAGAAAAATTAAATTTGCTTTTAATTTTCCTAATTTCAGTAGACAACCTCCCCCCCCCCCAGGGAATGGAGGTTGGATCCAGTTGGGACCATCCTTAAATTAGCAATAACCACGGACACAGCGCTAACTATAATATAATATTGTGTACTGCACAATAACACAAAGCTGTGCAATAATATATAGCAGTGAAAATAAATACAATTATATATATATATATATATGTAACCCATATAGCCTCCGCAGCACATACACAAATGGCGCAACCCACCTTCGGCTTCACCCTGGTCTGGTACCGTTGGTGCCCATAAAAGCTAGTAATCCACACAGGCTTTGGTTATGCCGGTTCATCCTCCATTCATGTAATTCAGTAAAATCTGGTCTCCTATTTGCAGAATAAAGTTCAAGGCGCCCTGTTATGCGACAGGGGGAGATCTCAAGCTTACCGCTCCACCAGTCTGCGACCAAATCAGTCTGTCGGGTGCCGGCTCCTTCAGATACTGCTCACAGCACTCTCAGCCAGAAGGGTTAGGCATCCTGTTCTGGTTCAGCTGTCTTCTGAGATTCTCCTCCCAGACTCTCAAACACTCCACTGATGGACAGGCCTCGAACCCGGTGACGCAAAGATCCTTCACCTTCATCATCTACCGTGTTTCCCCGAAAGTAAGACAGTGTCTTACTTTCTTTTTATCCCTAAAAGCCCCACTATGTCTTACTTTCGGGGTATGTCTTATATTGGGAAAAAATTGAGAGTGATGGGAGTTATGATGTACTTTTAGAGCATAATTAGATCATGAAAAAGACATTGGAAATGGTACAGCATAACACCCATCACTCTCACACACTTACCAATCAACACACCTACCAATCCACACGTATACCAATCCACACACATATACACCAATCCACACACATATACACCAATCCACACACATATACACTAATCCACACACATATACCAATCCACACACATATACACCAATCCACACACATATACACCAATCCACACACATATACACTAATCCACACACATACACCAATCCACACACACATATACACCAATCCACTCTCACTTAATGCTTTCCTACCTTTCCTTTCTTCTTTCAGCTTCTTTTCCTCCTCTTCGCTCCTCTTCTTCAGTTCTTGTCTCCTTCCGGGTCAGAGGGCACGGACAGCGGTGGGCGCGGCTTCAGTGTTGTGCGCCGGGATCTGACAAGAAACCCCGGCGCACAACAGCTGTTGCCGCGCAGATCACAAGGGAGCGGTATCGGAGGTCATTAACAGACCTCCGGCTCCCTTGAGTGATTTTAAGCCGGGTTGAACCCGGCTTAAAATCACTCAAGGGAGCCGGAGGTCTGTTAAAGACCTCCGATACCGCTCCCTTGCGAGCCTGCTCCTCCAGCGGCGGACATTACTGTCCGTCTCTGGAGGGGTGCCGGGTGCCGCAGGTTGGCACCCCCTGGAGTGTGGCGCCCTGTGCGGTCGCACACCCCAAAGGTCGGCCCTGCTCTAAGGGGCCGGCCTTAGGGGTCTGCGGCCGCACAGGGTTTAAATAAAAACATCGGTGGTTTTTTCAACTTTATTTAACATCCTCCATGTTAAATAAAGTTAAAAAAACTTTATTTAACATGGAGGATGTTAAATAAAGTTAAAAAAAACCCCCGATGTTTTAATTTAAATCCTGTGCGGCCGCAGACACGTAAGGCCGGCCTTGGTGGGGACTTCCCGGCCCCTTAGAGTGGCGGACCCGGCAAATCCCCCGTGTTTCCCCGAAAGTAAGACATATGTCTTACTTTCGGGGTACGGCTTATATTAGCCGACCCCTCTGAAACCCCCGATACGTCTTACAATCGGGGGTGTCTTACTATCGGGGAAACACGGTATCACTACTGAACTCCACAAAACCCCCCAATGCCCCCTTTCTATACCCTCAGCCATGTGCTTTGCAGTTCGCCATCTGCTGGCCACTCCACTGGTACTGCAGTTACTGTAATCCCCAGAGGGCTGTTTTTCTGCTGTTTACCTCTGGAGTTCAACTTTGGCTCCTTTTTTTTTCCTTTTTTTCTGATTGATTAATGGCCCTTTACATAAAAATATACATGTTATAGGATTAAATAAAGTGGGACAGTTAGATAGAAACCCAGGACCCGCAGACAGATCGGCCCCATTCGGCAACCCTTTGGTCGCCCGTTTCTCCTGCTGTAAAGACTCAAACCTTAATCAGTCGTTATATCTAACTTTTTGCCAACTTTTGCTGCCGTTTTCCCTGGACAGAAAGGGAGCGGAGCGTAAAGTGGGCAGAGTTACATAGCATTTTATTCTCCACCCCTTATGTCTTGCAGACACCTGTCCGAAAAAAGAACGAGACTGTCCCGGCAAATTCAGGACTGTTGGCAACTATGTAAATGTTGGCTAAATACTTTAGTATGAAAGGGTTATCCTTCTACACAGTGTGTTAGAGAAATGTAACTATAAAAATAATATATGATTCAGCATTTATTGCTTCAAAATGAAAATGAAGAACATTTTTAAGGACAGAAAATCATTGCAGGCGCAGACGTCCATCTTGTTTCTCCTCCTCTGTTACTGGAGCCGCCCTCCAACCGTCTCCGGCTTCACAGAAGAACAACTGCAAAGGGTAACCGGCTACGTCCAAAGAACCTTCGGGTACTGGTTTAACTATACATTATACAGGGCTGTCTCTCTGACTTAACTATACATTATACAGGGCTGTCTCTCTGACTTAACTATAGATTATACAGGGCTGTTTCTCTGACTTAACTATACATTACACAGAGCTGTCTCACTGACTTAACTATATATTATACAGGGCTGTCTCTCTGACTTAACTATATATTATACGGGGGCAGACTCGCTGATTTTACTATACATTATACAGGGCTGTCTCTCTGACTTAACTATACATTATACAGGGGGCCGGCTCGCTGATTTAACTATACATTATACAGGGGGCCGGTCACTGATTTATCTATACATTATACAGGGGGGCCGGTCACTGATTTATCTATACATTATACAGGGGGCCGGTCACTGATTTAACTATACATTATACAGGGGACGGTCACTGATTTATCTATACATTATACAGGGGCCGGTCACTGATTTAAGTATACATTATACAGGGGCCGGTCACTGATTTAACTATACATTATACAGGGGCCGGTCACTGATTTAACAATACATCATTGTGTAAATTGCAGCATTTATTCTTTAGATACTGGAGGCTTCTGTCTCATTTAACTCCTCTTTCTGCTGCCAGTATCCAAACCACGAAGAACTGCCTGGCTATCATCATGAATATCTTGTATTTATTGTTTATTTTAGCTTCCATTATTATTACTAAATAATTCTTTCTCCCCACGCAGGATAAGGGGGCAGTATGCCTATGCAGTTAAGTTCACTCCAGCCCAATGTGCTGCGCTCAGTGGAAATGATATAGCCGCTGCTCTGAATGGTGAAAACATCCAAAACGTTAAGAATGCCATGAATTCCCAGTCAATATACAGATGAAGACAGATGGTAATGGCCACCTACAAGGACCTGGGTAACAACAAAAGAGAACACTCCGAACATCGTCTTCTTTATCCACCTTCGAGGTCCAGCGTCTCACCAGCACAAGACCTCATGAACAGACAACCTGCTGCCGGATGTGTTTTATTTTATACGTATAACTCCCCATGTAATGCGTATTGTACCAATCCCAATGGACGTTTTAATATCGTGGACAAGTTAAGTGTCTTTGGGACAAATAACAAGGCTTTCGTTTTCAATCAAGTATACCAAGAACAAAATATAAACTGCTGTCACGAAACTCGATTGAAGTCAGTTGATAAACAAATGCCCCTCTATCGCTGTACCAATAATTGCATTAAGTGCTTTAACAATAATAGATTTAATGCCCTCTGTTTAAGAGCGTAAGGATACATATTTCAGAATTATGCGTAGGATTTCTTCCTCAGGATAGGTGCCATCGCTAAACAAGAATCCACTTTAAGTTCCACGACATTCCCAGAGTAGAAGATACCAGAATCCTCCTGGTCGCGGGAGCAGCGTCTTAACACTCCTCGCCCATTTTCCCCCTGTAAATGGGGGTGTTTCCTGTGATGTCAGTGGGAACGCCCACTGACATCATCAGGAATCCTCCCCCTGACATCACGGGACCGCCCACCGGCATCAATGGGACCTCCCGCTGATGTCAGTGGGCAGTCTTGGCCATGTACCGCAAGGAAAGGCCCTGGGTAGCCGAAGCTAAGAAGTTCCCAGGTATGGTGATGAACTCACAAGCAGGCCTCATCACACATAGTATGATCACTAACCAAAGGGCTTCATCATATTTTTCTTTCGGCATTTGAAAGGCATTAGTGTAACTATACTCGCAACCCATGATACTGTGTCAGAGGGGAAACAGCGGTGCCATCACACAGCCAGACCTCCCGAGGATCAGACGCCCAAAGACTGATGAACCTTGCAATGCAGGACCTTCTATGAACATCCTTCATTGCCAAGGGGTTAAATTAGTTTCGTTTGCTCACTAGTGTCCACCACTGGACCCAAACATCGCTAATTCTTTGAAGAAATAAGTGAAATCAGGCCGTGTTGTAGATCCGACTATCATCTCCCCAAATGTTTGTCAATTCCTTATAGATCCTGAGGAAGTAATTTGCATTTTATATAAAGTATAATCATACTCTCTGCTATACTATCATAAAATTCATTTCCATTATATATAATCATATGATTTCTATTCAGACAAATAAGTTGATTTGGAAAAACTTCATCTATCTGCTATATTCTTGAAATAAAATCATCTTCACAGCATAGTTTGGGGCTGTCGTGTGTTTTGTCGCTCTCTGCAGACGTGGCGCCATGAACTGTTTTGCTGTTAAATGACTGAAAGGTAACACTCCTTGCACAAGAATAATCAAAACAAGTGCAACGACAAACAGAAACAGGATAATACAATCAAAAGAGAAAAAAGAACCCATAAGATCAACAGAGAAACATCTAACCTACCCATTTCTCCTGCTGTAAAGACTCAAACAATAATCGGTCGTTGGTGTCATCTTAGCTTCAGAAGCTATATGCATGTAGCATGCTTAAATTCAATGTAACAGCCTCTACCACTTCTGCTGGGAGGCTGTTACACTTATCTCCCACCCTCTCAGTAAAGGAAACCAGATTTTTTTCATAGTTAATCTTAAGTGAGGCCCACATGTTATCTGGAAAGCATGATTTATAATCTTGTGAAGTTTATCATATCCCCGTTAAGATGTCTTTTCTTCGGAGAAAACAATCCCATTTTGGACAGCCTTTCTTCACAGCAAACATTCTCAATTCTTTAAAATTCTTTTTGTAGCCCTTCTCTGAAACTTTTCTATTTCCAATATATGCCTTTTTTTGGTACTGGTGCCCAATACTGCATTGCTTATTCTAAATGTGTCACAACATCTTGCTTGCCATAGGAACAGCTGCCTGAGATTGGGCGCAGCTGAACAGTCTGTCAACAAGAAGACCAAAATCCTTTTCCATAGATGATTTACCAAATACACAACCAGATAGAGTGTAATTACCATGTCACAGCTTGGTTTTCATCCTGATTGGTAAGGGAGTACTTACCAGTTCATTTACACTGGATTGGCCTCATAAGACCACCAAACAGACCTGAACCGCAGTCTTCAGGTTTCTCTTGGGCACTTGATGGAGTAGAAGTCATCCGAATTGTTTCATCTTCAAGTGCTACAAAGCGTCAGGACAAGTCTTCAAGCAGGAATTGAACCTCGGTTAACATAGCCCAACACTGCTTTAACCCCTTCACGGCAATTGATGTATATTAAATATATATATAAAAAAACAGTAATTCCACCCCCCCATCTTGGTATAATGCTGCGCTGCAGTTGCGCTGTGCACTAAAAATACCTCACAAATATCTGTTGTAGAAGTCTGATATTCGTGGTCGCCAAATGTGGTGTTTAACCAAATATAAAAATATAACACGAAGGTTTGTCTACTTTAACAGATATTTAATAAGAGAGAAAAACACAGTAACATACAATACATGAGTGACAGCCCAACATACAGTGCAACACTTTCCAAGACTAACCTGCGACCTAAAGGTCCAACATAACCCAGCGCACCACCGATTACCCCATCCATGCAGGATGGTGGGCAGAGAGAGACTGAACTAAAATTTTGCATTCAACAGGCATATTGAATCACTGTAGGTGTGCCCTCGTTAACATATCAAAAGACACGTGTGATACAGGAATAGGTCAACTGGCAAAAATATTGACAAAAAATACTTATTTTACCACAGTCAGTGGCTCAGAACCTGGTGTGGGAGAGGTGCATCTCGGCAGACTCTTTCCCAATTGATT
This sequence comes from Spea bombifrons, assembly GCF_027358695.1. Lineage (NCBI taxonomy): Eukaryota > Metazoa > Chordata > Amphibia > Anura > Pelobatidae > Spea > Spea bombifrons. The sequence goes on along the minus strand of NC_071089.1, from coordinate 120,710,605 downwards.
TTGTTGTTGGGGTTAATTGTGGGAAGGGGTTGTCATTGTCTGGGGGATGATTGGAAAACAATGGGTTAATGTTTGCACTTTATTGTGTTAATAATTGATTGTGTTTGTTTCCCATACATATTAAAATCTTTGGCCAATTTTTTATCCAAAACAGTTTGTGTCCATGTGTTTATTTTGGGGTTAAGGTATTGGACATCCGGGGCCCACGAAATCGACGATTCTTCAGTCAAGGCTTTTATCGGTGGGCCAATTGCAAGGCGTGCAAAAATATTCCTAGCACCCAAAAATCCTTCTCCTCTCATATCTCTGGTGATACATTTTTGATAAAAACATAAATTGTAACACATGTTGTCTGTATGATTTCATGTGTTGTCATATTCAATATGTAGGAGCAGGGCCGGCCCGACAATGGAGCCGAGTGGGGCAACCGCTCCAGATGGCACTTTTGAAGGGGCGGCACTTTTGAAGCCCTTTTTTTTTAAAAGCCGAGAAGAGATAGAGAGGGGGTCGCCGAGGGGTTTTATCTTACCAAGTTGTCAGTACCTGCTCGACGCCCCTCACTCTCTCCTCTGCGAGCCCTCTAGCTCGGTCTCGGTGCCGGCTTGTAATGTTGAGCGCCGGAAGATAACGTCATTTCCGGCGCTCAGCATTACAAGCCGGCACCGAGACCGAGCAGGGAGACTCACAGCAGGACTGCTGAAAGGTAAGTACGGGGGGGGAGGAAGGGTAGATAATGGGGGGGGGGTAGATAATGGGGGGCGGCAGGGAGAGGAAGGGTAGATAATGGGGGGGAGAGGAAGGGTAGATAATAGGGAGGCAGCAGGGAGAGGAAGGGTAGATAATGGGAGGGCGGCAGGGAGAGGAAGGGTAGATAATGGGGGGGCGGCACTTTAAACTTCGCCCCAGGCGGCATTTTGTCTTGGGCCGGCCCTGTATAGGAGAAACTACTAGCAGTGGCAGCTGGTGGGTAGTTCCAATGAGGGTTCACAATATATACATTTTGAAAAAGAAATGTACATTTATGACATAATGTACAGGTTAAAATACATTTCCCTAAACTAACCCTAAAGACCCCATCAACCATAATTGGTTGATGATATTTATTTATATTCCTTGTACATTGGGTATAATTAAATTTCATTTTCTAGTATTCATTTTTATTTAATTTAATTATTTAAATGTATTATTTTCATTATTTATCATCAATACTTATATCATTATATTTATTTTATTATTGTTATGGATTTCAGATTTATCCATTCATTATCTACATTTTATTAATAATTTGTATATATATTTGTGTTTTAATACTCTACTCTATTTTTTAATACTCTATCTGGGAGGCCCCGTGACTCCGTACTTCTTATGAAGTCTGTTCTGTGACGAAACGCGTTGGTTTTCTTTCGGCACTTCCCGGCTTCCGTAGTTGACTCTATTGCTGGAGACGGAGTGACTTTCGCCACTCTACGGCGAACGAGACTGTAGCGCTCTTTCTCGTTTGACGCCCTCCTCGTTTCCTCCAGCATTTTGAACGTTGGATCTATGGACTTGTCAGGGTCCGCGGCGAGAGAATCCTCACCGCAGTAACCCACCAGAGTACCTGCCGATAGCGGGTACTGTCTCCCACGCCGCAACCTCCGTCTTCCCGGAACCAGCTCCTTCAAACGGTGTCGTACGGATTTCGCTGCTCTCTCCCACCCTGATCTTCGGACCGTCTCTGATATTGCCTTGTCCACTAAACCTTCCCACTTCTACTGGAAGGTAGCCTGCGTACTGGGTTCCTCTCCTCGCTCCTACCAGCCTGACAGGACTGCTGATTTTTATTTGTTACGCGCACTCCTATCTTACCTATTTAGGATTACCTTTATAGTACACACTGCACTATTGTTTATATTTTTGTTTTGCAGATCGATGTTTTAATTATTGTATTATTGGATCTGCCTTATGGTATATTTTATACCCAAGTAAGTTCACATTTTTTATTATTAGCACATCGGTGCTTCATGGGTTCACTGGCCATTCTTGTGCAAGGTTTATCTTGCTTTGCTTGTGTCTTTTATACAACATTTAATGTATTGTTGTTTAACCCCTGCTGCATCGTTTGATCTTATTCTCTGGCCACCCCTTGTTTCTTATGTAAAGTTTTTCCTTTAACATACCTTTATACATAGACATCCATGCTCACAGACACTTATACATAAACATCCATGCTCACGTACACTTATATATACCGTGTTTCCCCGAAAGTAAGACAGTGTCTTACTTTCTTTTTATCCCTAAAAGTCCCACTATGTCTTACTTTCGGGGTATGTCTTATATTGGGAAAAAATTGAGAGTGATGGGAGTTATGATGTACTTTTAGAGCATAATTAGATCATGAAAAAGACATTGGAAATGGTACAGCATAACACCCATCACTCTCACACACTTACCAATCAACACACCTACCAATCCACACATATATACCAATCCACACACATATACACCAATCCACACGTATACACAAATCCACACACATATACACTAATCCACACACATATACCAATCCACACACATATACACCAATCCACACACACATATACACCAATCCACACACACATATACACCAATCCACACACACATATACACCAATCCACACACACATATACACCAATCCACACACACATACACCAATCCACACACATATACACCAATCCACACGTATACACAAATCCACACACATATACACTAATCCACACACATATACCAATCCACACACATATACACCAATCCACACACATATACACCAATCCACACACATATACACCAATCCACACACACATATACACCAATCCACACACACATATACACCAATCCACACACACATATACACCAATCCACACACACATATACACCAATCCACACACACATACACCAATCCACACACATATACACCAATCCACTCTCACTTAATGCTTTCCTACCTTTCCTTTCTTCTTTGAGCTTCTTTTCCTCCTCTTCGCTCCTCTTCTTCAGTTCTTGTCTCCTTCCGGGTCAGAGGGCACGGACAGCGGTGGGCGCGGCTTCAGTGTTGTGCGCCGGGATCTGACAAGAAACCCCGGCGCACAACAGCTGTTGCCGCGCAGATCACAAGGGAGCGGTATCGGAGGTCATTAACAGACCTCCGGCTCCCTTGAGTGATTTTAAGCCGGGTTGAACCCGGCTTAAAATCACTCAAGGGAGCCGGAGGTCTGTTAAAGACCTCCGATACCGCTCCCTTGCGAGCCTGCTCCTCCAGCGGCGGACATTACTGTCCGTCTCTGGAGGGGTGCCGGGTGCCGCAGGTTGGCACCCCCTGGAGTGTGGCGCCCTGTGCGGTCGCACACCCCAAAGGTCGGCCCTGCTCTAAGGGGCCGGCCTTAGGGGTCTGCGGCCGCACAGGGTTTAAATAAAAACATCGGGGTTTTTTTTCAACTTTATTTAACATCCTCCATGTTAAATAAAGTTAAAAAAACTTTATTTAACATCCTCCATGTTAAATAAAGTTTTTTTTTAACTTTATTTAACATGGAGGATGTTAAATAAAGTTAAAAAAAAACCCCGATGTTTTAATTTAAATCCTGTGCGGCCGCAGACACATAAGGCCGGCCTTGGTGGGGACTTCCCGGCCCCTTAGAGTGGCGGACCCGGCAAATCCCCCGTGTTTCCCCGAAAGTAAGACATATGTCTTACTTTCGGGGTACGGCTTATATTAGCTGACCCCTCTGAAACTCCCGATACGTCTTACAATCGGGGGTGTCTTACTATCGGGGAAACACGGTAGACATCCATGCTCACACACACTTATATATAGACATACGTTCCCACATATACTTATACATAGACATACGTGCTCACACACACTTATACATAGACATATACGTGCTCACATACACTTATACATAGACATATATGTGCTCATATACATTTATACATAGACATACGTGCTCATTTACACTTATATATAGACATCTATGCTCACATACACTTATGCATACATATTCAAACTCACATACATACATACACACATAGAAACATACTCCCTCCCTCACGTGCTTACCTTCTTACCTCTCTGCCCTGCTGCTCGCATACTGTGCAGACAGCCTCGGTTTCACCACAGGGTCACGTGACCCAGATGCATTCCTGTCTCCCTGTGCTGGCCCAGATCGGATGGGGCCTTTCTGAACCATTTTGAATCGCTACGAGGACACAGGAACAAGTGGTCGAAGGTGTCGTCCCGGGCCCCTAGAGATGGTCACCATTGCAGTTGTGACCACTCCGGCCCCTGTAGTTACACTACCAATGAAATTTAACAAAGGACAGGAGGCAAGTTTATTTTAAACACTAGTGGGCTAAGACTGCAAGGAAATATGTTGTCTTTTACAGAAAGAGTAGTAGATAAATTGAGCAGTTTCCCAGCAAAAGTGTTAGATGCTGTTACAGTGAAGGAATTGAAACATGCATGGGATAGGCATACGGCTCCTGAATCTAAGACGAGACCAACGACTGGTAAAGGTTTGAGTGTTTAAAGCGGGAAAATTGGCTGACTAGACAGGCTAAAAGGGTCTGACTTGTTTCTATGTTGATTAAAGCCTTTTTTTCTTTCCTTTACTATTCTGTTTCTTTTAGTCATTGCTGTCGCCTGAATTATTCTTGAACAATAAGTGCGACTTTTTAATGATTCAACAGCAAAATAGTACATGGCGCCACGACTGTAGATAACAACAAAACACACGACAGCCCCAAACTATGCGGTGAAGATGATTTTATTTCAAGAATATAGCAGATAGATAAAGTTTGTCCAAATCAACTTATTTGTCTGAGTAGAAATCATATGATTATATATAATGGAAATGAATTTTATGATAGTATAGCAGAGAGTATGATTATACTTTATATAAAATGCAAATTACTTCCTCAGGATCTGTAAGAAATTGACAAATATTTTGGGAGATGATAGTCGGATCTACTACACGGCCTGATTTCACTTATTTCTTCAAAGAATTAGCGATATTTGGGTCCAGTGGGGGGCACTAGTGAGCAAACTAAACTAATTTAACCCCTTGGCAATGAAGGATGTTCATAGAAGGTCCTCCATTGCAAGGTTCCTCAGTCTCTGGGCGTCTGATCCTCGGGAGATCTGGCTGTGTGATGGCACCGCTGTTTCATCATGGCACTTGTTTTGAGCATAGTTACCCTAATGCCATTCAAATGCCGGAAGAGAAATATGACGAACGCCTTTGGTTGGTGCAGATCCATGCTTTGGGATCACTGTACGCTCATCACACACCGAGATCACAGTGAGAAGAGGGAAAAAGCGGGACATAAAGCATTAAAATCCAATGCATGTGGGACATTACTCTACTCTGGGAATGTCGTGGGACTCAAAGTGGCACCTATCCTGAGGAAGAAATCCTACGCATAATTCTGAAATATGTATCATTCAGGGTTTAAACAGCGGGCATCCAATGTTTTACCGTTAAAGCACTTAACGCAATTATTGGTACAGCGATAGAGGGGCATTTTTTCATTGATTAATGTCAATCCATTTTCGTGACAACAGTTTTTTTTGTATAATATATTGAAAACGAAAGCCGTATTATTTCTCCTTATTTTCTTATTATTTAAGACGCTTAACTTGTTCACGATATTAAAAGGTCCATTGGGATTGGTACAATACGCATTACATGGGGAGTTATACGTATAGAATAAAACACATCCGGCAGCAGGTTGTCTGTTCATGAGGTCTTCTGCTGGTGAGACGCTGGACGTCAAAGATGGATAAAGAAGACGATATTCTGCGTGTTCTCTTTGTGTTTCAGTCAGGTTCCTGTACTTGGCCATTACCATCTGTCTTCCTTTGTATATTGTCCGGGAATTCATGGCATTCTTAACGTTTTGGATGTTTTCACCATTCAGAGCAGCGGCTGTATCATTTTCACTGAGCGCCTTACATTGGGCTGCAGTGAACTTGATTATATAGGCGTACTGACCACTTATTCTGTGGGGAGATACAATGTTACTTAGACATAATGATCAAAGTTAAAAAAAATATATAACTTGCTGAGTAAAATTGGCTGCTGCTCCTATGGCTTCAGTAGGAGTCCGTTTCCAGGGGCACATTAACCAAGGAACACATGGAACAATGGCTTTGGGGCCCCAGAGTGGTAGGCCTCTATCCCTTGATTAGTTGTAGCCCGAGCTGCCCCTCTGCTGGGGTAATGTGAGGAGCCATCAGACCCAAGCAGAGAGGAGCCACTCCTCCCTCGCTCTGATTGGCTTTTCATCCTTCTTCTCCTCCTTATGTTTCACTGCCCTCCCTTTCCTTTCCCTCCATGTTACACTGGGTTGTGGGCCCAGTCACAGGCTGCGCAGGAGCTGGTACCCTACTGGGGAGAGGCCTGTGGCCCCAGACAACAAGGAAGTGTCATCAAGTGCATGCATAGTGCTGCGTAATCTTGTGGGGCTATTACCTGCCAACACTCAGAAATTTCCCAGGACAGTCCAGTTTTTTGAGTCCTGTCCCATCAAATCTGAGTCTGTCCAGGCATAATAATACTGCCTATGCACAATGCACTACACAGGGTGTACAGGAATAATTGTGTTATAACTGTGTATGCCTCAAACACGCATGGCCTAAACCCCTGTAAATGAGCTCCAAACTACCCAGTATCTGTACTGGGTGGCCTAGAGCTCAATGCTGCAGGGTCAGAGGGCTTTAAAGTATAGTTATATCAGTGATATAACTTACCATATATTGGTAAGACAGCCTTGTATAATATATAGTTATATTAGTGAGACAGCCCTGTGTAATGTATATTTATATGTGTTAGGTAGCCCTGTATAATGTAGAGTTATAATAGTTAGACAGTCCTGTGTAATGTATAGTTACATGAGTTAGACATCCCTGTGTAATGCATAGTTATTTTAGTAAGACAGCCCTGTGCAATGTATAGTTACATGAGTTAGACATCCCTGTGTAATGCATAGTTATATTAGTAAGACAGCCCTGTGCAATGTATAGTTACATTAGTTAGACATCCCTGTGTAATGCATAGTTATAATAGTGAGACAGTCCTGTATGATGTATTGTTATATTGAGACAGCCCTGTATAATATATAGTTAAGTCAGCGAGACAGCCCTGTATAATGTATAGATAAACCAGTGAGACGACCTTTAAAAAACTAAGAAGAAGATGAAACCGTACCCGAAGGTTCTGTGGACGTAGCCGGTTACCCTTTCCAGTTGTTCTTCTGTGAAGCCGGAGACGGTCGGAGGGCGGCTCCAGTAACAGAGGAGGAGAAACAAGATGGACGTCTGCGCCTGCAATGAGAATGTTTCACCATTAATGTAGAATAATTAGTTTGCTCTCCTTTTTTCATATTCTTTATAGTTCATTTTACTCAATGAGGAAATCCAAATTATGGTGGATGCCAGAAATTAAAGACCCTCCCAATGCTAACTATATATATATATATATATATGTGAATTACGGCAAGCGTGATTGGTTTTAAATGTCTTTCATGAAATAGAGCAAACGATGAAACTGGGAGATAGAATTACCGTTATTTTAATACCATCGCAAATTCATTCTAAATGAATTCTTTTATACAAGGAGACCAATTTTTAAAACGTTGTCTCAGAATCAACTTCATTGAGTTTATAGAAATGATTGGGTTTGTACGGTGGAATATGTATTATATATATAAATATTAAATCGCTATCACTGACCTGATACTTCATGATGGATGAATGCGATGGCAGCTGCTCCTAGTTGTGGATGAGAGGAGACGACCGATCACCTTCCGTATTTATAGCATCTACAGAAGGAATGGTTTGGTGCTATTTGCATATCCTATTGAGTAGAAATTATACTTTTCCTGCTGCTTTCCTGTGAACTCTGACAAAATCATTCTTTGTCAAAAAGCCAAGTGCGACTTATCATACCTATAAGCTGCCATTTTATATAAGAAATGATAAATACGGAGAATTAAAAAAGACAGAGTAAGGTTTGGTTCTGCACATCAGGAAGAAATGGCATATTGACATACTGGAGAGAGTTCAAAGGTGGCAACTAAAATTGTGAATGGTCTTTAGGGTAAAAATCATCAGGAAATAATAATCAATATGTTTAACTTAGAAGAGAGAAGGGATGGGAGAGAGAGAGACAAGAAGATCAGAGAAATACAAATGGGAGAGAGGTGAGGGAAGAGAGAAAGGGGATGGGAGAGAAGACAGAGCGGATGGGAGAGAGACGGGGAGAGGAGAAAGAGACAAGGATGAGAGGAAGAGAGAGATGGGAGAGAAGATAGAGACGAGGTTGGAAGATGGAGAGATGGGAAGAAAAGAGAAAAGGGATGGGAGAGAGAGAGAGACAAGGATGGGAGAAAGAGGGATACGGGAAGAGAAGAGGGATGGGAGAGGGAGAGACAATGAGAGAAGAGAATGGGGATGAGAGAGAGAGAGACAGGGAGAGAAGAGAGACAGGGAGAGAAGAGAGAGAGAGGGGGGTGGGTGTTAGGGACCAGGAACCACACAGACTTAAAACATAGTGAAATAAACCTCTATTGAAAATAGTGTAAACAAGACAAAATCGGAGTGGATATGGTAAACTGGTTACACACCTACAGTTGTAGCAGGGATACATAAAACACGTTGTGGATACGCACGGAAGGGGGAGATCTAGGGCATAGGATACTGGGTTTATCACATGCATGGAACCTATAGATCTCCCTTAAAAAACTGAAGCAAGTTCCTTAGCTGTAGAAAGATGTTGGAGACACAGTGGCACATTTTCGAAAATAATATTATTATATACCAAATAATCCATTAGGATTACCTTGTTACCACTGGAAAGGGGCAAGTCCACAATTCTTGGTACCTGAGATGTAGGATACCAGGTAATTAGAAGTGAAAAGAAAAGAGCCCATCTCACTTGCCGGAGACTCAGACGTTTGGCCTTGGACAGAAAAGTACATTTTTTGTGATCCGTAAGGTACCTGGGTACCTTAAATAAGATGCCTTCACTCCTTGAGAGCCAGTACTTTAGTGAGCAATTCACAGTCACCTATTTCATAGTTTCTTTCCACTGGAGAGAGTTTCCTGAAAAAGGAAAAGGGGGAAACTGGCTTTCTGGGGTAGGACATTGACACAGGCGGGCACCTACTCCTGTCTCAGACGCATTGACTCCCAGAATGAAAGGCAACTCAGTTTTTGAGTGGGCTAATATAGGAGCCAGAGCAAACACAGCTTTAATGGACTCCCAGGCTCTTCTAGCTTCTGGAGACCATTGGGTGGCATTACCGTCCCTTCTAGTCATGTTTGTAAGTGGCTTTACCAGGGAGGAGATGTTTCGAATGAACTTAAGATAGTAGATGGTGAAGTCAAGGAAACATTGCGTTCCGTGGTGGTTTTCTAAGGACAGGGAGTGTATCAGAATGTCATCGACATAAACCCCCACACATTGCTGCAACATGTCCTGTAGGACATCATTAATAAGTTCCTGGTTTTCCATTCGTGATGAGGATGGGAGAGAGATAGATGGGGGAGAAAAGAGACAGTGAGGGTTGGATAGAAACATCTATTTCTATATAAAGAAATTTTGCAAATGGCAGGAGAGAAGTTGGTTTCAAAGTAGACGAAATGTAACAAGAGGTCAGAACCTAACATCAGAGGAAATTACTTAACAAAGAGGGTAGCAGATAAGTGGAACAGTCTCCCAGCAGAAGTGGTAGAGGCTAATACAGTGAGGGAATTTAAACATGCATGGGATAGGACTATGGCTCCTGAATTGAAAAGACCAACGAGAGATTAAGGTTTGAGTCTTTAAGCGCACCTATTGAATACATTTTCTAAGGCGATGGGAGGTTGGGAGAAAATAATTTTGTTACTTTGGTTTAGAATTTATGTTTAAATAATAGCACTTTTTGTGTGTGACAAAAATTCATAGGGGTCATATCGTTACTATAGTAGGAAAATGCTCTTTGACCTCTGACACTCCACCATTTCAACACAGAAACTTTTAGGTTGCTTTTCCAAGACAACAGCCTATCTCTGTCTATGTTGTTAGGGTTACAAATCCTGACTGATGATTGTAAGAATGTCATATCAAGTCCATGATGAGACCAAAAGAGCTGCCCATTACAGTTTCAGAGTCATGTGTAAGTGTTCCAGGAGTAGACGATGCATGCGGACAAAACTCAACCAAGTGAGGAATAAAGTCCGTAAGTAGGGTTCTGGAGGATCTCTGTGTTTTCTTCACTATATGAAGCTCAGTGTCCTACGCAGAGAGGAACAACTGAGATGTTTCCTGCCCCCACACATGGTTATTATTATCGCCTAAAACATTACGGCTTAACCACCTTGACCACTTTTGGAAAGTCAAGCTGGTTGCCCATTGATGGCAGGACAGCAGTAAGTGGTAGCTACAATCTTCCAGTCTGCTCATGCCTGTTTTGTCAACTCAAAAAATGTGTGTGTGTGCCGTTAACCCCTTCATGCAGGATTGCAAAACTTGTCAGGGCGATGGATTACCTTGGTAAAAGACGTGATTTGCCAAATATATCTGAAGATCATATTCCATGTATTTTGTTTCATTCTAATGTTTGATTTTCATTTAAAATTGGTCAAGTTTTGAATATTTACTCTGTGCTTTCAGTGTTATATCACCACATAACAGAAACACAAATGAAAAAGAGCTGTTTCTCCTGTGGTTGTGTTAATGTGCTCGTAAATCTTCAAAAAGTATGTCCTGTGCAAACATTATTACTGCAGAGAACCATTATTACCCTGGAAAGGAACCTATTTCTAAACCTGAAATTTCGATTCCTGAGAAATGACAGCGTGGCGTTACCACGAGGTAAGAGGCTTTTTAGGTGGGGGGGGGAGGATGCTGGTGTACTGTACCAGAAGGGCTGTTTTTTTTTACAAGTAATACCCGTAAAAGGATTTTATTTTGGCAGGTGGGAAGACTTAGGAAGGCTTCATCATTGTTATCCATATGTAGTTACCCGGGTTCCAAAAAGACATAAAGGGGTCTATTCAGTAACCTGCAAGTTCACAGGAGCTAACTAATAGCCAACTCGCATTAACACTCGCAACGAGTCATTCATACACACTAACCTGCAAGCGAGTCGAGTGAATGTGAGTTAACCCCTTAAGGACCGGGCTCATTTTTCGTTTTGTACCCTGTGGGACCGAGGCTGTTTTGACACTTTTGTGGTGCTTGTGTTCAGCTGTAATTTTCTCCTCACCCATTTAGTGTACCCACATAAGTTATATATTGTTTTTTTCAGGACAAGATGGGCTTTCTTCAGATACCATTATTTTGATCGTATCATCTTATTTACTATTAAAAAAAAAAAAAAACATGGTGAAAAATTGAAAAAAACACATTTTATGACTTTTATTTGAAAAATCTTTTACTCACCTAAAAAAGCAAGTAAAAAAACTAGCTAAATAGATTCTACTACTTGTCCTGAGTTTATAAATACCCAATGTTTTTATGTTTTTTTGCTGTTTTTGTAAGTTATAGGGCAATAAGTACAAGCAGCGTTTTATGATTTCCAAATCTTTTTTAACAAATCTGGTCAGTCTGCCTACATCTCCTCTTTGGAACATCTTTGAAGCCGGTTAACTCAATTTAACCCCCTCAAACCATATATTTTTGAAAACTAGACACCCCAGGGTATTCCAAATGCTGTTATTTTAACCCTTTCCATGCACCAATTATAGAACTACACTTTGTCAAACTTTGTAATAGTAATTTTTTTTATTTTTTTCACAAAAATTGTACTTTAGTTATAGATATACAGGTTCTGGTATATGTCACTGTCAAACAACCCCCCAATGTGTTTTCAGGAACATCTCCTGAGTACAGCGATACCCCACATGCATGGGTTTGTCAGATTGTTTGACTGGTAAAAGGCTACTTTTGGGGCATGCGTAATCCAGGTGGTCATTTGGTCATTCTGCCTCCATCTCCTTTTTGGAATATCTTTGAAGCGGGTTAAATCAATTTAACCCCATCAAACCATATATTTTTGAAAACTAGACAGAGTTCTCTAGAGGGTCTGGAGACTGTCTAGCGAACTCTTTCATCTTTATTGTTTTTTTCCCGGGCCGCCGCCATCTTGCTGAAGGCGAAGAACACCTCACAGCCCATCCAAAGGTAAGTGTTTGGTGTCGCTGGATGCCTCCTGATCGAGGCATTCCAGCGATACCATTTAAGTTTAGGAGGCGATCGTTGATCGCCTCCTAAACGCTTTTAAAACGGGCGTCCAATGTATGGCGGTACAATGTATGGCGGCTGTTGACGCCCCGGGGAGGGGCCAGACATGGCCCCCGATGCCGATCTCGGCGTTACTGAATGCCTCGACATCGAGGCATTACAGTAACGCCGTTTAAGCGAAGAAAGTGATCGTTGATCACTTTCTAAGCTTATTTAATTTTATGTCAAAGGTCATTTAGTGACCTTCTTGTCATGACGGTCCTGAACCGGCAAAGGTCGCGAAGGGGTTAAAAAGCAATGCTACGTTCATTAACCAGGATGTTGCTTGTGATTTAGCAACGTGAGTGGGAAGTAACAAGGGTAAGGAGGGAATATAGCATCAGGTCTGTGCTTAGACAGGCACCTTTAAGAAATAATACTTGAGGGCTATAGTTCCCCCTCCCCCAGTTGATTATACCCTATTTAGTGAAATGCAGGACAATAATTACAATCAACAGGCAGTGAGTGTTTACTGTAACCTCGTCTAATGTTACAGTTCTTAGAAAACAGACCAAAAGTCCATTATGTTCATCCCTTCCAAGTATCCATATCTGTTGGTCCAAAAAAGGAAAACCAAATGAAATTTTTATTCAATATTTTCCCAAAGAAGGTAAAAACGAGCTTCACAATATATAAATATTAAACATTCCCATTCGAACAAACTGCATATTTAATGAAATTTGCCAGTTTTGTCAAGCCGTACAAATCTAACATACGAAAATAATTCTAAAGAAAAAATATTCTGGCAACAAAGTTCTGGATGGATTGGAGTGGTGAAAGGAAGCAGAGGGGAAGACCAGTTTGTAGGGAGTTGCAATAATTCAGATGGAAAATCACAAGGGAGTAGATTAGTATTTTGGTTGTTTTTTTGTGTGAGAAAAAGATGGATTGTCCGAGGGAAGAGGTATCAATGGAGGAGAGTAGAGGACCTAGAGCTGAGCCCTGAGGAACAGCAACAGATAGTATTAAAGAGGTACTTTCAGAGAGGTATGGTTTAACCCGTGACAGAGACATGTAACGGATGCTATGAGCCTGAAAAGTTGGCAGAGGAGGTCTTAAAGGCTGCTGAGAGGTCCAAGATTATAAAAAAGGAAACATTAGTTTGTTAGTGACGACGATAGTTTGTGATTTCTGTAAGGAGTGTCTCAGTGGAATGCTGTGGACAGAGACCAGATTGAAGAGGGTCAAGCAGAGAGTTAAAGGAAAGAAAATTTTCCAGCAGTTTGAAGGCCATGGAGAGAAGGGGAACTGGAAAGGGGAGAGGATGTCACTGAAAGTGCAGTCATTTTACCCTAAGTTGAGCTCAGGACAATATGATGACACTTCCGGTGATGTCATCTCCAATTCCTCCAATCAAAGGAGAGGATATCACCGAAAGCACCCGTGGCTTTTGCTAGTTCAGTTTATATGATTGGTCCTGTAGGAACACCCAAAGTCATCCGTCATTTTTTAAGTATGATGTACCCGGTATGTCACTGGACCTATGAGGACACTTTGGCATGATGTACCTGACACGTTAGTGGTCATCAAGGGGTTACTAATGTCTATACATCCTATACCGGAGGTCTCCATACCCTTCAAGCTATTTATCTGGGCAGTTAAATTACTAATCAAAAAGAGTAGTTTTTACTCTGTATATGTAAAAAGTCAAAATTTTATCTGATACCCAATGTGTTTGCGTTCACTGTTTTCTGTGTCTATAGTATTTGTTTCCACTAGATGTGCTTAATTGCTCATTTATTTTATTTCCATCATGCATTATCACGTCACAAGTTTTTTCTACCAACAAAGAGATTGAACCTCATTGCAAGGTTTAAAGTGTTCTCTGAGAATACGGTAATAAGTCATCTGATCTTCAAGATACAAACCCCTCTCTTAACCTAGAAGCAGGCAAGAGTGGTATGTAGGTTTATTTCTGTCTAGGTAGGAAGATGGATTACATCTGAGATTAGGAGTTTTAATTTATCGGCTAGGATCTCACAATGAAGAGATAATCAAAAAAAGAAATGAATAAGTATCTGTGCACCAAGTGAGCTCTTCCAAGAGAAGTAAATATACATTTCTCATTCGTTAAATATATATATAAGAGAAATAGACTCTTTGAGGCAAAATGACAAATATTCATCCATTAAATATCCATCAATACATTAATCCTCCGCCCGTCAAATATCACATATTAAGTCGTCTGCTTCCTTTATCATCAAATATATCATCAAAAAGGTGAATGTAATTTTAACTTATGTTTAGCAACCTCAGTATCTGAGAAAGTAAAGGTATTATTATCGTGAATGTTAGTGTAGTTGGAAACATCTCTAAACGATTTTTGATCCCTTAGGCAGGAAGTCACCTCATTGTAGAGTCTTCTGTCTTCAGTCTCCTGAAATCTGAGAAAAGGACAATATCTCTAAATGGTGTAAGTCAAACACCTTTTACCGAAAGATTCTTTAAATAAACAATATTAAAGCATATGATAATATGTCTTGGTTTATCTGAATAGGTTGTATTGTTAGGTTTAGGCAGTCTCTGTAGACGCTCAAACGGAAACGAACCAGCTTTATCTTTATCAATATCAGCCAATAAGAATTCACGCCACTAGGAATTCAATTCCCCAGTGGATATAGTACCTGGAATGCCTCCTAACCTCAAATTTGTTCTCCTACCGTCATCTAGGTCTGCCATTTTTAGTTCATCTTTTGAAATGTTCATTTGAAGGGACCAGGGAGATTAGTAGACGAAGACGAAGACTAACACGAAGATTCCTCATGTTGTGTGTCTTCTTCTTCGCGTACGTTTTACCGCCGCTATCTTCGCTTCTTCATGACGAACATAAAAACGCACTCTTCGTGTTCGTTTTCATGTTCGCCTGAAGACGTATGCACAAGTCTAAAAAAACCTGGGCGTGGCTACGCACGAGCGGCGGATGGCTGTGTGCTGTTAGAGCTCCACACACACGATACCGCTAATTTCAGCATCAGAACCCCGAGAGAGATCATGGGCAACAAAAAGAGAGACCCGGATCATAAGCATACCCCCAAGCTGTCACAGGGACTCAAGTCGGCCGCTTTGACGGCTTATTTTCGCGATCAGGCACCAACGAGAGCTGCTGATGTCGGGCCCAATATGGCGCCGGCAGCGTGCTCAGCTTCTTCTCGTGCTAGCAGTCCGGTTTCAGATAGCTCGCAAGCAGCTTCGGAACAGGATATCCGCGGCATACTCAAACTCTTACCTTCAAAAACTGATATGGAGGCTATGATGTCTAAGTTGGAAACTTCTTTCCACACCAAGCTGGCTGAGCTCTCGGTGGACATCACGCAGATAGGGTCACGAGTGGCTGATTTGGAAGCAGACAAGGACCAGGTATATGTCCACTTGCAGACCATGAATCACCGGCTGGATCATCTTACGGAACAGGTACAGACACAATATAGACATATTGAAGACTTAGACAATAGAAATAGACGCAATAATTTGCGTGTTCGGAATTATCCAGAAGAAGAGGCTGAAGATCTTACTGTACTCATTGCAAAATATTTTAATGCCATACTGGGTCGGGCCCCCTCTACACCACTGCTCTTTGATAGGATTCATAGGGCGCTTCGCCCGAAACCTAGTGGCCAGGCGCCTCCCAGAGACATAATCTGCAGACTGCACTATTTTACGGACAAGGAAGCTATCCTCAGGGCCTCACGGAATGCCGACATTCAGGCCCTTACTGGCGTGGACGCGAGAATCTTTCAGGACTTGTCTTGGATTACTCTTCAAACGCGTAGGCAACTTAAGCCGCTGACGGATGTGTTGAGGGAACGCAACCTTAACTACCGATGGGGCTTCCCGTTCTCCCTCACGGTACTTCACCAACAACGCACCTATGTGATCACTAAGGCACAGGACATCCCGGCCTTTACTGAAGCTCTGGGCCTCCCGGACATTCCCATTCCTGATTGGACAGATGTGACGCTACGACCATCTTTCCAGCCACAGCCTCCGGGACGCCGCTGGCAGACGACACAACGAAAGCGCAAATCACCGCCCCAGCACACGGGACCTGTCGTGCTTCCCCAAGCCCCACGGGTTAGGAACACCTGAAGGTCGCCTGGTGGCATTACTCAGAGACTTGGGTCTGCGCCTTATCGGTTAGACGTCGGCTCTTCTACCGAACTGATCGTCTACAGTAATATGTTTTTTTTTTCTTTTTATGATGTTTTATGGTTCTCTCACGCTGATTTTTGAGGTTTTTTTCATTTTTTTATTTTTTATTTTTAATTTGATTGCTCTCTCTCTGCTGTTATTAACTCGAATTACTGGGGTCCCCTGATTCCCACATATATTCTATAGCGCTCTTTTAGATTAGGGTGTGACCCCATTATCTTCTGTTGGGTTCTATCCGTATCCACTGTGTGTGGTATTCGAGGTCGAGATGTTTACCACTACACCTGCTAGACCACCCCCGCAGCAGTGCTTGTTCTCTGACATCTGCTGCTGCCTGGAACTAATTGCTGATTCCGGCGGCCGCCGCTGCGATTTCTTGGTGTATAGTTTGTTGTTATTTTTGGTTCTGTTTTATTGTTCATTTCTTGTGGCATACTTTATTATGGTTTTTTACCGAGCGGTGTTCTCTGCTACTCATACACAGCTGCTTTACATAAATGGCTAACTTTAAATTGATGTCTCTTAACGTGAGGGGGTTAAATATCCCTCAGCGACGTACTATGGCTCTCCAGGAAGCTTATCGCCACAAGGCGGACATTGTATTTTTTCAGGAGACTCACTTCAAGGCAGAATGTGCTCCCTCACTCCGCAACCGTCATTATTCGGAGGGGTATTTTGCTAACTTTACTGCGAGCAAGTCTAGAGGGGTGGCAATTTTGCTGCGGACGACTCTCCCATTTACTTATGTTGACCATAGATCTGATACGGGTGGCCGTTATATACTCCTAAAGGGCAAAATTGGGGATGTTTTGTTCACATTTATTAATGTATACTTACCTAATCATTCGCAATGTCGTGCGCTGGCTTCGATCCTTAGGATTTGTGATGCTTTTGCTGAGGGGCATTTAGTATTTGGTGGGGACTGCAATTTCACTTTGGACGGACACTATACTGCCGCTGGGGACGGGACATCCCAACCTTCTTCTCTTACGGCTAGGGCAATGGACCTTTTACATAAAGCACAGCTGACAGATTGTTGGCGGGTCCTGCATCCGAATGATACCGACTATACATTTTTTTCCGTTCCTTGTCGTTCGTATTCCCGTATAGATATGTTGTTTCTCTCACACTATGCTTTGCCCATGTTGTCGGGGGCTGAGATTGGTAGTATCACCTGGTCAGACCATGCCCCTATCTTTCTTACTTTAAATGTGTCTGCGCTGTCGCGACCCCCGAGACATTGGAGACTTGATGATATCTTATTGAACGATGCTGATGTTATAACTGCGGTTTCTACTGAGTTAGGCCATTACTTTCACGCTAACGCCACGGATGACGTTTCCCCGATGACGTGTTGGGAAGCTCACAAAGCTGTTATACGGGGGCGCTTGATTCAACTGAACTCCCAGCTTCTGAAGCGTAGGACGAAGCGTCTGAAGGACTTGGCAGATAAAGTTGCTCTGCTTGAACGCGATCACAAGCTCTCCCATTCCATAGATCACTATAAATTGCTGACAGCTGCTCGTACTGACTTAAACATTCTGCTTTCAGACCGGGCCAAGCGTTCCCTGTTGCATACTAGACATACTTTTTACATGCATGGCAACAAGAGTGGTAAACTGTTAGCTAAAGCTCTTAAAGCTAAAAGACAATCTTCCTATATAGCGAAGCTTAAGGCCCGTGACGGATCTCTTAAACATTCTACGCCTGACATTGCCCAGGTCTTTCATGACTATTACCAAACCCTTTACAACTTATGGCCTGCCCCGACTCCGTTACAACTTACACAGGACATTACAAAGTATTTGGAGAGGCATCTGCACTCTACTATCCCGCCAAATGTCCGACAACATCTAGACTCCCCCATCTCTATGGATGAATTTTACGCTGCGGTCAAATCTACTCCGCTAGGGAAAAGTCCAGGTCCCGATGGCTTTACTGCCAAATATTATAAACAATTTGCACAGGACTTGGCCCCTCACTTTCTACTGGCATACAACTCTCTACGGTTCCACCCCATCATACCTAAATCTCTCACCGAAGCTGCGATCACAGTAATTCCAAAGCCTGGCAGGGACCCGTTGTTATGCGGAAATTATCGGCCCGTATCGCTAATTAATGTTGACTTAAAAATCTTTGCCAAGGTGTTAGCTCTTCGCCTTCGACCACTGATGGGGGGGCTGGTTCACCCTGATCAGTCGGGGTTTGTCCCTGCTAGAGAGGCCAAAGATAACACCACTAAACTCATTAATCTTATTTATGCTTCTCGCACCTTCAAAGACTCATCTCTGTTGATGGCTGTAGATGCTGAAAAGGCATTTGACAGGGTGGGCTGGCCCTTCCTCTTTGGAGTGATACGGGCCATGGGCTTTGGGTCGTGCTGGCAATCCTGGATACAGGCGCTTTATTCTAACCCATCCGCAAGGGTGGTGGTTAATGGAGAGCGTTCTTGTCCGTTTCCAATACAAAATGGCACCCGACAGGGCTGTCCCCTCTCCCCTTTACTTTTTGTTTTGACCCTTGAACCCCTGCTTCAAGCTATCAGATCCAATGATTCTATTGAAGGCTTCCGTTTACAAAAGTCTGAATATAAGACATCGGCCTTTGCTGATGACCTTTTATTTTCATTATCCAATCCACTAAAATCTTTACCGCCTCTCATGAGTGCATTGCATGAGTATGGAGCTCTTTCGGGTTTTAAGATTAATCTCGAGAAGACGGAAATCCTTAATTTGTCGGTTTCGAAGGATGAGATGTTGAGGCTACAATCTATATATCCATTCACTTGGGCGTGCGCCTCGGTTAAATACCTGGGTGTCCGACTGCCAGCCAATACACAATTATTATTTGATTTAAATTTCCCTCCCTTACTTACTTCGATTAAGGCCGATCTTCTGAAATGGAACTTGCCGCAATTTAACTTAATTGGTAGAATTCATATCATTAAAATGAATATATTACCGAGGTTGCTTTATCTTTTGCAGACGTTACCCATACACATTCCCCCTGCCTTTTTTGACGAGGTCCGTGCGGTATTCACTAAATTTATATGGGCTCATAGACGCCCGAGGGTCCGATATGATTTGTTGACCCGTCCCCTGCGATTGGGGGGTTTGAACTTGCCTGATCTGCAATGTTATCACATGGCTAATATGCTTACGAGGTTGTATCTTTGGACTAGGACTGACACCTGTAAACAATGGTTAGAAATAGAGGATTTTTTTTCCACGGTCCCTAGGCAATCTCTTCCCTGGCAATCTGCCTCGTTAGCGGCTCTGGGATTGGTTGGTCATCCCACTATTACCCCCACTTTGCTGATTTGGAGGAAACATAAACTGAGCATGAATTGGTCTTCGGCTACGTCACCACTCACTCCGATCTCTCATAATCCCCTTTTTCCCCCTGGTATGTCAGGACTGGGCCCCTTCCAGGACCCTGATGCTATCTATGTTTCTTTGCACACTATAGTAGACGATGGGGGTGTTAAGTCACTATCTTCCTTACTGGGGGAGAAGGGGAGCTCAGGTAATATAGCTTTTTTACACCACCAGATGCGTCACTTTGTTACACCTATGCTCCAGCATACGGCTGCCGGCCTCCAATACACTGCCTTTGAAAAAATATGTACTGCCCAGAAGGGGGTGACTAGACCGTTCTCCACTTTTCATGGTTTAATCCGTAAGGCAATGAATAGTTCGCCTCCCTTTTATATGAAGGCCTGGGAGCGTGATCTAGGCTGTGTACTCTCTCCTCAGCAATGGCACAGGGCGGCCTCTATGATGTCATCTTCATCACCAGACTCATACCTTCGCCTCCTGAACTTTAAGTTACTTTGCAGATGGCATCTGACGCCTGCTACTTTACACAAGATGATCCCTGCTCAATTAGCTAACTGTTGGCGGTGTGGTTTTTCACCTGCTACCCCTGCCCACATATGGTGGACATGCCCTAAAATTCGGACCTTCTGGTCTAACGTAACGCAGCTGATTAGGGTAATCACATCTACTGACGTCTCTTGTACTCCTGAAACTGCCCTTTTCCACCTAGCGCCCGTCTCTTTCCGGAAATACAAACTCTCCCTTTTGCCTCACCTCCTTAATGCGGCGAAGACACTCATTCCCAGACACTGGAGACAATCTGACCCTCCTACTTTACAGGAATGGATAGGGGAGGTTGAGCGTATCCGTACCATGGAGGAACTTACCTTTAGCTTGGGGAAAAGGTATCACCTGTACCTCGACATTTGGTCCCCATGGCTACGGTTCACTGCATACACATGAGAATACACCAGATAGCTGACCTGTCACCGCCGTGTGGCGGCGATCTTTTCCCCTCGCTGAGACATATACACCTATACACCACTTGCTCCAGTTAGCGTTTCATGTTGTTTATTTATGCGCGGCTCTTACACTCCTTGTTTTTTTTTACCGCGAATTTTCTACTGCTCTTGTTCACTGTCCAACTGGGATCTCACGGCGTCCTGTTTCGGGGACGTGTTTTTCCCTACATGAGTTCATGTGAGACTATGCGTCTCCTCCTAAAGCATTATAAAGGTGTGGATTGGGTCATGATCCCGGGATGCTCCTATCTTTCTTCTCTTCTCCTATCTTTTACTACGGTACTGTTGACGGTATGTATCGTTAATTGCTTTTACCACCTGCGTGTGGTTGATCGGACTGTGTTATTTTTCCCCTCTACCCCTTTCTATTCTGTACCCTTATTTGAAAATTTGAATAAAAAAAAAAAAAAAGTCTAAAAAAACCTCTCCTTTTTTCCATACATTCACTTTCATCCTGCGTTAGAGGATGCCCCCACGTTGTCTGTAAAGATCTGTGAGTGGAAAGATACTCATGCAGAGATGTGTACAAGTAAGGTGACCACATGTCCTGGATTTCCTGGTCTTAGCAAATCAAATAGCTTACAATAAAACTGATTCTTCGGTAGCATTCGTTCCTGGTCAATTCTAATATCTAGTATTATGTATCTACCTTCAGGGTGGTTTGGCTTGATCGATTCCAGAATGTTGATAAAATGTTATAAAAAGTTATTTTGGAAGATGCGTTTTCCCAAATGCTTAAGTCTTGTCCATCGGAGATTGGATGAGAGTAAGTTATATTCAGCGGTAGGTTGTGTCTATTGTAGAATGTCATCATTTCAATCATGCAGGCGGGTTGCAGCTTGGTTGCTTCTTAAAGGAACATACAGAGAATTTACCTATTTGATCATCCAGCCCATGTAGGCGTGGAATAGCTTGGAGGGTTATTTAAACCTTCATATAAGTCCAGACAATTGCCTGTGATAGATCCTAGTTTGCCTTTCACCAGCATTAATGACTTTTTGCCTCATTGATTCTCCTTTTCTGACCCTGCTTGTTCCTGACATTGATTTTGTACTCCCTATTGTGTTTGGAGTGTCCTATACAGTATTTGACCTTGGCTTGACTGACCTCCCTGTTTGCCTCTTGTTTTTGTTGATTCCTGGTTGATTCTGACCTTTGCCTTGCCTGAGGATTCTGCTTGGCCTCCTGCCCTGTAGGTTCCGGTGGCTATTCCTGTTCGGCCTTGGGGGTCCATTTATCATCCAGGTATCTGACATTATTGCAGGCTTTCTTCAGGAAATTGGCCCACAGGGGTTCCAGAATGCCAAGAACAGATGCTAGTCTCTCACACTTTTCACCTCCAAGAGCTTGAGCAAAAGCTGGACAGTGTAATCAACTTATGATGATCTATGACATCCCATGCAGCCCCAGCAACTGTATCTTCTGGGGCCTCTGTGAAATCTTCTCTCTCCATGTTGCTTTCTTCAGTATTTGCCACCAATTCTCTCTTTCTCTTCAATTGAAGTACACTCTATCCATCTCTTCTGTCCATGTGCCATGTGTGTTGCCATAATGTTTTTGCCTCCTGGCCCTATGTCCCAATTCCTTGATCACGTGGCTGCTTCCTCTCCTCCACAATTCCTACACTAATCCTGGAGAACTTCAATATACTTGTGGATGATCCATCTTCCTCTGCTGCTTCTAAGCTACTATTACTAACCTTCTCACGATGAACTACCTTCTCCACGCACCATGATGGCCCCCAAATTGATCTGGTACTCTCCCACCATTGTTTTATTACTCAATTCTCTAACACTCCTTTCTCTCTATATGACATTCAGCCTTGCCATACATCCCACAACCACAACTCTTCTAATCATTTTTACCTGAAGACTTCTAATACCAGGAGATATATATATTTATCTACTTTCCTCAAAATAACCTCTGTAGAGGGGAGGAGGGGGGAGGGGACACAATTTTCTGTACCTAATAAAGTGGCTAGTGAGTGTGTATGAGTGATTCCTTGCGAGTGTTAATGGCTTTTAGTTGGCTCCTGTGAACTTGCAGGTTACTGAATAGACCCCTTTATGTCTTTTTGGAACCCGGGCAATTACATATGGATAACAGATATAACTATATTAATGAAGAGCCTTCCTAAGTCTTCCCACTTGCCAAAATAAAAAGTTTGAAAAATGGTCCTATAACAATGGCAACACAGTCAGTAGAAATACACCATTATTTTCTGGAGTGATAAGAATTGTTTGTAAACATTACACCAGAATATTTTTTTTTTATACATACTCCCTCCCCCACCTCAAGAGCCTCTTACCTCGTGGTAACGCCACGCTGTCATTTCTCAGGAATCTAAATTTCAGGTTTAGAAATAGGTTCCTTTCCAGGGTAATAATGGTTCTCTGCAGTAATAATGTTTGCACAGGACATACTTTTGAAGATTTACGAGCACATTAACACAACCGCAGGAGAAACAGCTCTTTTTCGTTTGTGTTTCTGTGATGTGAGAGTAAATATTCACATTTTTTTTATAACTAACATGATCAATTGTTAATCAAAATCAAACATAAGAATGAAACAAAATACATGGAATATGATCTTCAGATATATTTGGCAAATCACGTCTTTTACTAAGGTAATCTTATCCATTACAGATGGCCGAGTCTTAATAAGGAAACTGTGCTTTCTCAGGGATCTGCAGAGCTACACCTGGTGTTCCTAACGGGATGAGAGGAAAATTACAGAATTTGTGTAAACTTTGTTACTAACATCACAGCCATGGTGACACCCACCCACCCTTCAATTTGGGATATTGCTTAAATCATGCCATCCTCCTGACAAGTCTTGCAATCCTGCATGAAGGGGTTAACTGCACACACGTGGTCTTTTTTCATTAAAAAAAAAAGTTGACAATACACGCACGAGCAGATTGAAAGGCTTGCAGATACCACTTCAATGGGCAACGAGCTTGACCTTCCGAAAGTGGTCAAGGTGATTAAGCCGTAATGTTTTAGGAGATAATAATAACCATGTGTGGGGGCAGGAAACATCTCAGTTGTTCCTCTCTGCGTAGGACACTGAGCTTCATATTGTGAAGAAAACACAGAGATCCTACAAAACCCTACTTACGGGCACTTTATTCCTCACTTGGTTGAGTTTTGTCCGCATGCATCGTCTACTCCTGGAACACTTACACATGACTCTGAAACTGTAATGGGCAGCTCTTTTGGTCTCATCATGGACTTGATATGACATTCTTACAATCATCAGCCAGGATTTGTAACCCTAACAACATAGACAGAGATAGGCTGTTGTCTTGGAAAAACATCTTAAAATTCCCTCTAGTTTTCCATCTAAACGACTGGGCCAGTATTTGTAATTTTCTCTCTCTCTTCCTCTCTCTCATCCCCTCTCTCTTTTCTCTCTGTCTCATCCCTTCTCTCCTGCTCTCTCTATCTTCCAACTCCATATATGGCTCTCCCTCTCTCTCTCCTTCCCATGCGATCTCTCTTGTCTCCTTGTCTCTCTATCTTCCACCGATCGCGCTTCTTTTCCCATCTCTCTCTTCCACCGATCTTCATCTCTTTCTCCTCTCTCTCTCTCACATCCCCTCTCTTCTCTCCCCGTCTATCTCTCTCCCATCCCCTTTCTCTCCCATCTCTCTCCCATACAGGGGCATAACTAGAAACCTCAGGACCCCGTGCGAGAATCTGTTAAGGGCCCCCCACCCATCTACCTCCTTCTCACTATCTACCCTCTCCCTACCCCCCTTCTCACTATCTACCCTCTTCCTCCCTACCCCCCTTATCACTATCTACCCTCTCCCTCCCTAAGCCCCCTTCTCACTATCTACCCTCTCCCTCCCTAACCCCCTTCTCACGATCTACCCACTCCCTCCCTACCCCCCTTCTCACGATCTACCCTCTCCCTCCCTAAGCCCCCTTTGTATGTCACTTACCGTGCAGTCCTGTGGTGGGGTCGCGAGGCCTCTGTCTCGCTGCGCACGGTTTCACTGCTGAGCGCCGGTATATGACCCGAGACAGATGCCTCACGCTTCCCCACTGCAGTCGGGGCAGTGCTGAGGCAGGCGGCGGCAGCGCCGGGGAGTAGAGGAGTCCTGGAGTTCTGTCAGTCAGGGGGGCCCAACCGCTCGGCACCTCTTGGGCCCCCCTGACTGGCAGAACTCCAGGGCCCAGTCGCAGTCGCGACCCCGGTAGTTCCGCCGCTGCTCCCATCTCTCTCTCTTATCTCCTTGTCTCTTTCTCTCCCGCCGCTTCTCTCCTCTCTCCTATCTCTCCACTATCTCTCCCTCCCTCTCTATCATTCTCTATATCTCTTCTCTCCCCAAGCCAAACATACTGAGATCCTTTATTCTTTCCTTATAATTTTTACCCTGAAGACCATTCACAATTTTAGTCGCCACCTTTGAACTCTCTCCAGTATGTCAATATGCCCTTTCTTCCTGATGTGCAGAACCAAACCTTAATCTGTCTTTTTTTAATTCTCCGTATTTCTTATTTCTTACATAAAATGGCAGTTTATAGGTATGATAATGTGATAAAAAGAAAGTTCTCCTTGGCTTTTTGACAAAGAATGATTTTGTCAGAGTTCACAGGAAAGCAGCAGGAAAAGTATAATTTCTACTCAATAGGATATGCAAATAGCACCAAACCATTCCTTCTGTAGATGCTATAAATACGGAAGGCGATCGGTCGTCTCCTCTCATCCACAACTAGGAGCAGCTGCCATCGCATTCATCCATCATGAAGTATCAGGTCAGTGATAGCGATTTAATATTTATATATATAATACATATTCCACCGTACAAACCCAATCATTTCTATAAACCCAATGAAGTTGATTCTGAGACAACGTTTTAAAAATTGGTCTCCCTGTATAAAAGAATTCATTTAGATTGAATTTGCGATGGTATTAAAATAACGGTAATTCTATCTCCCAGTTTCATCGTTTGCTCTATTTCATGAAAGACATTTAAAACCAATCACGCTTGCCGTAATTCACATATATATATATATAGTTAGTGTTGGGGGGGTCTTTAATTTCTGGCATCCACCATAATTTGGATTTCCTCATTGAGTAAAATGAACTATAAAGAATATGAAAAAAGGAGAGCAAACTAATTATTCTACATTAATGGTGAAAATGGAATAGAAATGAAACTTTCTCATTGCAGGCGCAGACGTCCATCTTGTTTCTCCTCCTCTGTTACTGGAGCCGCCCTCCGACCGTCTCCGGCTTCACAGAAGAACAACTGGAAAGGGTAACCGGCTACATCCAGAAAACGTTTAGGTACGGTTTTATCTTACAAGTTTAACTATACGTTATACAGGGCTCTCTCACTGAATTCACTATACATAATACAGGGCTGTCTCACTGAATTAACTATACATTATGCAGGGCTGTCTCACTATTATAACTATACACTATAGAGGGCTGTTTCCATACCTTGCATCGACACTTAAAACACGCCTCATTTTTGTCAGCACAGTCGTGCATATTAAAAATACACATATAATATTCTATATAATAAAAGTTTTGTTTTTTGTTTTTATTTCCTTTTATTTGCCAACCTGCCCCCCCCAGTTATGCACATCTGCCCCCAGGCTTGCCACTCTGCCCTCCTATATGCCACTCTGCCCGAATATTTGCCTTTTAACCCCCTATATGCCGCTCTGCCTCCAGAAATGCCTTATACCCTATACGCAACTCAATGTTCCTTCACTTCTTTTGTTAATAGTTAGAGGATCAGGAATAAAACATTTTTTGTATTCATTAATTTGCTTCTTGAAAAATCCATGATTTGATTGTACGATATATATATATATATAATTGTCTGGCTATCATCATAAATACATTGGGTTTTTAGTTTCAATCATTATTAGTAAATAGCACTTTCTCTCCACACAGTATAAGGGAAGGGTACGCCTATGTCATCAAGTTCACGCCAGCCCAATGTGCCGAACTCAATGAAAATGACATAGCCGCTGCTCTGAAGAGTGAAAATGTCAAAGCCGTTCGGGAAGCAATGAATTCCCAGTCAATATACAGCGGAACACAGATGGTAATGGCCACCTACAAGGACCTGGATAACAGAAGACACCAGTCCGAATACCGTCTTCTTTTTCCACCTTTGGACTATGACGACTCCCCAGCAGCAGACCTCATGAACAGAGAACCCGCCGCCGGATGTGTTTTATTCTATACGTATAACTCGCCATGCAATGCGTATTGTACATCGTTTAATTTACGTTTTAATACCGTAGACAAGTTACGTGTCTTTGAGACGAATAACAAGGCTTTTGTTTTCAATCAATTATACCAAGAACAAAATATAAACTGCTGTCACCAGACTCGACTGCAATCAATCGATAAGCAAATTCCCCTCTATCGCTGTACCAATAATTGCGTTAAGTGCTTTAACGACAGTGGATTTCATGCTCACTGTTTACGCCCTTAAGGATACATATTTCAGAATTATGCGTAGGATTTCTTCCTCAGGATAGGTGCCATCGCTAAACAAGAATCCACTTTGAGTCCCACGACATTCCCAGAGTAGAGTAATATCCCACATGCATTGGATTTTAATGCTTTATGTCCCGCTTTTTCCCTCTTCTCACTGTGATCTCGGTGTGTGATGAGCGTACAGTGATCCCAAAGCATGGATCTGCACCAACCAAAGGCGTTCGTCATATTTCTCTTCCGGCATTTGAATGGCATTAGGGTAACTATGCTCAAAACAAGTGCCATGATGAAACAGCGGTGCCATCACACAGCCAGATCTCCCGAGGATCAGACGCCCAGAGACTGAGGAACCTTGCAATGGAGGACCTCCTATGAACATCCTTCATTGCCAAGGGGTTAAATTAGCTTAGTTTGCTCACTAGTGTCCACCACTGGACCCAAACATCGCTAATTCTTTGAAGAAATAAGTGAAATCAGGCCGTGTAGTAGATCCGACTATCATCTCCCAAAATATTTGTCAATTTCTTATAGATCCTGAGGAAGTAATTTGCATTTTATATAAAGTATAATCATACTCTCTGCTATACTATCATAATATTCCTTTCCATTATATATAATCATATGATTTCTATTCAGACAAATAAGTTGATTTGGACAAACTTTATCTATCTGCTATATTCTTGAAATAAAATCATCTTCACAGCATAGTTTGGGGCTGTCGTGTGTTTTGTCGCTATCGCAGACGTGGCGCCATGAACTGTTTTGCTGTTAAATGACTGAAAAGTAACACTCCTTGCACAAGAATATTCAAAACAAGTGCAACGACAAACAGAAACAGGATAATACAATCAAAAGAGAAAAAAAGAACCCATAAGATCAATATGGAAACATCTAATCTGCCTGTTTTTACTGCTGTAACGACTCAAACAATAGTCGGTCATTGGTATTCGTCTTAGATTCAGGAGTCATATGCCTACTGCATGTAGCATGCTTAAATTCTCTCACTGTAACATAACTTTAACAGGATTTTAAAGGTCTGGAAGAGCAACTCTTTTGGTCACCACCAGGGAGCGTCTCAGGCCCCAACCAATGAAAAGCAGCTGCCCTTAATTGGTTGATGGGGAAAAGAAAAAGTGTCGGTGCGCTAAGCTAGTCTCAGGCTCAAAAAATACAAATGTATAATATGAGGCCTACCAAACAGTGTAAGCATGCTGCAAATACAACGTATACAAAAACAAAAACTGTCTGCGCCTCGCGCCCTAATAAAGTTGGCAACAAATCTATAAACATGATATAAATGAGAGGTTTTGGTCCCTCTCGCAAGGGTTGGAGAAAAGAGAAAAGCTACCTAATGGCCCTCCTCACCAGAGAAACCGGTGCCCTTTCAGGGGACCCGGCTCCACCATGGCTTTTTTCAGTGTCTCAAAACAAATCATCTCTGTGTGCTGCATCCATATATTGTTATTAATAAAATCAAAAAACAAACATAAACCACAAACCTAGCCTAAAAGGCTGTGGCTAATGTATACAAAAATAAAAAGTGAATAGAGAGGTCCAAGGAGCAAAAACATGCTTACCGGCACGTGCAACAAAAGGTGCCTAACCCCCACACGAAAACCAATGTGCACAGCGCCCACTCTTGGACCAAAGACTGGGGACATTTATGTTACATTGGGGCTTCATGCTATGCCAACTTTAAGGCTAGAGGACCAAGCTTTCCCTCTCTCACAGGTATCCACTTGATCTCAAGGCATTTTAGCTCCACATACCATCCCTTCTGTTTCCATGATGGGATTCATCTCCCTTCTGCATAATAAATAGAACTCGCCAAGGGTGCCAATATCACCTACACTCTATACCTTAGCCCCGGAACCTTTGGCTGCAAACATAGAAACAGATCGAAACATCAAGGGCTTCCACTTAAAACTGGGCCAAGACTGCACCCAATGCCTTTTTTCTGACAACATCCTTGCCTCAATCCTTCTCCGTAGCTTTCTTTCCCAGCATTACTCAAACAACTCCACCTATAGTATACTCGTTGATGTCCTACCACACGATTAATGTTCATAAAACCCAAGTCCAACATTACCCAATCAATTAAAGACCAATTAACGCATAACTATCATTTATCATTTAACGCATAACTTATGTGGGAATAAAATTACTAAAAACCCCACACTTGCTCAACAGCTTAAACTTTGACATAACCTGCAAAAAAAATGAAAGCAGATATTCTTCATTGGAAACAAAATGAACTATCTTGGTTGGGCCGAATAACTTCATTAAAAATGATAGCTTTTCCAACCTTCCCAAAGTTCCAATTAGACTCTCCGCAAAAGTTTTACAAACCATACAAATGTTTTATTGATTTTATAAAAATTAGAGGTAACGCCGAACACGCATCCTCACTCGAGCAATAATGTCCCATGCACTGGAAAATGTCCCTACTTGGGTAGAGCAAGAAAATGCACTCCTCTTTCCTTATATTGTAGCGTAACTCCCTTGGATTAAACGCGGCAACACCCCCACCACTACCAGATATACCCTAGCAATTTGGCATGGAGTAGCTAAATGGTTTCCAACCCTCACCCAACTTACGAAGATAACTCCCTCTCGTCCTTGGAGCTACTGATACCCGGTTTGCAAATCTATCATTGACATTTTTCCAACCTTATGGTAAGAGGTGATGGTTTCATAACGGATGTTATCTTCCTTTGTACCGTTGTCTACTGACCACAGCATCCCATGGCATGATTTTTAGAACTATTTAAAACTACACCACCTGCTGTACTCACATCCTTTAATGTCCCTAGAGGGCTTACGCAAACTCCATCCAATACTTATGCTATGCTGTCAGCGTGGAAAGTATCAGGACTCATCTTCCTCTGGTGCTTTAACCTTATTTATCATCTCTCTGCTCACAAACTGCTCCATATGTTATATAAACAAATACTGTCTGCGCTTCTCACCCTAATAAAGTTGGCAACAAATCTATAAACATAATATAAATGAGAGGTTTTCGTTTTTAAATGAGAGGTTTTGAGGGCACACTCTCAATAGATTGAGAACCTACTCTCACCTGCACACAAAGCAGTTTATACGGCAACCAAAACCTTATTAATGTGTTGGGGGAAGTGCAATTAAACGCCCTCCCCATTAACCCCTGGACAGCAAGCTGTAACCAGACTGATGAGGCGCCAACAACCTCAGATATATGCAAACAGGAAGAAGAAAAAATGCTGGTGCGCTAAGCTAGTCACAGGCTCAAATAATACAAATGTGTAATATGAAACCCCTATATGCCACTCTACCGCCAGAAATGCCTTATACCCACATATGCCACTCTGTCCCATGATATGCCTTTTAAGCCCCTATAAGGCATTTCTGGAGGCAGAGTGGCATATGTGGGTATAAGGCATTTCTGGAGGCAGAGTGGCATATAGGGGGTTAAAAGGCATATCATGGGGCAGAGTGGCACATAGGAGGGTATAAGGAATATCAGGGAGGCAGAGTGGCATATAGGGGGGGTATAAGACATTTCACAATCATAGCTTTTATTAAATATGAAAAAATAGTTTACGTGAATTAATAAAGAAATAAAAGTTTCTTACAAGAATACCGTGAAGAATAATGTGATCAGTGTTTTGTTCCACTGAATAAAATTGAACTCTTTTATCTAAAAATGTTTGCAGTAGCAAATGTTTTGATTCCAAAATCAAAGGGCAGTGTACATGTATATATGTGTGTGTATAAGGGCAGTGTACATGTATGTGTGTGAGGGCAGTGTATGTGTATATGTGTGTAAGGGCAGTGTATGTGTGTAAGGGCAATGTACATGTATATGTGTGTGTAAGGGCAGTGTACATGTATATGTGTGTGTGTGTGTAAGGGCAGTGTATGTGTATATGTGTGTGTGTAAAGGCAGTATATGTGTGTTTATGGGCAGGTGTGTGTAAAGACAGTATGTAGGGGTCCTGGGAGGGAGACTAACATTAGCCTTTTTTAATTAAAAAAAAATCTCTGGTGCTGTGGACTACTCTTCCAATGATGATCAGCCAGCATTATGGTGGACACCTGGCTGAGAATCATAGGAATTTTAGGTCACAGCTAGCATCTGCGGCTTTACTGTTGCTGCACTTCCCATGACGCTCAGCCAGCATCATGGAAGTAGTATGGCTGGCTGAGCCTTATGGGAATTCAATTCAATGTGTTGGTTATTTTTAATACGCATGACTCTGCTGACAAAAATAAAGTGTGTTTTAAGTGGCGATGCAAGCGCGACATTTTAAAGGGCAATCGCTTGTATTGGTTCCGTGAGATTTTTTTTAAAAAAAGTGCCCCTCTTTCACATTTTGAAATGTTAGGCGGTATGATATACACACACATACATATATACAAACACACACACATACATATATACACACACATATATACACACCGCATGCCCATATACACACACATACACACACACACATACACATATACACACATATATACATATGCATACATATACAGTATACACTAACATGCACACATATTCATCTACACACACATACATATACACACACACATACATACATACTCAATGAAATTTAATTTGAAAAATGAAATCTCCTTATCTGAATACATTACAGTGATAGCACACCAAAATAACAATTCTGATACATCATATCATAAACGTATAACTAGTATATACCCTTATCCCACAATTATAATAAACTCAATCAAACAGAAGTCATAATGCCACCACGATTCATAAAAAAACCCAAAACAGTTAATATATAAAATAGGTCATTTTAATTTAAAAAGAGCATTATATACAGTGAGGTGAGATCAAATCGAACTAAAATAATAACAGTATCCTGCCAAGTAATTCAAATTAAATTAATACTATACATTTAAAGCTGATTTAGGTTAATCGGTTAAATAACAATTAACCATTTGAGTTCCGGAGGTCTGGCCAAGTCCCCCCCCCGAGAAAGTG
The DNA here is from genome assembly GCF_027358695.1 of Spea bombifrons. Classification (NCBI taxonomy): domain Eukaryota; kingdom Metazoa; phylum Chordata; class Amphibia; order Anura; family Pelobatidae; genus Spea; species Spea bombifrons. The sequence continues at coordinate 120,678,372 of NC_071089.1, read as the reverse complement.
GGACATATTCAACAATTTCTGCCTCCTTTTGATTAGCTGTGATTACTGGGGGGATCACTTTACCCATGGAAAACTATATGTCACCCTATCATCAGAACTCCAGTTGCCTTGGTAATGGGCCATTTACTATAGAGTCCTGAGTATAGCAGGACAGTCTGCCCTCCATCAGCCTGTGATGTGGCCATCTGGGGTGAGGCAATCAGGTGGCCATTTAAAAAAATGAAATATTAGGGCATCCATTTTAGAAAGAAGTTTAGTTCACAGTTATCGCTGTTATATATTATATGAAAGATATTCTGCTACGATATATTTAGCGGGTACGACTCAGATTTTTAAAAGGGATTATTGTGTCTGCTTTATTACTTTTAAAGTTACTTTCTTAGCAGATACTATGTCTGGAAGTTACAGATACCCCATCTAAGTGGAGGCGCCTGCCCAATTTCTCAACAACCTGCCCAGGACTACCTGCTAGCACTAATATGCAGGCAACCAAGTGTTAAGGTGGAGCTGAAAATCAATCAGCAGTCTCCGGTACTCTACAAAACAATATTGGGACATTACGCTTCCACACTGAGGGGCAACCTCATGAAATCCCACAGGTCGTGGCATTGAAAGCAGCGAAAGTTCCTTCCAGAAAAGACCAGGCCAGGAAGCAGGTCAGAAAGTCAGTGGACTTGAATGCTAAGGAACGCCAGGCACTGAACAGCAGAACAAGGACTCCTGGCTACAGGACGACACAAGAAAGGCCCGGGGTAACAGGGCCCCGCTCACAGGATCACTCAGTGATACATTGGCTGAGGTGGAGAGAAGACTATGTCTTAAAAAGGCTGAAGAGAAACCAATATCCAGAACATAAGGAGCTTTGAGGACCCCAGGTAAAGTCAGGGCTGCATGTGAGTCCTCTAACACTCTGGGCATTTTTAATTTTTATTTTTTTAAATCGCTTTCACCATCATCAGATTCATTTTGTGCTCCTCCTTTCACTTTAAATATTGTAACTTGTAGGGGAGCAGATGGCCTATCACCAGTTATATTATCTGACAAATGATAATGATTTGGCTGCATTATTAACCCATCGCTTGGATGGCTTTGGACCACAAGTGGCACATTGTTTTGAATTTACATCTGCACATAAGAAATATAAATGTAGTAAAAACTGCCAAAAAATGTACATTTTGGAGTCAATATTAATGAAGTAGCTGACCTATCTACCTTATCCATTACATTTATCAATGGTAATTTTTAACACTTTTATAGTTTGTACATTGAAACAGAAACAAATGACTGAATAATAATACATTTAAAGTGTGGTCATTATTTGAACGTTTCCTTACTGGTATAAGGATAAAGGCATTTATTCTCCCTATCCTCATAGTCAATGGTATTTATAATTCACGAGTCAACGATTGTGAAAACATTCCATTTTTAATATTTTCAAGGCTGTCTCTTTAACATCTTTATTTCTCAAGCTGTAAATGAAAGGGTTTACCATGGGGGTCACAATCCCATAAATAATGGCAATATATTTCTGATTTCTGGAGGTATTTTTTAATGGCCCCAGGTACATGGCTGTGCTGGTTCCGTAGAACATTAAAACCACGGCCAAGTGCGAGGCACACGTTGAAAAGGACTTGGTCCTTCCGCCCGCAGAGTTTATCTTTAAAATGGAATGTATAATAAAAGTATAAGACGTTATCACGCACAGAAACGGAACCAAAAGCGTGAAGAGACTCCCCGAAAAAATGATGGTTTCGTAAAAGGAAGTGTCACCACATACCAGCTTGACGAGAGCTATGACCTCACAAATAAAGTGGTCTATTCTATTTCCTTTGCAAAAAACAGGAGGCCTTAAGTTTGTGGGGAGAGTAGAAAAAATACAACTTCCTACCCATATAAGAACTGTGATATTTTTACATAATTTCCAGCTCATGATCACTTTGTAACGCAAAGGGAAGCAGATCGCCACGTAGCGGTCATACGCCATCACCGCCAGCAGGATACACTCGATCTCCCCCAAGAATATATAGGTGCACATCTGTGTCAAGCACCCCAGCAATGAAATTCTTCCTCCCCCTATGGATAACATGTCCAGTAACATTTTGGGAACGGTGGTGGATGAGTAGAACAAATCTAAAACGGATAAATTGCAGAGGAAATAATACATAGGCGTGTGCATTTGAGGGTTGGTGGTAACGGTATAAATTAAAATGATGTTGCCGAAAATAGTCAAGAGGTACATTGTGAAAAACAAAATAAAAAGAAGAATTTCTGTCCTGGGGTCCTGAGAAAGTCCAATTAGGAAAAATTCGGTCACAATGGTTTGGTTCACACACCCCATCTCCACAAATCATGTATGAGGCTCCGGATCTGCGATAAAAAGAAATTCGTAAAAATAAGGGAAAAAAAATAATATTTATGATATTATTAGAGACGTAATTCTTGAATTCAAAATAGATGTTTTCCCCCAAAAAATTATTTATGGAGCCTGTAAGTCGAGTGCCAATTAAAACTTTACGGGTGAGATTTATAAAGCGGCTGAGGTTACAAAGAAGAAGTATTTAGAAAATCAATTCCATTTCTACATAGCATTGTCCATGTTAATCATCATCCTCCATAAGGAACATTTATACAAACTAAGGATTTTTATTTACTTATAGTAATTGTTAAAATGTAAAATTTCTAATTCATACAGACTGGTTTATTAACTTTACAGCATTAAATATCCTACATGTTACAACTCTATCTCAGCCAGACCCACTACAGAATTTTAATGAATATATACTCGATTCATTCAAATTGTAATTTTAACAAAATTTTATAATTTTGTTAATTCATACGAATGGCCGAAAACGAGGAGGGACCTCGATGAAACAAACGAAAACGAATCAGATTAGAAGCAGCACCAGGCAGGACATCGCTCTTAGTTTTTTGGGGTTTTTTTGTATAATATTATTATTTATAGGAAAAAAAACACATACCTGCCTCGCTTTGTTAGAACAATCGATAACGCGTGTAAAGTAAAATAAATATGGACGTTGAAAATGATAATACAAAAAAAAAATACAGAATAGAATGTGTCTTGGAGTTTTTGTGTTAGAATCTCCTTTTATACATTCAGGATAAAGGATCTGACTGCCTGAGATTAATTGAGATGAATTGAAGCAGGTAACAGGCCTCGAGACGACCTGGATATTCTCAGGGCTATACCTTACCCCGGGGTGTTAACAAGAGTTTACGGAACTAAATCTATGACTAAAATAGCCGGGCAACTGTTTTGACTGCTGAGAAAATATCCATGAAAGATTTAGAGAAAAAAAAAAACACAATAGAATATTTTCTTTAAAGAGTATTTATGATTGCAATTTTAACAACATTTTCCAATTTGTTCGAATCCCTGAAAACAATGAGGGACAAAGTTTTCTTTTGAATTTATTTGGTTGTTTCCCTTCCGCTCATTCCCTCTCTCTTACACTCTCATTCATGTTCTCTCACACTTTCACTCTATCTCTCATGCTCTCTCTCAATATCTCTTACCTGCTCTGTGGACCGCTTCCCTGTCCCTGTCTCCTATGCTGTGCTGTTCCTCTTCCTATCTTCTTCAAGAAACAACCAAAACATGAATCCACTTCTTTGTGATATCCCGTCTAGATTATTGCAACCCCATACCAACTGGTCTCCCCTCCCCCATTTTCACCCACCTTCCATCTTAATCCACCCTCAACACTGCAGTTAGATTAATCTTTCTCTACTCTCCACTACATCTCTATCCTCCTATCCCCCCTTAACCGCGCTCTTGCTTCCTCTCAAGAACGGCGTCTCTCTTTTACCATCGTTACCTCTTCCCACTCCCGTATTCAGGATTTTGCCAGTGCTGCAGCCCTTCTCTGGAATTCCCATTCCATCAGATTTTCTCCGTCATATGCAACTTTTGAAATCAACTCATCCCCATCCAAGCCGTCCTCTCCTTCTGTTTCACTTCCCCCTCAACCACCGACTAGATTTTAAGCTCCTGGGAGCCGGACCCTCTTCTCCTTTTATACCAGTTTGTTGTTATGTGTTGTTGTTATTTTACTGACTTTGTTGTGTTGGTGCTATATAAATAAAGGTTATGTAATGATCTCAGTTGATTTATACAGAGATTTCTGTGACAATTATGAATGTATTATAATGAGATATTTGTATTTGATAATTTGTTGTGGAGGTTACAACAACGGCAGAGGAAGATGTAGTGGCAGCGAGTCGTGGGTATAAAAGGGGTTTACAAATGGACAATAGTGAGGCAATAATAAACAACAGACATGCAATAAAAAGAGAAAAAGGGAAGGAAGGGAAAGAATGTGTATCTGAGAAAGAGGAGGATGGTAATTGTGAGACGATCAGAATTCTTCATTGAAGCCCAGGGGGGTTAATGTTTTCAGTCTTCAAAAACATTTCTTTCAATCCCAGTTCTTTTATGTTATTGAACCATCTCCAATTTTTGGGTACTTTACATACTGGGAGGAAAATAGGAATTTGGGTTCCTTGTGATTTTCTAGGGTTTTTTTTTTGCTTTTAATATTTTAATTTTTCCTATATGCTCTACATTTGTGCACTCAGATTCATACGAATGGCAAATTCACTGAATTTGGTAAATTTGGCAGTTCGTACAATTGAAAGATTGGGTAGAGGACGTCAATGGCCGCTCTACATTGCCCTGAGTTCAAATTAGGGCAAAATGACGACGCTTTCAGTCACGTCCTCTACCCCAATCGGAGGATAGAGGAGAGAACATCAGCGCAAGCGCCGCAAGTTTTGTTTTTGTTGTTCCATTGAGGTTGTACTTACTTAACTTTTAGACCTGATAAGGAACAGATGATTGTTATTATGTCTTGATATATAAAACCATATAATTCAAAACTTTCTTTTTCACACTACTGTATGTTCTGCCTAGATATATATTTCTTCCTAGCTTGACATAAATACGTTCCCATGGCTGTTCCCTTTATTGGTACAAACAAATTTTAATCAAACCAAAAATAGTTGTTAAGAATAAATTCAATATCATCTAAAATGCATTGGAATTGGTCTTGATGGAGGATGCTGAATTACGAAAATCTAGATCTCAGACATAAGTCATGTTTGATGTTGGTATAGAATGACTCCAGGTTACAGGTTACCAATACAGAATTTGAGTTCCACTTGTGTTTTTCATTAAGGAAGCTATATTTATGAAGCGTTAGGATGTCTTTTTCTCTCCCTCTATCTTTGGAATTTCTTTTGTATGGTTGGTAGGGGATTCTTCTGGAATTTCTTGCAGATGGAGATATCTTTAAAGTAATCTTCCTTATTTAAGATGACAATTCCTGAAGTGCTCCAGGAGGCTCGAGTAATGCAGAGAATCACCAGAAAATAAAGACAAGAGAAGACTGAAGAGGCAGAAGACACAAAGATGAAGGAGAAGAAGATAGGGCAACATTGAGAAAGTGTGAGAGAGAGAGCGTGACAGATGGTGACAAAAAGTGAGTGTAGGGAGACACTGAGAGGGAGTGAGAGGAAAAAGTAATATTGTTCCCTTTTCTTAATTATTGAATATCCCCCATCCCAACCTCCAAGCCTCCCTAAGCCCTGCAAAGTGTTTCTATATGAAAGTCTAGGCTAAGCAACTTGACTCTTCATGATTAGTGATCTGTTGGAGTAGTCCGATGGCACAGGCAGGTGGTTCTCCCACAAAGTACGTGACACGAAAGCAAGTGAGCAGCTAAATATTAAATACTTTCCAAACTGCGACTTTAACCTCATGATTTCTCAGACTATAAATCAAAGGATTTAACATGGGAGTCACAACACCGTAGAAGACTGTGACGTACTTGTGTTTTTTTGAAATATGCTTTGTTGGCCCCAGGTACAGAGACATACTGGTCCCATAAAACATTAATACTACAGTCAGGTGGGAACCACATGTAGAGAATGCCTTAGTCCTTCCATCCACAGAATGGATTTTCAATATGGACGCTATGATACACATGTAAGAAGCTACAATAAAAGCAAAAGGGACTAAAAGTGTGAAGAAACTTGCAAAAATGATTTTGGCTTCATCAACTGAAGTGTCTCCACAAACCAGTTTCATTAAAGCTATAATTTCACAAACAAAATGATCAATTTGGTTTCCTTTGCAGATAGGACGTAGGCTTGACACTGTAGGAAGGATAGAACAAGCAAAGCTCCCCAGCCATACAATGACTGAGATATTTTTACATATCCTCCAGCTCATAATGACCGTATAACGCAAGGGGAAGCAGATCGCTACGTAACGATCGTACGCCATCACCGCCAGCAGGATACATTCCGTTTCTCCTAGGAATAGACATGTATTCATTTGTGCGATGCACCCAATGTATGATATTCTTCCTCCCATTGTAGAAATCAGGTCAAGTAACAGTTTGGGGACAGTGCTTGTTGAATAGAATAAATCTAGAAAGGATAACTGGCAGAGAAAATAGTACATAGGCGTGTGCATACGAGAGTTGGCTATAACTGCGCATATTAACAAAATATTCCCCAAAATGGTCAGTAAATACATGAACAAAAATAAGACAAAAAGCAGAATTTGAGTCCTCCGGTCCTGAGAAAGTCCGGTTAGTATAAATTCTTTTATGACAGTTTGGTTCTCGTTCTCCATTTTCATAAATTAGAAAGGGAGGCTCAACTCTGTAACAAGAAAGCAGGACGCTTTAATATTCAACAATTTTATTTCTAGAATTCATTGAGATACATTTTTTTACAGATTACACAAAACTGCCTGGTAAATGACAGTAATAAAAGATCAACCCTGTGGCAACACGGATTGCTAATGAGGCCTATAATTGTTCTTCTTCTGTCCAGGACAAAGGTTGGCACCATTAAAAAGGGCTAAAGAATTTGACCTATCAGTTTAAGAAACTATGTGAAACCCGCATGGCACATGGTCTGGGTACCAATCTATTTTATGGTAAATAGTGGCCATGACAAAATAATTTTGATCTCATTTGTGACCTGGGGAAATACATGAGGGGGCTAACCTGGTGATGTTATCATTACAAGAAACAAAAACTGTCTGCGCTTCTTACCCTAATAAAGTTGGCAACAAATCTATAAACATAATATAAATGAGAGGTTTTGGTTATATGAATTGGCCAAAGCAATAATTAAGCTCACCCGCCACGTCAAGGCGCACTCTCAATAGGGTGAGAACCGACTCTCACCTCCTACATAGTGGGCACACAAAGCAGTTTATACGGCTACCAAAACCTTATTAATGTGTTGGGGGAGGTGCAATTACACCTCCTCCCTATTAACCCCTGGACAGCAAGCTGCAACCAGACTGATGAGGAGCCAACAACCTCAAATATGTGCAAACAGGGAAAAGAAAAAAATGTCGGTGCGCTAAGCTAGTCACAGGCTCAAATAATACAAATGTATAATACGAGGCCTACAGCCAATACACTGTTTCTTGCAGCATGCTTACACCTGTTTGGTAGGCCTCATATTATACATTTGTATTATTTGAGCCTGTGACTAGCTTAGCGCACCGACATTTTTTCTTTTCGATGTTATCATTACATACAGAACAGAGGATTCAGTCAATGGTTTTGATCTTAAAAAGTCTTGGGCGAGACGTTCATCGTTTTGGGCAAGACGTTCATCTGGGAGAGAGATACACATTTGGTGGTCCTGCTCCGTTATATGACCCTTCTGGGATTCTGTGGTTGAGGTTATTAAGGAGGTGGCGAACCTGAATTTTGAGGCCTCCCTGGCCCTGTGTTGTTTTTCAAAAATGTGCAATAAACCGAGAATTGATTACGGTAAAAAAAAAAAAAATACTATAGATTGGGTGCAGATTGTAGATTGAATTTCTTTTAAAAAAAAGTACCTGTGCAGATGGGTTGAGTAATGAAGCTTGAAGCACGTCATGTCAAAAGCTCACTAGCCGGCAAGCACAGAAATACTATGCTTATTTTTAACCAAATTACACAGCATGTATATAATTAATTGTAGTAAATTATATTTTTTTAGGTATTTTAAGGTTAATGCAATGTTTAAGACTCAGAAACTCCCAAATGTACTGAACAGCCTTGTGCATAATTAGATTTTGTAAAGGCAATTAAGGAATGAATTATCTCTTAAAAAAAAAACAGGTAGAGTGGAATCTACAGTCGAGGGACGTGGGACTTTAACACCGATAGATTTACCAGGGAAATTTCTGAGCCTGGATATTTTGCGGCTCCCTTTATCTACATCATGCATCTTACCTGACCTTGGAGGCTTCAATACAATATTTCAATGAATATGGGATGTTTGTAAGAATTAGGATTTACATACCGCATCTGTTTTGTTGAGCCGACTATGAAAAAATATAAAATAGAATAATTGCAAATAATAAAAGTGATATAAATTATAATGACTGTGACCCTTGAATTCATCCTTCGCTTCAGGCTCTTGCGAGGTTTTCTGGTAAAGATCAGCCCCTTATAAGAGCTTCTTGTTTGATGAGATGACCTCTGAGATTAACTCTAGAATCAGCCCCGCGGAGAGGCTTCGGTCTTCGGTTTTAAAATAACTTTCAAACTTTTGAAGGACATTTTGATGAAAATAAATGTCTTCTTTTAGCCATTAACTATACCATGTGCATTCAGATTCTTGTGTATTGCAAATTTACCGAATTATGATAAATTTGGTGATTTGTATAAAGCCACGAAAACAAGGCCAGACCCTCTATGAATAGGCGGAAAACAAAGCAAAAAGCTCAGAATTTTCTTCCTCTCTCATACTATCTAAATGTTTCCCTACTTTCTCTGCTGACCACTTCCTTTTCTGCATCTTCTATCATTTATCTATTCCTTTCTCTTCCATCTGCTATCTTGAATCTTCTAGCTTCATCCACATCTCCTCATACATAACCCAGAGGGAACTTCTACCAAAATGGCGGTGTTTCTTGTGACATCTAGTTTCATGATACCGTATTTGCTCGATTATAAGACGAGGTTTTTTCCAGAGCAAATGCTCTGAAAAATACCCCTCGTCTTATAATCGAGGTCGTCTTCTAATCAGACCTCATTCTGCTGGGGCCGTGCTGCTTACCGGGCTTTGATCGCGAGCAGCGTCTCTGCTATTAGCAGCAGGAGAACAGGAAGCTAGCACATAGCTCCTCACATAATCTACCTCCCCCACCTTCCTCTGGGGGCGGGGCCAGAGAAGTTGCTCGCACAGCCGTGCCCCTGTAGAAGTCTGCGAGTGGGAGATCTGCAGTTCAGGTAAGGTGGGTGGAGGGGTGGGGGGTTGTGTGATTAATGGAATGATTGAGTATTTAAATGTTTGTGAATGAGTGTGTGTGTGTGATAGCATGGATGTGTAAGGTGGGTGGTGGTAGCATGGCATAGGGAGGCTGTAATCACACTACTATCATCCCCAGGTTCCAGCATGTACTGGCTACCTTGGCTTGATAGGAGTGTGATTGCTGTTAGCAGTATATATATATATATATCTCCAGAAATGCATTTTAACCCCCTATATGCCACTCAGCCCCATGATATGCCTTTTAACCCCTATATGCCAGAGTGGCATATAGAGGTATAAGGCATATCATGGGGCAGAGGGGCATATAGGGGGTTAAAAGGCATATCATGGGGCACAGTGGCATATAGGAGGGTATAAGACATTTCTGGAGGCAGAGTGGCATATAGAGGGTTAAAAGGCACATCATGGGGCAGAGTGGCAAATAGGGGGGTATAAGGCATTTCTGGGGGCAGAGTGGCAAGCCTGGGGGCAGATGTGCATAACTGGGGGGGCAGGTTGGCAAATAAAAGGAAATAAAAAATATATTTTTCTCAATCATAGCTTTTATTAAATATGAAAATTAGTTTACATGAATTAATATTTACTAGTAAAACTTTTTCTATAGGGTAGTCTTATATTCAGGCTTTTTGTTTTTTTCCTAAATTAATATTTTGATTTTGGGGGGTCGTCTTATAATCAGGGTCGTCTTATATTCGAGCAAATACGGTAATTAAGTTTTTCTAAGAGCAGGTTTTTTTCTTATTGCTGTCCTCATTTCTCCTACAAATTACCAAAGGTCTCAAATGCTTCAATATGGCTTAACTTGAATGACTGGGGAAGGAATAGTGAGGGGTTCCTTAGATTAGTAAATTTGTTTAAATCATGATAATCCCATTTCTGGTTTTGGTTAGGGGATATTTGTGTGTGCTCATCTAAAGAAATGTAAAGTTTGCTTCCTTGTGGTGTCCAGTTGCATTATGCATGTCTGAGATTTGTCAAGATCTTCCAACATCTTCATACGTTTGGTGACTGCTATGCCCATTAATTTAAAAGTGCAATTTCCTAGGGCTTTCTTTATCATCTGTGCCATAAATTGGAATTTTATACAAGCGTAATCTTCTAAGCATGATTTTCTCTTGTATATATTTAAGGGTATTTGTATTTTAACACCTTTATTAAGAGGTTTTTCAATTGCGAAGAAGCTTCTATATGTTTTCATAATCAACTTGTATAAGTGTTGTGTCATTATCTGCGAAAAGATCATCTGTAGTGAACTTCCGCAAAATGACGGAGCTTCAGTGAACATGTTCTCCCCCGATTGGAAGAACTTGCATTAGTAACACTTATTCTTGTCCGGCAGATTGCTAAAAATATCAAAATCACACAGCCTTCAGCCTGTGGCCACAGGAGCCGAGATTTTCCCTGCCGGCATGTCCTTGGATTCATGTGAATAAAAGTCAGACAGGGAAAATTCATATGCAAGTGCTTGTGAGTTGACTGAAAAAGTTTACAACACCTAATTCACATGAGATGGACAAAAGCCCTGCTTGCAAATTGTTATGCACAGCAAGGTTGGAGACACTGGAGTCAGGTAGAACCCAGGGGTAGCAGTAACGTCAAACAAGCCAAGGTCAGGATACCAGGAGACAGGATCAACGGATAACAAGCCGAGATCAGAAGACTAGTAATACGGTAGACGAGGAAACAAGCTGAGGTCAAACACGAAAAGGACTTCCGAGGATAACACGCACTGAGGACAGTAATACAAGCAAAGGCGGCCACCAGAGGGCAAAAAACTGGGAGGTTTAAATAGGAGCCAGAAGGAAGGGGCATGGAATTTAATTTGGCACAAAAACTAGCCAAACATCACTTCCGGTGTCAGGATCTGCGGCCATCTTGTGTGTGGCATAATCTCCCATTATAAAGCCCTGTAGTTCCAGAGTTGACCACTAGAACGTACACAGAATCTTCAGCTGCAGGGCCTGACTGTTGCAGGGAAGGTCTTCCTTTCCTGTGTGGCTGTTCCAGTGGAGGAGGCTGAGAGGTGGAGGAGGGTGTTTTACTTCTTTGTGGAGGCTGCTGCCGTGGTAGTCCTGAATTAGAGGAGGAAAGTCTCTCTCTTCTACGCAGTATTTGCTGTAGCGGCGGCTGAGAGGAGGAGAGGGGTCTTTCCCTTTCTCGAGCAGAAGGCAGGGAAGAAGAGCACCACATATGCAGATTCATAACACAAATTCAGTAAAACCAACTCGGATGCAGAAAGTAAAAACAATTGTATATATGTAGGAGATCCGAGTTCAAACTGCTCCTGCATCATCACAGGAGTGATTATTTTATAATCTGGTGATTATTTTCTCCCAATGATCAACTACGTTACCTTGGCCTCCCGGAGCACTCTCGTCTTGGTTAGAAGACCAGCATGGTCATCTAAATGGAGAGGATATCTAAATGAATTTGCTCACCAAAAAAGAGATCCACCAACAGACGAAGACTTTGTGCCGCATACTATAGAATGCCAGAACTGAGAGGTGTCCCATCCACTGCTGCCACAGAGCTGTCGTGGGATTTGGAAGCCAGCAGAATTCCCTGGAGAAGAGCCCAGGTCTGTTGAATAAAATTCCCTGTGGCACCGGAGTCAACAGAAAACTTATGTGGTCACTTGGTGACCTTTCCACTGCAGCATAATGGGTACTGGAAATTGGGTGTCAGACAGAGACGTAGAGGCATTAGCATAGTTCAGTGGAATGGCTCTGCTGTCCACTAAGCTTGAGCGTTTCCCGACTTCCTAGGATAATTTAGAGCCATGTGGTCCTTCTGCCCACAATACAAACAAAGTCCCATAGTATGTCTTTTTTCTGCATCAGATAAATGAAAAAGAGGGCCAATCTCCATGGGTTCGGGAGCCAGAGTAGAAGATTCTACTGCTGTGGGTAAGGTGTGAGGTCGTCAGACAACAGGGGCGATATTTATTTTGTTCCAATCAGTCTTGTAGGCAAGAGTACGATATCATATCATATACTCAAACACAGCCCTAAAAGGGGAGAGGCCCAGGCAAGGGCTTCTCCACGAAGCAGGTTGATAATGATTGCTACTTGCTTAGTATGAGAGGAAAAAGTCGCTGGTTGCATTCTGAAATGCAGTTGGCATTGGTTCAAAAATTCCCTACGTTCACGAGGGTCTTCTGCATACTTTTCTGGTACAGACATCTTAGGAAGTTTCCTGCCTGGCTGCCTGTCTGTTTCAGAAAAACAGGAACTGCAGGAGCTGACGCAGAGGTGGGCGACATAGGTGTTGGACCCGAGGTGGTTAATGATCTGAGTAACTCCGTAATAGTGTCCACCTTTTGTTTCAGAGACTGAAGATGAGAAGCATGCAATGTCAGCACCTGAAGCACGTACCAAGTCTGCGGTATCCATGGTTAGGTCTGTGATAATATGTCACGGCTAAAAGACCACCAGTGCAGGAACTTGATAGTGACCACCAGGGAAATATGGCAGGCAGGGACACAAGGCTGAATGAATCTGGAACACGAAGCGCACAGTTGGCGTAGTCAGTACACAAAGCCGAGGTCAGGGATAGGAGAGGACAGAATTACCAAATAACTAGCCAGGTCAAACTCAGGAGACAGACAGGAACGCCAAACAAGCCAAGGTCAGAACCAAAAGATTAATACATTTATTATTCACAACCAAATACAGAATCACTGGAAGAAGCTGATCACCAGAGAAGAAAGAAGACTGAAGATACAGAGAACTCAAAGATAAAAGAGAAGAAGCACAGAACAATAAGTGGAGCTGTGGTGACAGAGTAGTGGTTGGCAGAGAAGGTAGAGCGACATTTTTGGACATTTGTGAAATTCATACGAAACAAAAAGCACAAATCTACCAAATATGTCTAAAGAAATTATAATAAAAATATAAACCATACCATAAACTTATAGAAAACATTATTATTCAGATTAACTGAAGATACCGTTTTTGACATTTGTAAATGATCTATACTTTCAAAGAGGTTCCAAAAAGGCTTCATATAAGCATGATTTCCTTTGAACAATTTTATTTATATAAATGATTTAAAAAGTAACATTGTCTTGTTGAATATCCCCCATCCCAACCTCCAAGCCTCCCTAAGGCTAGGTTTCCACATGGGTTTTTTTAGCTAAAAACGCCTATAAAAACGCCAATAGCGCCACCTGGCGTTTTTTTGTGAAAAACGCATGCAGCCAGATGTTAGCTGTAATTCAATAGGAAATCGCAAAATGCCATTTCCACTTGGCGTTTTTCTGTTTGGCGTTTTTTCAGTCCTCTTTGGCGTTTTTCTGCTTTTTTGGGCTCTGTGGCAGTTTTTCAAAACTGCAGCATGTTGACACTCTGGCGTTTTTTGCAAGAAATCTTGGCTTTTTTTCTCCAATAGAAGTCTATGGGAGAGAAAAAACGCCATGAAAAAGCCATGTGGGTTTATTGCCTTGGCGTTTTTTATGGCGTTTTTTCCACAGTTACAATGCAGAGGATGGACCCAGTATCTGTGTGTCCTACGAAAAATAGGCTGAAAACAAACAGTTTCACACAAAACAAAGTCCTGGACTGGTTCATATTGAATTTTACACCATTTGGAACAAACATGCCATTACAAACAAACATACGCGACCGGATCCTGCGTGCCAAAAGCAACAGCAAACAATTTGCACCATCATTTGGGGCCAATCTTCCCAGAGGAGCAGACATTCGAAATAAAGCATGCCTTACAAACCACAGAAAAGAGACAAAAGGGTCTACCAAGTAAATGACATCAGGAGAGGGCAGATACTTGCCATTTATCCTAATCCCTTTTAGCTGGGTGAAACTTCTAACTTGTAAAGGTTGGAAAAACTGCCTAAGGTCAAAAAAAGCAATTTCCACAGAAAGGCTAAAACGCCAGAAAAAACTGCAGAAAAAACGCCAAAACGCAGGTAAATGCAGTGGCAGTTTTCTTGGCAGTTTTCCTGGCGTTTTTCATCAAGAAAAAAACGCCGGACAAAAACCCAAGTGGAAACCTAGCCTAAGGCTAGATTTCCATTTGGTTTTTTTTTTGCTAAAAACGCCCATAAAAACGCCAATAGCGCCACCTGGCGTTTTTTAGTGAAAAAACGCATGCAGCCAGATGTTAGCTGTTCTTCAATAGGAAATCGCAAAATGCCATTTCCACTTGGCCTTTTTCTGTTTGGCGTTTTTTCAGTCCTCTTTGGCGTTTTTCTGCTTTTTTGGGCTCTGTGGCAGTTTTTCAGAATCGCAGCATGTTGACACTCTGGCGTTTTTTGCAAGAAATCTTGGCGTTTTTCTCCAATAGAAGTCTATGGGAGAGAAAAAACGCCATGAAAAAGCCATGTGGGTTTATTGCCTTGGCGTTTTTATGGCGTTTTTTCCACAGTTACAATGCAGAGGATGGACCCAGTATCTGTGTGTCCTACGAGAAACAGGCTGAAAACAAACAGTTTCACACAAAACAAAGTCCTGGACTGGTTCATATTGAATTTTACACCATTTGGAACAAACATGCCATTACAAACAAACATACCCGACGCATCAACTGGATCCTGCGTGCCAAAAGCAACAGCAAACAATTTGCACCATCATTTGGGGCCAATCTTCCCAGAGGAGCAGACATTCGGAATAAAGCATGCCTTACAAACCACAGAAAAGAGACAAAAGGGTCTACCAAGTAAATGACATCAGGAGGGGGCAGATACTTGCCATTTATCCTAATCCCTTTTAGCTGGGTGAAACTTCTAACTTGTAAAGGCTGGAAAAACTGCCTAAGGTCAAAAAAAGCAATTTCCACAGAAAGGCTAAAACGCCAGAAAAAACTCCAGTTTTTTTTCTTGGCGTTTTTCCTGGCGTTTTTCATCAAGAAAAAAACGCAGGACAAAAACCCAAGTGGAAACCTAGCCTAAGCCTTGCGAAGTGCTTCTATGTGAAAGTCTGGGCTTAGCAACTTAACTCTTCATGATTTAGTGATCTGTTGGAGTAGTCCGATGACACAGGCAGGTGGTTCTCCTACAAAGCATGTTACAAGAAAGCAAATCAGCAGCTAAATTTTAAATACTTTCCAAACAGCATCTTTAACCTCATGATTTCTCAAACTATAAATCAAAGGGTTTAACATGGGAGTCACAACACCGTAAAAGACTGATATGTACTTGTGTTTTTTTGAAATATGTTTTGTTGGCCCCAGGTACAGAGACATACTGGTCCCATAAAACATTAATACTACAGACAGGTGGGAACCACATGTAGAAAATGCCTTAGTCCTTCCATCCACAGAATGGATTTTCAATATGGACGCTATAATACACGTGTAAGAAGCCAAAATAAAAGCAAAAGGGACTAAAAGTGTGAAGAAACTTGCAAAAATGATTTTGGCTTCATCAACTGAAGTGTCTCCACAAAACAGTTTCATTAAAGCTATAACTTCACAACCAAAATGATCAATTTGGTTTCCTTTACAAAACGGACGTAGGCTAGAAACTGTAGAAAGGATAGAACAAGCAAAGTTCCCCAGCCATACAATGACGGACATATTCTTACATATCCTCCAGCTCATAATAACCATATAACGCAAGGGGAAGCAGATCGCTACGAAACGATCGTACGCCATCACCGCCAGCAGGATACATTCTGTTTGTCCCAGGAATAGACATGTATTCATTTGTGCGATGCACCCAATGTATGATATTCTTCCTCTTATTGTAGAAATCAGATCTAGTAACAGTCTGGGGACAACGCTTGTTGAATAGAATAAATCCAGAAAGGATAACTGGCAGAGAAAATAGTACATAGGCGTGTGTATACGAGGGTTGGCTATAACTGCGCATATTAAGGTAAAATTCCCAAAAATGGTCAGTAAGTACATGAACAAAAACAAAACAAAAAGAAGGATTTGAGTCCTCCGGTCCTGAGAAAGTCCAATTAAAATAAATTCTTTTACCACAGTTTGGTTCTCGATCTCCATTTTTATAATTTGTATATGGAACCTCAACTCTGTAATAACAAAGCAGACACTTTAATTATTCAGCAATTAAAACACTGGGCACAGATAATACAAAACTATCTTACAAACGGCTTTAATAAAAGATCTAACCGTACATAATATGGATTGCTGAGCGGGCCTGTAATTGCTCTTCTGTTCAGGACAATAATTGGCATTATTTTTTTTAAAGGGGGCTTAAAATTTAGATCCTTCAGCTTGTTAACCAGGCCTACCGGAGCACTTGAGCAAAAGGGTGAACCTCCACACACAATCTCTTCCCCGGATAGATAAATGGGGAGAGGTTGTCCTGTGCCTCTACCCTTTTGCAAAAGTACTTCAAAAAGACAGAAAAATCAGAGTACTTCCACAAAAGGGCAGAACCACGGTGCGCACTACAGAGGCAGCTTCTCCTCGTGTTTCCAGTCGGAGGAGGCTGTGTGAGTGGAGCCTTTGTCCTTTTGTGACCTGGTTAATGGAGCTGATGCTGGAGAAGAACAGGAAGAAGAAAGCAGACAGAAGAACAAGAAAAGGCCAGAGAAGATTAAACATCTGCGCCTCTGAGCTTTACTCAGGGAAATGGGAAACCCGGGAAACCAGGCATTCCAGGTCTAGAAATACCTAGATTGGTGGGGATCAGACATGTGAGATTATATTGTGGATTAACCCCTTAACGACAATTGCCGGTCCTGGCACGACACGGAAAAGCATGTGCTTTACGACAATTGACGTGCCAGGACCGGCACGTCTTTAAACGGGTGCAGAAAGCGATCTACTTTCGCTTTCTGCACCCAAAAAGCGTTGCTGAATGCCTCGACCTCGAGGCATTCAGCAACGCCGCGATCGGCACGAAGGGGCCATCTCTGGCCCCTCCACGGGGCGTCAACATCCGCCATACTTTGTATGGCGGCGGACGCCCGTTTTAAAAGCGTTTAGGAGGCGATCAACGATCGCCTCCTAAACTTAAATGGTGTCGCTGGAATGCCTCGATCAGGAGGCATCCAGCGACACCAAACACTTACCTTTCGGTGGGCTGTGACCGCAGCTGCTGGTGATCTTCGCCATCAAGGAAGATGGCCGCCGCCCTGCAACAGAAACAAACAAGTTTTAAAAGCTCGCTAGACGGTCTCCAGACCATCTAGAGAACTCTGGCTCCACTTGCAGGTTGAATACAGGTACTGCATTCACCATGCAAGTCAATGGAGCCCAGCTTTCTAATCACATTGTGATTAGTAAAAATAAATTACAAAAATAAAATAAAATTAATAATTAGAAAAAAATAGTAAAAAAACAGTAAAATGTAAAAATCATTTCCCACTGATGTCACTATCAGGGGAACCTCCAAGTTGAAAAAAAATGTTTAAAAAAAATTTTAAAAAAGGCAAAAAATATAAAATATATATATAAAAAATATATTTTTGTGAGCAAGTCCTAAAATTAGCATATTAGCTTAAAACAATTCTCCATGGAAAGAGTTAAAATACTGGCATATTAAATGCCCGTGGGGTGTCTACTTTTAAAAAATGTATGATTTGATGGGGTAAATTGAATTGGCCGGATTCAACAATGTCCCAATTAACACGGGGGGGAAGGATGGCCACACATCTAATTTCCAATTAGAAAAATGCACACGTACCAAATGTGGCCTTTTAGTTCCCCCAAAAAATGACAAACCCATGCATGTGGGGTATCACTGTACTCAGGAGATGTTGCTGAACACATATTGGGGTGTCGTGTGACAGCGGCATATACCAGGAGCTGTAAATTCATACATAAAGTAGGTGTGTGTGGGGAAAAATTACACACACAAAAATACTACTGCAAACTTTGAAAAAATGCTGGTGGTAAAATGTGTGCATGCAAAGAGTTAAAATACCAGCATTTAAAATACCCTGGGGTGTCTAGTTTTCAAAAATATATGGTTTTGTTGGGCACACTGAAATGGCCCGGCTCAAAGATGTACTAAATAGGGCATGGGCAGTGGATCCCCAAATGCCAAAGTTCAACATTGAAAAATGTGCGTGCCCCAAATGTGGCCCTTTTGCCCCCAAACAGCCAGGCAAAATCATTCATGTGGGGTATCACTGCGCTCAGGAGATGTTGCTGAACACATATTGGGGTGTTTTGTGATAGTGACATATACGAGAACATTTTAATTCATACCTGAAGTAAAATGTGTGTGACAAAACAAATGCAAAAAAATGACTACCACAAAGTTTGACAAAGACTGGTGGTAGATATGGTGCATGGAAAGAGTTAAAATACTAGCATTTGAAATACCCTGGGGTGTCTAGTTTTCAAAAATATATGACTTGATGGGGTAAATTGCATTGGCCGGGTTCAAAGATACCCGAAATGGCACATGGGGGGGAAGAATTACCAGATTTGGAAAAAATGGCTTTGAAATAGCAAAACGCTACCTGTACTTATTGCCCCATAACGTGCAGAAAAAAGCAAAAAAACATAAAAACATTGGATATTTCTAAACTCAGGACAAATAGTAGAATCTATTTAGCAGGTTTTTTCATTACCTTTTTTTTTTCGCCATATTTTATACTTTTTTTAATAGTAAATAATATGATACAATCAAAACAATGTCATCTAAAGAAAGCCCTTCTTGTCCTGAAAAAAATAATATCTAATGTGTGTGGGTTCAGTAAACGGGAAAGAAGAAAATTACAGCTAAACACAAGCAGCGCAGAAATGTTAAAAAGGCCATTGTCACGAAGGGTACAAAAAGTAAAATTAGCCTTTGTCACGAAGGGAAGGGGTTAAAGAATATTGAGCTTTAGTTAGCAAGGTTGTATGAGAACAGGTTTGGTCACGCACTCTTTGGGCCCGGATTTATAATTATGGAAGCTGTTTTGATGCAATATATATTTTTATACAGGAGGCTGGAGCTAATATCAAGATAACGCTATTCCATAAAAAATGTATTGGATAGAAGGCAGAATGTTATTCCATGTCCTTAATTCTGGAATTTGGAAACCATTCAGTCGGTTCTAGCCCCAGTGCTTCAGCATTCATATATCTAGACCTTATGTAATGTATCAAGAGCATGTCCATATTGGAAGAAGAAACAAAATTGTGTTGGGCAGCAAACAACCTTCTGAGCCACATGGATATACTGAACGGTCTGTAAAACGACCCCAGTCACATATACAAAAAAGCAGCATTAAATAGCTTTAGGTAACCTAAACATCTTTATTGACGCCATAAGCTTTGATTAAATATTTACTTAATAAATATAAAATAAAAAAGGTTTAAGCTATTACTGTTTTCTCTTCTATCTCCCAATATTTAAGTAAAATAGAATTTTGATAAAATGATCAGAAATGCATTTCCCCACCTTTACAAGAACATCCAATCCATGTGATTTTCTGCCAAATGAATACTTATTCCATTTATTTTTTTAATCACAAATATACAGTTTTTTTCGACTCATTTTTTTTTATTGTATCTGAATTTTTAATGTAGCTTTATAAAATATAAATATAAGCATAAATTTGTTTTTTTAAATAATAACTGATTTTAATATTAAACCGATACATTTTATAAGATATCACTGAATGCAATTCCTAATATTGCAAAACCTAGCAGAGATAAAACAAAATATGAAATCTGTTAAAAATACTGTAAATTGGGGCGGGATTGGGCAGGGTAGCGAGGCGCCCGGGCAGATGGGTTGAGTAATGAAGCCTGAAGAAGCACGTCATGTCAACAGCGCACTAGCCGGCAAGCACAGAAACACTATGCTTATTTTTAACCAAATTACACAAAATTATGTAAAAAATTGTAGTAAATTATATTTTTTAGACTTTTTTATTTTAATGCAATGTTGAAGACTCAGATATCCCCAAACATGCTGAACAGCCTTGTGTATAATTAGATTCTGGAAAGGCAATTAATTAACTATTTAGATCTTTGCAGAAGGAAAATACTTTTTTCAAGGGAGAGTGGAATCTACAGACGAGGGACGTGGAATATTAGTGGGGCTTTAACATTGCTAAGATTTACCAGGAACATTTCTGAAACAGGGGGCATATATGATATCATTATAATGTACCGGAAACAACATAAAAGTGTTATTTTTGGCTAAACATTTTCATAAATCTCCCATGTTTTTTTCTAAGATCCCCGAGCCTGGATGTTTTGCGGCTCCCTTTATCTACATCATGCATCTTACCTGACCTTGGAGGCTTCAGTACAATATTTCAATAAATATGGGATGTTTGTAAGAATTAGGATTTACATACCGCATCTGTTTTTTGTTTTGGAAAAATATAAAATAGAATAATTACAAATAACAAAAGTGATATAAATTATAATAACTGGGACCCTTGAATTCATCCTTCTCTTCCGGCTCTTGCGAAGTTTTCTGGTAAAGATCAGTCCCTCATAAGAGCTTCTTGTTTGATGAGATGACCTCTGAGAATAACCCCAGAACAGGCCCTGTGGAGAGATTTTTACTAACTCATCATGGAATTACTTAAGTTATTGTTCCTATTTTTAACGGTTTTTTGAAACATGCAATATTTTTTAAATAACTTTCAAAGTTTAGAAGGAAACTCCTATTAGCCATTGACTATACAATAGACTTGTACATTCAGATTCCTCCGAATTACAGATTTATTGGAAACCATTCAGTCGGTTCTAGCCCCGGTGCTTCAGCATTCATATATCTAGATCTTATGTAATGTATCAAGAGCATGTCCATATTGGAAGAAGAAGCAAAATTGTGTTGGGCAGCAAACAACCTTCTGAGCCACATGGATATACTGAACGGTCTGTAAAACGACCTCAGTCATAAATATTCAAAGACAGCTTAAAATAGCTTTAGGTAACCTAAACATCTTTATTGACGCCATAAGCTTTGATTAGATATTTACTTAATAAATATAAAATAAAAAAAGTTTTTTCTGGAAAACTTTTTGTTATTATAGTTTAAGCTATTACTCTTTTCTCTTCTATCTCCCAATATTTAAGTAAAATCGAATTTTGATAAAATGATCAGAAATGCATTTGTATTAAATTGATAAATTCTGCGATTGGTATGAAGGCTTGAAAGCAAGGCCAGATCCCCCTCAAATCGGACAAAAAGAAGCAAAATGCTAGAATTTTCATCCGAAATATGTGGGCTTACATTCACTCACACTCTCACACGCTTTCATTTACTCTCCCTCTCTCGCTCTCAAAATGTTTCCCTGCCATCTCTAGTGACCGCTTCAGCTCCTGCCAACCACTTCTGCTTCCCCATCTTCTTCTTCTTCATCTTCCATTTTTTATCTTTTCCCTTCTCTTCTCTTCTCTTCTGTCTTCAATCTTCTATCTTCATCTCATGACGCCCTCTCTCCGATGCTCCATTTTGGTGGAAGTTCCTGACAGGTTATATCTGTGGAGATGCAGACAAAGATAGAAGATTGAAGATAACAGATTGCAGATAGAAGAGAAGAGAGAAGGAATGGGAGAAGATAAAAGACAGAAGATGAAGAAGAAGATGCGGAAGCGATCGGCAGAGACGGTAGGTAATCATTTAGAGAGCATGTGAGAGAATGAAGGAGAGCGTGAGTGTGAGAGTGAATGTGGGCACCAAGCAATAAATTTTGTTTCCGAATTAAAAATGCAGCTGAATTTTCAGCCGAACTGAATGGGCAGGGAACTTTATTTGTTGCTCGAAAATAAATGGGACAAAAACAAACTGAAAAATAGTTTTTGGCCCATTTGCATTTGTCTTCTATAGAATAATGTATAATATACAACATGTATATATATTTTTCCTTTTGCCCATTTGCATTCAACTTAATTAGGTTATGTCACTCAATATCAGATTTGAAATTAAACACAAATGGATACAATTTGCTGGCATCAACTTGAATTTCTAATCCACTCTTGTAAACTGAAACATATAAGAAGCTGCAGCCAACCTGAACTGCTCTAATCTGTGGCATGTTTGCGTGGGCATGTGAGGGCATGCAAATGGAAATCTTGCAAATTTCAGACAAGGCCATGAAAGTTAACTGAGCTGCATTGCATCTTCCTTTGAGTTGAATAGGCCCAATCGAAATCTTTGGACACCACTTCAGATTATAGAGTCCATTCAAGTGAATTGAGGATCCAATGCAGGTTCCTCTGGGGTCACCATTTTTTAATCAGCTACCGCCAGAAATACATTGGGTGTATCGTACAAATGAATACATGTCTATTGCTAGGAGAAACTGAATGTATCCTGCTGGCGGTGATGGCGTACGATCGTATCCTGCTTCCCCTTGCGTTATACGGTCTTTATGAGCTGGAGGACATGCAAAAATATGTCCGCCATTGTATGGCTGGGGAGTTTTACTTGTTCTGTCCTTCCTACAATTTCAATGGGCGTATTCAGCACAACGCGTTTCACCAATCGGCTTCCTCAGGTACATAGGAAGCCGATTGGTGAAACGCGTTGTGCTGAATACGCCCATTGAGGAAGTGGACACAGAGGAATCCTGTGAGAACCAAGCTGTTATTGCTACAACACAGCATTATTCCGGTCCTCTCCACGGGAGCATTAAAGTATTCTTATATAAGAAACTCCATTCCCCAGAAGGAGCTCTATGGGCTTCCCAACAGAGGAACCTATTGAAGAATCCACTTTAATGAATTTAAGTAATATTTAATTTAATTTCCGCACATATTGTAGGTAAAATGTGTGACTGTTATAGTTATATTTAAAAAGATTAATCACTATAACTTGCTTTTATAGATGTAGTTTTAAGATGTGTAAATAACATATTATCATGTTGAGTTGTTGAATACTGAAGAACAGATTGAGCTTCTATTCATTCCACACAATAAAGGTTTGAGATTAATTCACAGAGGGCACACAGCCACTAAATAGACTGTCCTGTTGTGCGTTTCCTCTGCATTAGGGAACCGACAACCCCTGGGACTCATCGGTGGGTCTTGTTAGAATCCCTATAAGACCAAGAGAGCAACGAGGTCCACGTCTGCATTCACCTTTCCATTTGGATGAGCCCCAAGAGATCCCTGAGGGTAAAAACACATTTTTTAAAAAAGCTTCTATCATGTAAAAGATTAAGGTAGAAAGTCTGAACATTAACATTCCAAAGAAGAGTTTAATGAACAGAAAATGGACCCACTTGTGCAACCAACCTTAGAAATCCTTGACTTACACAAAGACAATGATCTTCCTTTGTTAACCAAGATTGTGGGGGACGCTCTACATGGTCTGATTATTATATATTTTGCACGCTTTGCCAAGTCATGTACCTGACATGTTCCTTCTTGTGTATCCAACAGGTCATCTTAAAATTACTTTTCAACAGCCAGTCAGTTCATTTAAGTTAAACCCATCCACCTAAGTCAAAATAAAAGGGAGACTCTGCCTCATTCCATACTTTGTCATCCAACATTTTGCTCACTTTAAAAGCTTGCAGGTGGATGTCTGCTAATGCAAAGTAGGTTCATGCGCTGTCTCTCTTATAGCCACTCACTGGGAAACTTGAGTTTGTTCCAAGACTGGCTCCTCACAATTCAAGACAATTCTTTCTTTGAAGGTGTGGCTCCTAGTCTATGTAATTTCAATTAAGGTGTGACTCCTAGTCTATGTAATTTCAATAAAGTATGGGAAGGCTGCTGCTCCTACCTTTCTAATTCAATTCAGATATTGACAGATCACACACTACTGTGCACAGCGGCACAGGGATTAATTAAATAAACATTGGAGAGAAAGCACCACATACCATGGTTCTTCCCCATCTCTTCATTGTTTCTCCATAGTAAAGTAAAGTAAAAAATATATATATACAACCAAACGAAATAAAAGTAATCCATCCACACTTAATGATAGCTGATTATAAAATGGCCGCAGGTCACATGGTAGTCTGTTGACTTGAATGGAGTGGACCATTGAATATTTCTATCATTTGACAGCCAATAGGGCAGAGTAGTTGTGATAGGGCAAAAAGGCAACTGAAAGTATTAAAGAGGAGGTTAAGGTTATAAGACAGGGAAGAGAAAAGGGAGGAGGCCCCTGTCGGCGACCAGTAGAGTCACTTGTACAGACCTATAACTCCTGGTACCTCCGCAATAGTGTCCACCTTTTGTTTCAGAGACTGAAGATGAGAAGCTTGGGATGCCAGCACTTGATCTTGATGGTCTTGATGAGAGGAAACACGTACCAAGTTTGCGGTACCTTGCTTGGAAATGTAGCTGCTGTCGCCTTACCCCAAGTATAAGTGGGCAGTTAGGAGTTACACTGAACTATCCAGAAATCCATCCCTGGTCTTCATGCTTTCACCCAACTTCTGGCAATCACTAATGTCCGCCATATCTCCTTCACTTACAGGTATGACTATCACACATTTACCTGAACCCCTCATTTCTTGCTGTTACCCCTGTTTTCCACTCGGTATTACTATCACACCTTTCACCTGAACCCCTCATCTCCTGCTGTTACCCCGGTTTTCCACCCGGTATGTCTTTATCCTGCATGTCTCTCAAAGGGTTACAATTGGTGCCCTCTGGTCTAGCTTAATTGCATTTGTTAGCCATGGTGTGAAATATCTGCCTCCTGTATGCAATCACCTTATCTGACCACTTATGAGGCAACCCTATAAATTCCTAGGCCTCACTTGGAAACAATCTTGTTTGGAAATGTAGCTGCTGTGGCCTTACCCCAAGTGGGCTCTTCATAAGTGAACTCTTCATAAGTGGGCTCTTCATAAGTGGACTCTTCATAAGTGGGCTCTTCATAAGTGGACTCTTCATAAGTGGGCTCTTCATAAGTGGGCTCTTCATAAGTGGACTCTTCATAAGAGGGCTCTTCTTAAGTGGACTCTTCATAAGTGGGCTCTTCATAAGTAGACTCTTCATAAGTGGACTCTTCATAAGTGGGCTCTTCATAAGTGGACTCTTCATAAGTGGGCTCTTCATAAGTGGGCTCTTCATAAGTGGGCAGTTAAGAGTTACACAGGAGTTAAACTGAAGGGAAACTACATACCAAGTACCACTGCAGAAAGCAGGATTTCACCCACGCCACACCCCTCTTGTGGAATTCCCTTCCCCGTTCCGTTCAGACTTTCTGCCTCATACGCAACTTTCAAAACATCTCTGAAAACCCATCTGTTCAGGGAAGCGTACAACATTCCTTCCCATCACTCCTAACCATCATAATCAAGCCATCTGAACAATCAACAGCTTCAACACATCATTGGAACCAGATCAACTCATCTCTATCCAAGCAGTCCTCGCCTATTGTCTCCCCTCCCCCTCAACCACCAACTAGATTGTAAGCTCGCAAGGGCAGGGCCCTCCTCTCCTTTGCACCAGTGTGCTATTGTATGTGTTTTTGTATGTGTATGTATTTGTATGTATTGTTCTACTGACTGTAACTGCGCTGCGGAATCTGCCGGCACTTTATAAATAAATGTTATGTAATGTATTCGTGGTTAGGTCTGTGATAATATGTCATGGCTAAAAGACAGCAGTGCAGGAACTTAATAGTGACAACCAGGGAAATATTGCAGGCAGGAACACAAGGATAAAGGAATCTGGAACACTAAGCGCTCAGTTGGCGTAGTCAGTACATGAAGCCGAGGTCAAGGATAGGCGAGGACAGAATAACCATATAACTAGCCAGGTCAAACGCAGGAGACAGACAGGAACACCAAACAAGCCAAGGTCAGAACCAAAAGATTAATACATTTATTATTCACAGCCAAATACAGAATCACTGGAAGAAGCTGATCACCAGAGAAGAAAGATGAAAGAAGACTGAAGATACAGAGAACTCAAAAGATAAAAGAGAAGAAGCACAGAACAATAAGTGGAGCAGTGGGGGCAGAGAAGTGGTTGGCAGAGAAGGCAGAGAGACATTGAGAAAGAGTGTAGGGAAACATTGAGAGGGAGTGACAGAAAAACAAAAAGGAAATTCCAAGGAAAATTCGAGGCTTCCCTCGTCATTTTTGGACATTTGTGAAATTGGTAAAATTCATAAAATTTGTATGAAACAAAAAGCACAAGTCTACCAAATATGTCTAAAGAAATTATAATAAAAAATAAATATAAACATTACCGTAAACTCATAGAAAACATTATTATTCATATTAACTGAAGATACAGTTTTTGAGATTTGTAAATAATATATACTTTCAAAGAGGTTTCAAAATGGCTTCATATAAGCATGATTTCCTTTGAGCAATTTTATTTATATAATTGATTTAGAAAGTAACATCGTCTTGTAGTTGTTCCCTTTTCATAATTGTTGAATATCCCCCCATGCCAACCTCCAAGCCTTCCTAAGCCTTGCAAAGTGTTTCTATGTGAAAGTCTAGGCTTAGCAACTTGACTCTTCATGATTTAGTGATCTGTTGGAGTAGTCCGATGACACAGGCAGGTGGTTCTCCCTAAAATCATGTGACACAAAAGCAAGTGAGCAGCTAAATATTAAATACTTTCCAGACAGCATCTTTAACCTCATGATTTCTCAAACTATAAATCAAAGGATTTAACATGGGAGTCACAACACTGTAAAAGACTGTGATGTACTTGTGTTTTTTTGAAATATGTTTTGTTGGCCCCAGGTACAGAGACATACTGGTCCCATAAAACATTAATACTACAGTCAGGTGGGAACCACATGTAGAAAATGCCTTAGTCCTTCTATCCACAGACTGCATTTTCAATATGGACGCTATAATACACATGTAAGAAGCTAAAATAAAAGCAAACGGGACGAAAAGTGTGAAGAAACTTGCAAAAATGAGTTTGGCTTCATCAACTGAAGTGTCTCCACAAACCAGTTTCATTAAAGCTATAATTTCACAAACAAAATGATCAATTTGGTTTCCTTTACAAAACGAAGGTAGGCTTGAAACTGTAGGAAGGACAGAACAAGCAAAGTTCCCCAGCCATACAATGACGGACATATTTTTACATATCCTCCAGCTCATGATGACCGTATAACGCAAGGGGAAGCAGATCGCTACGTAACGATCATACGCCATCACCGCCAGCAGGATACATTCTGTTTGTCCCAGGAATAGACTTATATTCATTTGTGTGATGCACCCAATGTATGATATTCTTCCTCCCATTGTAGAAATCAGATCTAGTAACATTTTGGGGACAGTGCTTGTTGAATAGAATAAATCCAGAAAGGATAACTGGCAGAGAAAATAGTACATAGGCGTGTGCATACGAGGATTGGCTATAACTGCGCATATTAACAAAATATTCCCAAAAATGGTCAGTAAATACATGAACAAAAACAAAACAAAAAGCAGGATTTGAGTCGTCCGGTCCTGAGAAAGTCCAATTAAAATAAATTCTTTTACCACAGTTTGGTTCTCGATCTCCATTCTTATAATATGTATATGGAACCTCAACTCTGTAATAAGAAAGCAGACACTTTAATATTCAGCAATTTTATTTCTAGAATTAGTCAGGAAAACACTGGGCACAGATAATACAAAACTATCTTACAAACGGCTTTAATAAAAGATCTAACCGTACATAATATGGATTGCTGAGCGGGCCTGTAATTGCTCTTCTGTTCAGGACAATAATTGGCATCATTTTTTTTTTAAAGGGGGCTTAAAATTTAGATCCTTCAGTTTAAGAAAATAGGTGAAAATTATAAGGGTTCTGTCACATGATGGAACTCCATAAAAGTTGAGGAAAATCAGAACTTTAATCACGGCAGTCAATGGTCTTAATTAGATTTGGCCAAGCCATTCATCCTTTACATAAGACTGAGCCTTCAAGCAAGAGTGAGAAATGATCTGATCTGAAGGTCTGTAATAGACTTGTGCATTGAGATTTGTACAAATTTTACAAAGTTTGCCAGTTTTGTTAATTTGTATGAATATCCGAAAACAAGGAGGGACTCAACGAAGCTAAAAAACGTTCTCTCACTCTGCCTCACACTTTTTAATTTCTCCCTACCTTCTCCGCCAACCACTTTTATGTCCTCGTCTCCTTTTTCCTCAGCTCTGTGCCTCTTCTTGTTCTTCTGTCTTTTTTCATTGTCTGCTTCTCCCCATTATCAGCTCTGTTAACCAGGCCTACCGGAGGCTGTCCCATGCCTCCGCCCTTTTGGAAAAGTACTTCAAGAAGCCAGAAAAATGTAGACAGACTCACGGAGAAAGAATGGTACAGGAATGCTTCTCTTTCTCTGCGGATCTGTCTGCATTATTCTGGTCTATCGGACCACTTCCACAAAAAACCAGAACCACGGTGCGCACTACAGAGGCAGCTTCTCCTCGTTTTTTCCAGTCGGAGGAGGCTGTGTGAGTGGAGGCTTCATCCTTTTGTGACCTGGTTAATGGAGCTGATGCTGGAGAAGAACAGGAAGAAGAAAGCAGACAGAAGAACAAGAAAAGGCCAGAGAAGATTAAACATCTGCGCCTCTGAGCTTTACTCAGGGAAATGGGAAACCCGGGAAACCAGGCATTCCAGGTCTAGAAATACCTAGATTGGTGGGGATCCCAGAAACAGACATGTGAGATTATATTGTGGATTAATGAATATTGAGCTTTAGTTAGCAAGGTTGTATGAGAACAGGTTTTGTCACGCACTTTTTGGGCCTTCTAGATATGAACATGAAATGGATTTTTAATTATGGAAGTTGTTTTGATGCGGTATCCATATATTTTTATACAGCAGACAGGAAGCTGGAGCTAATATGAAGATAAAGCTATCCGATATAAATTTTTGTATTGGGTAGAAGGCAGAATGTTATTACATGTCCCTAATTCTGAAATTTGGAAACCATTCAGAGTGGGTTCTAGCCCCAGTGCTTCAGCATTCATATATCTAGATTTTAGTGTGTAATGTATCAAGAAAAAAATAATACAAATATAAACATAAAATAAAATTAGATATTATTATTAAACCAATGCATTTTCTGGGATTTCAGTGAATGCAATTCCTTATATTGCAAAAACCTCACACAAACAGAAATTAATTCACTGACTGGTTCGCTAGCAGAGATAAAACAAAATATAAAATGTGTTTAAAATACTGTAGACTGGGGTAGGATTGGGTGGGATTGGGCAGGGTAGCGAGGCACCCGGGCAGATGGGCTGAGTAATGGAGCCTGAAGCACGTCATGTCAACAGCGCAGTAGCCGGCAAGCACAGAAACACTATGCTTATTTTTAACCAAATTACACAAAATTATATAATAAATTGTAGTAAATTATATTTTTGAGACATTTGAATTGTAATGCAGTGTTGAAGACTAAGATATCCCCGAATGTACTGAACAGCCTTGTGTATAATTAGATTCTGGAAAGGCAATTAATTAACTAATTATCTCTTTGCAGAAGGAAAATACTTTTTTTCAAGGG
Organism: Spea bombifrons; assembly: GCF_027358695.1. NCBI lineage: Eukaryota > Metazoa > Chordata > Amphibia > Anura > Pelobatidae > Spea > Spea bombifrons. The sequence continues at coordinate 120,648,734 of NC_071089.1, read as the reverse complement.
AGAGTGGAATCTACAGACGAGGGACGTGGAATATCAGTGGGGCTTTAACATTGCTAAGATTTACCAGGAACATTTCTGAAACAGGGGACATATATGATATCATTATAATGTAGTGGAAACAACATAAAAGTGTTATTTTTGGCTAAACATTTTCATAAATCTTCCCTGAGCCTGGATGTTTTACGGCTCCCTTTATCTTTTATCATGTATCTTACCTGACCTTGGAGGCTTCAATACAATATTTCAATAAATATGGGATGTTTGTAAGAATTAGGATTTACATACCGCATCTGTTTTGTTGAGCCAACTATGAAAAAATATAAAATAGAATAATTGCAAATAATAAAAGTGATATAAATTATAATAACTGTGACCCTTGAATTCATCCTTCGCTTCAGGCTCTTGCGAGGTTTTCTGGTAAAGATCAGCCCCTTATAAGAGCTTCTTGTTTGATGAGATGACCTCTGAGATTAACTCTAGAATCAGCCCCGTGGAGAGGCTTCAGTCTCACAGAGATTTTTACTAACTCATCATGGAATTACTCAAGTTATTGTTCCTATGTTTAACGTTTTTTGGAACAAGAAATATTTTTAAAATAACTTTCAAACTTTAGAAGGAAACTTTGTACATTAACTATACAATAGACTTGTACATTCAGATTTGTCCGAATTACAGATTTACTGAATTTTGATAAATTCTGCGATTGGTACGAAGGCTTGAAAACAAGGCCAGATCCCCCTCAAATCGGATAAAAAGACAGAAGATGAAGAAAAAGATGCGGAAGCAGAAGCGATCGGCAGATATGAATGAATGATGATGATGAATGAATGAGAATGCAAGTGAATGTGGGCACCAGGCAATAAATTTTGTTCCCGAATTAAAAATGCAGCTGAATTATTTTTGGCTCCTTTGCACTTGTCTACTATACAATAATATATAATATCCATAATGTATATATATTTTTTTCTTTTCCTATTTGCATTTAACTTAATTAGGTTAAGTCACTCAATATCAGATTCGAAATTAAATAGGCCAACACAAATGGATACAATTTGCTGGCATCAACTTGAATTTCTAATCCACTCTTTTAAACTGAAACATGTGGAAATGAGTATGAAAATATGCATATATGAAGCTGCAGCCAACTTGAACTGCCCTAATCTGTGGCATGTTTGCGTGGGCATGTGAGGGCATGCAAATAAAAATCTTGCCCATTTCAGACGAGGCCATGAAAGTTAACTGAGCTGCATTGCATCTTGCTTTTGAGTTGAATGGGTCCAATTAAAATCTTTGGAAACCACTTCAGATTATGCAGTCCATTCAAGTAAATTGAGGATCCAATACAGATTCCTTTGGGGTCAGCATTTTTCAATCTGCTATGACCAGACATACATTGGGTGTATCTTACAAGTGAATATATATCTATTCCTAGGAGGAACGGAATGTATCCTGCTGGCAGTGATGGCGTATGATTGTTATGTAGGGATCTGCTTCCCCTTGCTTACACGGTTGTAACCCAGTGCAGTCATTCTATCTAATAACATTACAGCTGGGTTGTCATGGATACTGACCTTTCCTTTCAGCACCAGGTCACTTGTCTCCTGTGAGCCAATCAGTATCTCTTTGGGACATATGTCAGTCTTCCTGAGCTAGGGAAATGTTTCTCAGCCTATCAGAGGAGAGGGTCTAGGAAGAAACTTCTGGAAGAGCAGAGCTAAGCAGGGGAGTGAAGGAGGAAGAGAGACAGACTGTCCTCCCTGTAAGTAGGCCTGAAATAAGCCTGCTGCCTTTAGTGTGTGTACTGCTGACATCCAAGCAGTACATTGAAGTAGAAGTGTGCAGAGAATACAGCATGGTGCTGTATGCTTCCTGAGTGAGTGTGAGAGACTGCAAGTGCCCAGAGCGTCCAAGTCCTGCATCCTGTACCAGTGAGGTGAAAGCAGAGCTGCAGACAGACATCTGTGTGGGAAGACATTCATTACTCTCAGCCAGGAGGTTAAAGGGGCAGCATCCCAGAGCTTCCTGAATACACTAAGGAGAGGTACTTCACTAATATATATATCAACATATATATTCTTGTCAGTTATCTGTTATATATATTCTCAGGACTGTGCACCCACTGCTAGAACTGAACTGCATAGGCACAGCAGCTGGGTCCTTATATTATAATACCTGTTTATTTCAGTATATTCTATATATATATATATATATATATATAAATAATTTGCATTTTAGTTGTGTGTATTATTTTCTTGTGTGAAAGGGGCCATTTCTCGGTGGGTGGGTTCCCTTACTCAACATAGTACAAATCACTGAGTGGAGGCACTGTGTAAAGAAAGAAGACGTCCGGATCTCCCACCATTGCGGAGGCTCAGGTTTCCTGTCACCAGCGTCACTGAAATATATAACTACCAGCCTGACAGCGGAGCAAGGTAAAAAAAAAAGGCTTATACTGTCATTATGAGCTGGAGGAAATGCAAAAATATGGGGAGTTTTACTTGTTCTGTCCTTCCCACAATTTTAAGCCTACGTTCGATCTGCAAAGAAAACCAAATTGATAACTTTATTTGTGAAATTACAGCTTTAATGAAATTGGTTTGTGGAGACACTTCATTTGATGAAGCCAAAATAGTCTTTGAAAGCTTATTAACACTTAGTGCCTTTTGCTTTTATTTGAATTACATTATTATTATGTGTGAATTATAGCATCCCAACTGTGGTGAAGGGATTTAAAACGGACATTTAAAATCCTGGCGCCAAAGCTGCTGCATAGTGTGTACCGCGTTAACCCCGTATTAACCACGTATTAACCCCTTCTACAAAAAACCAGCAGAAAAAATAAAACACGAAGAATGTACATGAATATTTGCACCAAACCTTTTCATGCACTCATTTTACCACCAGCCTTTTGTCAAAATTTGTGGTGGTATTTTTTGTATGTTTTTTTTCACACACATTGAATTTTAGATGTGAATTTACAGCTCCTGGTATATGTCACTGTCAAACAACACCCCAATATGTGTTCAGCAACATATCTTGAGTACAGCGAAACCACCCATTCATGCTTGGAGCTAAAAGGCCACATTTGGAAAGTGCGCATTTATTTTCATTTTGGTCAGTCTGTGCCTATGGGGCATCTTTGAACCCGGCCACTCAAATTTACCCCATCAAACCATTCATTTTTTTAAAGTAGACACCCCTTGGGTATACGAAATGCTAGTATTTTAACTCTTTCCATGTCAGGATTTTTGGGTAGGTACAACACTAATTTTAGCACTTGCTTATAAATATAAACTTTTTTATTTTATTTTTTATATATGTTTCTTTACATTTTATTGGAACTGGATGGTTCACCTGATGGTCACATCACTGCATAAATATTTTAAATGTTACCACATTTTTTAGCCATTTTTTTTATTTTTTACAGTTTTTTAAGTATTATTTTGTAATGTTTTACACCTTGTGATTAGAAAGCTGGGCTCCATTGACTTGCATGGGTTTTTGACGGTGATATGTTTTAGACCCTGGCAGTCTATACAAGGTCATATCCCCCATCTGTTTGCCCACACTTACACTGGCTAGAAATGGAGCACCTATTAAACTCCTCCTTTTCTAATGAAAATTGTCCTTAATGTATAGATCCATAACAGGAGTGACAGGTGTAGAAAAGGAAATACATTCATGCCAGAGGAGGAATACATCCCATCAAAAGGCCAATGGGACAGTAAAAAAATCAATCTGGTTGTAATTGATAATTTTTTGCTGAAAACATACACAAAAGTGTGATATTGATGTTTGAGGTATCCGTAGTTACTATAGTAACTGGTACCTACCACCAAGTAGACAGAAGCAGTGGCGTCGCTACAGTTAATTGTTAATCCTTGCCCCCCCCTGTTGCCCGCCTGCCGAATTTGGAATAAAGTCGCAATGCGACTTTAAATCCCGCCTTTTTATTTTTATTTTATTTTTTTTTAATGCGGAGGAGAGAGAGGGTGTGCCCACGTAAGATGGGCAGCCAGGGCAAGCGATCTTACGCGGGCCGCACCTCGAGCCCTGCTACTTACCTGTGGGAGGGTCTTCTGTACTGCATAGAGGAAGCAGAACCTAGCAGAGTTCACGTGACATCACATGACTCTGTTTCAGTCCTGCTTCCTCTGTGCAGTACCAGAGAACGCAGAGGGAGGCCGCGCCCTCTGCTGAAGTCTGTGAGCGGCATCGAGGAGCTGCAGTGCAGGTAAGGGGGTGGGGAGGGTGTTTGAATGAGTATGCGTGATTGAGGGAATTAATCTGTGAATGAATGAGTATATGAATGAATGAGTGTGTGTGTGATAGCATGGATGTGTAAGTGCTGAAACCTAGGCATGATGGGACTTTGATTGCTGTTAGCAATCACACTTAGGGCTGAAACAACTAATCGATAAAATCGAAAATAATCGATAATGAAAATCGTTGTCAACGATTTTCATTATCGATTAATCGGATCGATTTTTATCGATTACAAAAAGAGGTTTTTTTCAGAGAAAATGCTCTGAAAAACTCCTCTCCTTATATAATCCAACCTCAAACAGAGATCGGATTATAACACCGGAATCCAGATCCCCCGCTACACTGCAGGGGACCTGGATTCCCCTCACTGTCGGCCGGTCTCTCACTTCCGTCTCTCTCCCCCTCCCATCTGCCTCCTCCCCCCTCCCATACATCACTCTGCCTCTCTACCCGGCACCGTTACTGACAGGCACTTTCCCTGCAGCTTCATAGAAGCCTCAGTGTAAGTGAAGGTGAGTAACGGAGTCTGTCTGTGCGATGCAGACCCCCACCGGCTGACAGAGAATCATCCTCTCTGACAGCCGGTGAGGGTCTGCATCGCACAGACAGACTCCGTTACTGCCCTTCACTTACACTGTCACTTCTATGAAGCTGCAGTGAAAGTGCCTTCAGTAACGGAGCCGGGTAGAGAGGCAGAGCGATGGGTGGGAGGGGGAGGAGTCAGAGGAGTGTATGGGAGCCGGCACCGGTGCGGGGAACTCTGATCTCTGACAACCGGGGAAGGTCTGCGCGATGGACGCAGACAACCCCTGCTGCTAGCCACACCTCCTTCCTGCTGCAGCGGAAGTTGTCTACGCGAATCACGTAGACATCTACATGCTGCCCCAGCTACACACCGGGGACTCAGAAGTACCGGTAAGTGGGACGGGGGGGGGACACAGGAGGATCCAGGTCCCCTGCAGCTGCGGGGGATCTGGATCTTAGTCGTCTCATAGTCAGACCTATTTGAGGTCTGATTATAAGACGACCCCGATTATAAGACGAGGGGTATTTTTCAGAGCATTTGCTCTGAAAAAAACCTTGTCTTATAATCGAGCAAATACGGTATTGTTTCTAGAGTCGCCACTGGACAGAAGACAGCCGTTGGTTCCACTTTGGACCTCAAGAAGCAATTACTTCTAAACACCAGTTGTACGAGTTGTAGCAGGTATATCTTACAACCTGAGGAGAGGAAGGTTAGGTGATAGCATTCAATGTATAATACCTCACTTGTACTTCTAAAAGGATAATTTATTGGATGATCATAGATGGCCTCAACATCCAGTGGACATAATTTAAAAGCCAGAAGGCCTTATAAATAAAGTACCTTACAACTTAGAGTCTATGAGACCTGAGGTATAAATATGGGCTGCTTTAAATGATAGAGTGATGTGTATCATCATAGAAATGTCCTTAAATCCATGGGAAGTTGCCATCACATCCCAAGTAGGTCCACTTATCCTCACCATGTGTGGGAGCTTCCAGGGGCAGGAATGAGCAAAATGTCGCTTTTGTCTATAATCAAGACACACTGTAGATTATCACTGTAACAAGGAGCCAATGGCATAGAATCTGTATGAAAGGCAGTCCAGGAATATGGTGAGCAGGGCCCGTGCAAATTGTTCCATTTACGGATGCACGCTTTAAATAAGAGCCTCGCATTATGATATCTTCTGCCCTATCTCAGCGGAATCTCCATAAATGAACTTTTGGTACTATAGGGTCCACATTCAAAACAGAACACCTTAAACAGAGATGGGCTGAGAGATTTCAGGACACCAGAAATCAAAGTAACATGAACAAGCTGAGTCTAGATACCAGAAGAAAAAAAAAACAAGAAAACATAACTGGGACAAATCATTAACTTCAACCTTGTTTGACATAAAGAGACAGTTTAAAAAATCACATTATAGTAAATATAAATAGAAAAAAAAAGAATTACATTTTTTACTCTATAGTTCATGATAAAATAAAACAGATATTTTTCCTCCTATGAGTCATATGAGTCATGAGTCAAAAAAAACATATTTTATATATTTTATACCAAACTTATAGTTATACTTAAAATTTTTGCTATAAACAAGCAATAATATATAATATAATATATAAACAAATATATTTTATCCGAGGATAATCAATGAATGCATAATTATATAATTCCATGTGGGACCAGAAAAACATCTCTCTGAGACTAAAGCCTTTCCGCAGGGCTGTTTCTCTGATTAATCTCAGAAGTTACGTAATCCAGCAAAAACGCATATAAAGCACCTTCCTTTGTTAGAAGAGTTGGGCTGAGCCTGGCGAGGAGAATGAATTCAAAGGTCACAGTTATTATATTTTTTTACATTTTTATTATTTATTATTATTCTGTTTTCTATTTTTTAATAATCGACGCAACAAAAAGGATTGGGTATGTACACGACATCGCTAAAACACAAAAAACTTTTTTTTAGGATCAAAATAACATTGAAGTTGCTATAATTACATTATAATTTTATTACATTGTTTTTTTTTTGTTTAGCAAAAATACTATCATTGTTATTATTATTGTTATTAATGTCACAATTGCAAGCAAAGCTCATCAGTACCTGTCCCACTCTTGGGCATCTAATTTTTGATATTGCCTTAGTATTAAAGTTTTCTAAGCAAATATAAATAGAATAACATTTACCAAAATAAATATATATTTAAAAGATCATTCAAGCCTAATTTATTAAAATATGAGCATTATCTAAATGTTATTATGCAAGCTATACCATGTTTTTTAAGATAGCAGCCAGGCACAAGAGGAATTTGTTTTAATACAGATATAAATGTTTTAATACTGTTTTTAGTACAAAAGCTAAATTGCTAAACTCAACTCCAAATAGTAATGCGCAGAAAAAACAACAAAAAAACAAAGTTGTATGTGTTTAACATTATACATACTATCAAGTACAAAGACAAGAGAATAGAATAATAAATCATTATTTCTAATACAAAACATTGAAACATTTAACAAATATTTTAATTACTACTATTTATTAGTAATAGGTATAAATATATATTAGAATGTATATTTAGAATTATCTTACCTAGTAGTAACTGTTGCCTACATTTCTACAATATATATTTATAGGGTGGTTTTATGCATAATAAATGTGATGGGAATTTTTAGACAATCTATATTTTTAGACAATTTATATTTTCATGAAATGTTTTTGAAATGTTACCCTGATATATGTTTAAGCCTTTAACGCTGGAAAAACAGGTAGACTAAATGGACAAAATGGGTCTGTTCTATTCTTGTAGCTCATGGTTCAAAAATGAAATAATCACTTTTCCCCCAAAAAAGTTTAGATTAGTATATTATATACAAAAATAATAATACAGCATGTGATGTTTTCTTATTTTTTGGAGAGAGAGGGCGATATTTATTACCTGTAAAAGGTGCTAACAATTTCTCCTTTTTTTCTGTCTGTCCCTGTGTATACTATGTGAGTAGTATGTGTGTTGTATGTGAGTAGTATGTGTACAGTATGGGAGTAGTATGTGTGTAGTATGTGAGTAGTATGTGTGTTGTATGTGAGTAGTATGTGTACAGTATGGGAGTAGTATGTGTGTAGTATTAGTGTAGTATGTGAGTAATATGTATGTAGTATGTGAGTAGTATTAGTGTAGTATGTGTATAGTATGTGAGTAATATGTCAGTAGTATGTGAGTAGTATGTGTCTAGTATGTGTGGTATGTGTGTAGTATGTGAGTAGTATGTTTGTAGTAGGAGTGTGTCCTCTGACTATAAATGCATATAAATGGGGTTACTGTATAGATCTTGTACTAATATGGTAATTAAAGTGGTCTGTGTTGGTGATTCCTGACAATTTATACTTCCAAGGAAGGAGTTCTGATGGTTTTCAAATGTCATCTTAGTAAAGGACTTACAACTTTCTTCCTCCTTACGAGGTCAAGACTAAAAAACGTTCAAGGTTTTGGGTCTTTAGAGCAGGAAACGGGGGCAGACAAGATGGGGCCAATGGTTCTGACCAATGGAAAATTCTAGGTATTTTTCCTCTGCTTGTTCACTTTTCTGTTAATTGTACTATTTTGAGTTGATTACAACAGAAAGCCCCCAATTCCTAGAAGGCTCGGTCCTGCTTGGTCAGATCCAGTCTCATAAAACAAAATGAATTCACCTCACTTCTCACCTGCCTGGGATTCCTGTGTATCCGATTCCTTTTTTTTATAGAAAGTCAGCGGTGATATTTTTTCTGCCCATTCAGTAAACACAGTGTTAAGTTTCCTTGGCATTTCCAAAATTAATTAATTTCATTTAATTCTGGTTTGATAACTGAGGTTATCAATGATATTCTTGAGCTAGAACTAATGGCTATACCAGGGGCGTCCAACCTGCGGCCCTCCAGCTGCTGCAGGACTGCATCTCCCAGAATGCTCTTTCAGCTAAGGGGCTGGCCGAGGAGTATGGGAGATGCAGTCCTGCAGCAGCTGGAGGGCCGTAGGTTGGACACCCCTGGGCTATACGGTACTCATTTAACCAAGAAGAACTACTTACCACCTCTTAAACCTACAAATATCAACCAAGGCATTCAATGGGCTGTGCGTTCTAATTTAACATTGATTGGATTGTCTTAGTCAAAGCAACCAAGTTATAAGTAACTTATAACACAATACTACTGACAGAATTTCCTGTTCCATATGTAACGATGTCACCTGAATAACCCCCTCATGCATGGATACCCAGCCATCCAGTCACTCAGTAATACTGTTACTTTCCTCATCTCATGTAATGGTGTATTGCTAATTTTTCACCTCTTAAGATAATATGATCTATTAGGTCAATATTTTTGATATCTGAATTTAAAAAAGAAAAAAAAAACTATTAAAAAATAAAAATATAATTTGCCTGGAAAAATGAAATCACTTTATGATTATGGTGGTTTCTATGTATTATTTTGCATAAGCCTCGTCCAATGATACCTCATCTAATGCTACAAATAAAATTGTTTAGTATTAACAGTCCCTATTTTCTTGTTATAGCAATAAATTCCAATACATAATTCATGAAAATGGAGAACGAGAACCAAACTGTGGTAAAAGAATTTATTCTAACCGGACTTTCCCAGGACCGGAGGACTCGAATTCTGCTTTTTGTTTTGTTTTTGTTCATGTATTTACTGACTGTTTTCGGGAACATTTTATTAATATGCGCAGTTATAGCCAACTCTCGTATGCACACGCCTATGTACTATTTTCTCTGCCAGTTATCCTTTCTGGATTTATTCTATTCAACAAGTGCTGTCCCCAAACTGTTACTTGACCTGATTTCTACAATAGGAGGAAGAATATCATACATTGGGTGCATCGCACAAATGAATACATGTCTATTCCTAGGAGAAACGGAATGTATCCTGCTGGCGGTGATGGCATATGATCGTTACGTAGCGATCTGCTTCCCCTTGCGTTATATGGTTATTATGAGCTGGAGGATATGTAAAAATATCACAGTTGTGGTATGGCTGGGGAGCTTTGCTTGTTCTGTCCTTCCTACAGTATCAAGCCTACGTCCCATCTGCAAAGGAAACCAAATTGATCATTTTATTTGTGAAATTATAGCTTTAATGAAACTGGTTTGTGGAGACACTTCGTTTGATGAAGCCAAAATCATTTTTGCAAGTTTCTTCACACTTTTAGTCCCTTTAGCTTTTATTTTAGTTTCCTACATGTGTATTATAGCGTCCATATGGAAAATCCATTCTACAAATGGAAGAACTAAAGCTTTTTCAACATGCGCTTCCCACCTGACTGTAGTATTAATGTTTTATGGGACCAGTATGTCTCTGTACCTGGGCCCAACAAAACAGTTTTCAAAAAAACACAAGTACATCACAGTCTTTTATGTTATTGTGACTCCCATGTTAAACCCTTTGATTTACAGTTTGAGAAATAATGAAGTTAAAAGTGCAGTTATGAAAGTATTCAGTAGGTCATGATTTTGTCTTTTGTAGTTAAAATGTGTGACTATTTGTGAAGCTTAATCATCATTACTTACTTTGACCCCTTCGTGACAATGGCTGATTTTATTTTTGTACCCTTAGTGACAATGGCTGTTTTAACATTTCTGCGGTGCTCGTTTTTAGCTGTAATTTTCTTCTTTCCCCTTTACTGACCCAACACAAGTTATATATGTTTTTTTTCTCAGGGCTCTCTTTAGATGTCATTATTTTGATTGTATCATATTATTTACTGCAAAAAAAGTTACTTGAAAAAACTTTTACTCATCTATGAAAGCCAATGAAAAAAACTGCTAATTAGATTCTACTATTTGTCCTGAGTTTAGAAATACCCAATGGTTTATTATTTTTTTTTGCTTTTTTTTGCACATTATGGGGAAATAAGTACAGGTACATTTTGCTATTTCAAAATAATGTTTTCCAAATCTGGTAATTCTGCCCCATGTGCTATTTTGGGTATCTTTGAAGCCGGCCAATTCAGTTTACCCCTCAAAGAATATATTTTTGAAGACTAGAAACCCCAGGATATTTCAAATGCTAGTACTTTAACTCTTTCCGTGCACTCATTCTACCACCACTCTTTGTCAAACTTTGTGGTAGTCATTTTTTTACATTTTATTTCACACACATTTTGCTTTAAGTATGAATTCACAGTTCCTGGTATATGTCACTGCCGCACATCACACCAATATGTGTTCAGCAACATCTCCCGACATTTTCAACTTCTTTATTTTTTCAAAGGACGCGCCGCCATCTTGTGAGTGGTAAAATCACTCGCAATGAGAGCGGTCACAGAGCATCCTGTGGTGGGTGTTCGGTGTCGCTGAAATCTACGCTATGAAGTCATTTGAGCGACACCATTGAAGTTTAGGAGTGTTAAGTTCTTTTTAAATGGGCATCCGCCGCCCTATAAGTTAGTTATCTTTAAGTTAGTCCTTTTTAATAAAATATGCAGATTGAAATAAACTAAAAAACACAAAACCTTCACTTTTCCTCTACTGATTTCTGGGCCTAGAATGTTTTGTCCTCTGAAGTGACTACAAATTCAGGAGGGTGTTTTATCTCTGGATGAGTGCAAATTAACTAGTTCTATTTATTCCTACAGAAAGTAAAGTGCCAGGAAACAGGCAACCAAAATACACACCAAGACAGGCTCTGTCACACTGATACCCAAACACACACACTGATACCCAAACACACACACCAGGACAGGCTCTGCCACACCGACACCCAGATATACACACCAGGACAGGCTCTGCCATACCGACACCCGAACACACACCAGGACAAGCTCTGCCACACCGACACTCAAACACACAACCAGGACAGGCTCTGCAACATCCACACCCAAACACACACACACACCAGGACAGGCTGTGCCACACCAACACCCAGACACACACACCAGGAAAGACTCTGCCACGCCAACACCCAAACACATACACACACATATACACATACACTGCCCCAGCTACTATACCTGCCCTTTGAATATCTCATACGGAAGGTTCTTTCGGGCAGGGATAGTAGCTGGGCAGCAAGACCACTGGATCTTTACCCAGCAGGGCCAGACGCAGGGTCAGATGCCACTGTACTTCCCACTGAATGTCTGAGGTCTCTGTAGCTTCTTAAGACGTGTCGTTAGCACAATCTCCTTCCATTAGCTCACAGAAAAGGTGCTACCTTGGTGACTCCAGCAGGTCCTTGAGTGTATTCCACTTCAGGCTGCCGTATCTCTGCTACATCTGCTTTTGGCAATGACCCAGTTGGTGTCATTCGTCCACGAAATTCAAAGCAGCCATCATCCGGCTGTAAGACTGCCTCCGCTGGCCGCCCAATGAAGTTAAAGCGGCCAGCGTGCACACACCGTGCCGCCCAGTAGCAGCAGTGCCTCAGCTCTTTGCCCCGCCCCTTTTAAGATGTGACGTTCCACAGAAGAGTTCCTCCTGACAGGGAGAAGATTTTCATGTTGGAAGAAAGAAGGGGGAAAAAAACACAAAAATGTAAGTATTAGGTGTTATAGAAAAGTGGACCAATTTTCAAATGGAGGTTGGCTGGGTTGTGGTATTACAAAATCAATGGGAGGGATGGCTGGGGGTAATACACGTGGCAGTGAGGGCATCAATAGACAAGTCAAGGGGTTGGCTGGGGCATCACATAAATTAATATACAAGGGTGTGGGGGCATAAATGCACAAGGGGACAATACACAAGGTTGTGGGGTGGGACATATTAATCAATACTAATGGGGGCCTGGCTGGGGCAAAAATACAAAAGGGGCAGTTAATGACAAAACAATGTAGAAAATAGATTTTTTAGGATTTTTTTTTATCTTGCAGAGCCTGTCCTGATGTGTGTGTGTTTGGGTGTCGGTGTGGCACAGTCTGCCCTGGTGTGGGTGTGTTTGAGTGTTGGTGTGGTACAGCCTGTCTTGGTGTGTATGTGTGTTTGGGTGTCAGTGTGGCAGAGCCTGTCCTGGTGTGTGTGTTTGGGTGTGGATATTACAGAGCTTGTCCTGGTTGTGTGTTTGGGTGTCGGTGTGGCAGAGCATGTCCTGGTGTGTGTGTGTTTAGGTGTGGATGTTGCAGAGCCTGTCTTTATGTAGTGTGTTTAGGTGTCGGTGTGGCACAGCCTGTCTGTGTGTATTTAGGTGTCGGTGTGGCACAGCCTGTCCTGGTATGTGTGTTTGGGTGTCGGTGTGGCACAGCCTTTTTTGGTGTGTGTGTGTTTGAGTGTCGGTGTGGCAAAATGTGTCCTGGTGTGTGTGTGTGGATGTTGCAGAGCCAGTCCTGGAGTGTGTGTTTGGGTGTCGGTGTGGCAGAGTCTGTCCTGGTATGTGTTTGGGTGTCAGTGTGACAGAGCCTGTTCCTGGCACTTTACTTTCTGTAGGAATAAATAGAACTAGTTAATTTTCGCTCATCCAGAGATAAAACGCCCTCCTGAATGTGTACTCACTTCAGAGAACAAAACATTCTAGGCCCAGAAATCAGTTAGAGGAAAAGTGAAGGCTTTGTGTTTTTTAGTCTATTTCAATCTGCATATTTTATTAAAAAGGATTAATGGCAGTAAATTGTGGCTTCAGGTGTATCATGACTTTTTTGGTGTACTGATGCACTCCCAATCCCATCATATAAGATTTTCTGATTCATCTGTCAAGCTCTGATATCATCTTTTTCCATCACACACGGATGCTGAGGAGTTAAGATTCTGTCCATTCCCAGGTACTTATTTGGGCTTTTAACACTTTTGGTTCCTGGGATTTTAATAATAATGTGGTATTCTGTTGTCTTAAAGGAACAATTTAATATACTTTTAAAAAGAGAGATTTATAGCTGTTGGATGGTAAATAGTGTGGCTGAGCGAGGCATGTGTAAGGCATATGGGTACAAGAGCTCAAGCATGCGATATAATACATAGGGCTGGTGTCCAAATATTTCCAAGGTTGATTTTCATTCCCAGTCCAGCCCTGCCTGCAATGTCAAGAAGCCCCATGAGAGGTACCGAACTGAAATACAGTATTACTAACTCAAATAACACTTAATAGGGGCGCACGCCAAACAAAAAGAGATGGACTTAAGTGGTTTTTAGTTGCTAAATAATAAGGCTTACAAGCTTAAATCTACTGGGCAGCAGCAAAACATGAAGATTAGCCAAATTTGAAAGGCTGCCATTGTTGTCAGTCATGTGATATGTTGATTGACTTTTCTGGTTCAAACAGCACACTGAGCTGATGCTTTATGGTAATCCTAATTAAATCTCTTCTTCCATAGACTTTCATTAGTGTTTTGCTCGGCTATTGCGCAATAATTTTGTAATCTTTTTTTTATAGTAAAAAATAGTAAAAAAGAAAAGATGCTAAAGGTTCCCATTTAATCTTAAACCAATTAAAATAATACATTTCATTCATCTTATAAATGACATTACATTACACAGATTTTAATACAGAATTTTTGGCAAATACAATTGGTATTATTTCCGAATCTATTTCCTTGGGTGTTCTCAAAGTAAAAGAAATAAAAATAAATATGAAATTCCACAATGGCCTCATAATTGTAATTTTCTTGGGGGATAAAACCCGCGAAGAGGACCGAAGCTTTAATTAATCTCAGGAGTTAACAAACCGAATGGAAAGTGCTTATAATGGAACTTGTAACCCAGACAAAGGAAGATGAGTTTGAACATAAAAATGAACGGCAAGGTCATTTACATTTTAACATATATCCTTCTTATAACATACATTTTCACATTTACGTATATTTTTATATTTGACTCAAGAAAGACCCAGTGGTATGTGCACGTCTACATATGCATGTAAATTAGTGGGAGTCTGTGTCTACATTTTTTGGAACTGATTTGCAACTCACCAAACCATCTGTAAGATCAGGTAAGCAGAAATATAGAACCATTCAGTCCATCTAGTCTTCCCGTAGAATCTTTTTACTCCTTGATCTATCACGATCTAAAGTGAAAAATCAAGATGAGACACTTGTGGGGAAGAGGTTGGGCGATATTTTCAAAATTAAATGATAAATAAATTCAATTTAAATTGCAATCATAATAATTAGGAGTGCAGGTCATTGTCTTTGCTTTGGCATATAGGATAAGAATTCTATATTTTAAAAGGCTTAATAAAATTAAAAATAGGCTTTTTTATAGTTACGTTTTCTGAAGAACAGAATTATTTTAGAGAAATATTGGTTCTTTAAAAATAGTTGATTTTTCTAAAGTATTATATTGCAAGCAGAAACCAGTTGTAGTAATTTTGTGCAAAATCTCAACATTTTTCACTGAAAAAAGACGTGAAGTCAGATTTAAGTCCAGTTCATCTCAGCTTTATGTAGGAAATTTAAGCAAAAACCTTTGTTACAAATGATATTGCAAATCAACTTCCATTAACTATTGGATATGTTAAATACTCTTGTTATAAAGCATTTTTACTCCAGTACTAAATTTCATTTTTAGATAACAATTATTTTTTGTGAGATTTTACAGTAATAAGCTGTTCCTCTAAAAATCTAAAAAAAAAAAGTTCCTTCTCAAATCTTTATGACAGTCTAGCTACTTGGTTTAGGGAAAACAATAAATTGAACTAAAAAAATGAAACTTAAGATAATGAGAAAAACAGGTGCCATCATTTTAATTACAATGAAACGTTTTAACATTGTCTTATATGACATAAAGATATAAGTGATTTAAGATTCTTCAATTAACATTTTTGTCAGTATACTTCAAAGTAATATTATTATTCTCACAGGATTATGTAATTTTAAATTAAAAGTTAAAGGGTGGACTATCCTGGGGCCAAGTGCTCTGGAGAAGCCGATGGGTTTTAGGCCTAGTCACCTCTTAACACCAGACCTGGGAGTAAGTACGAAGATAACTGACCACATATCCTACATCACATTTTTAAATATCTTTCTTATCAAATTATGTCAAAATCATTGATTTGAAATGTTTTGATTGCATTTTGATTTCCTTGTTGACATTTCATGCCCTGTCCAAGAACCTAAATGCCTTGTCCAAGAACGTAAATAAATGCTGAGATCTGAGAACAATATATATCCATTTTTGTAGTCTTCTTCTTTGTCAGCCTTTAAGTTTTCGCCATATCTGTTTTCATGGACTTTTAAAAAAAAAATTCTATTGAAACATTTCTATAAATGGGAAACGTGCCTTGGTAACTGCAAACTCCTCAGCGTATAATCAATTATTTTTCACTTGCTCTTGTCGGCATTTCTTGCCTTAGGATGTGTGCTAACATTTTGGAAATTATGATGTAGATATTCTGCAAGTCATTTTTGTAAAGAATTGTTTTTTAAAAAATGTGCCCTCTTGCAACTAATACTTTATTTAAGGGGGCAGGTGGCAGCGCTGAGGGACACTTCTAGCTGGGATAAGTGGAAGCTATGGCGGAGATGGAGTACTGTACTTCCTCTCTCTTACGATTCTTATACGTTTATTACAGCGATGAATCCTAGTATATGACTTGCGAAAATGGAGATCGAGAACCAAACTGTTATAACTGAATTCATTCTTACTGGACTTTCTCAGAACCAGACGACTAAAAAACTACTTTTTGTCTTGTTTTTACTAGTGTATATATTGACCATTTTTGGGAATATTTTTTTAATATGCGCCGTTATAGCCAACTCTCGTATGCACACGCCTATGTATTATTTTCTCTGCAATTTATCCTTTCTGGATTTATTGTACACATTGAGCACAGTCCCCAAACTGTTATCAGACCTGCTATCTGCAGGAAGAGGAAGAATATCATACATTGGGTGCAGTTTACAAATGAATATAAGTCTTTTCCTAGGAGAAACGGAATGTATCCTGCTGGCGGTGATGGCGTACGATCGTTACATAGCGATCTGCTTCCCCTTGCGTTATATGGTTATTATGAGCTGGAGGATATGTAAAAATATCACAGTTGTGGTATGGCTGGGGAGCTTTGCTTGTTCTATCCTTCCTACAGTGTCAAGCCTACGTCCGATCTGCAAAGGAAACCAAATTAATCATTTTATTTGTGAAGTTATAGCTTTAATGAAACTGGTTTGTGGAGACACTTCGTTTGATGAAAGTAAAATAATTTTTGCAAGTTTCTTCACACTTTTAGTCCCTTTAGCTTTTATTTTAGTTTCTTACATGTGTATCATAGCGTCCATATTGAAAATCCATTCTGCGGAAGGAAGGACAAAAGCTTTTTCAACATGCGCTTCCCACCTGACCGTAGTGTTAATGTTTTACGGGACCAGTATGTCTCTGTACCTGGGGCCAACAAAGCAGGTTTCACAAAAACACAAGTACATATCTGTCGTCTATGTTGTTGTGACTCCCATGTTAAACCCTTTGATATACAGTTTGAGAAACAATGAAGTAAAAGGTGCTTTCAGGAAGATGCTAAATAGGAATTCTTTGTTTCTAGAAAGATAAATAATTTTAGAAGCATAATCCTTAATCAAACGGAATTATAGTAGTAATAAAAACAATTAAAAAATTATTTTATTTTATTTATTTTCACAAAACATTCCCCTGTGCAAAATATGTAATGTTTTTAACTTCTTATAATGTGCATCCCTTTGGAAGAGGAGATCAGAGCAAAGAAGCAATACAAGGTAAGATATTTTCATTAATAAGTCAAAAGAAGGGACCTTATCCTTAACTTAACATCGTTGACAGCATTATGGAGTATGCCTTCCAACTGAGTGCTAAGTCAGGTTACATTGCACTAGGAATGTGTTTTCAATAGTCTTGGGCGTCAGCCAACTCTTCGTGTTCATCTTCGCGACCAATAGAGTCGCTCGTACAGACCTTTAACTTGTAACGCAGAACCTGGCCTGGGGTCCCCCCAGGCAGAGTTTCACCGTCAGAACTTAAAGGTTCATAAGAGCGACCCTATTGGTCGGCAGGTTGATGCCAGAGGAGGCCCCTGCAGGCGACCAATAGAGTCACTCGCACAGACCTTTTTCTCCTTGCACAAACCTAAGGATTTCCACTCCCGTTAACTCCTGCGATGCTGCGTGGATAAATTAGGCTAGATGGATAAGGGACCCGGGAGATTAGTAAATTAACGAAGACAAACACGAAGATTCTTCGTTTTATGTGTCTTGGTCTTCGTATACGTTTTGCCGCCACCATGTTCGTTTCTTCAGTCTTTGGGGCGGACAACGAAAACGCACCCTTTGTGTTTGTTTTCATGTTCGCCCGAATACTAATGCACAAGTCTAGTTTCCAATAATCCAGTCTGCCTCTGAATCACGACAATAACAGTTAAATTGTGAAAAGCTGGTCTGTCTCATCTGTCTGACTGTCCTTATAAAGCATGTGTTTCAGATATTTTCCTAAACTTCTTTGCTGCCATGTTTTTTAGACATGACATTTTGGCTTTGAAGGACAGTCTAGCACGTGTTGAGATCTTTTAGGACACTTTTGTTATCATTAGCTTATAAAGGTAATAGTCAAGTCGTATGTTTCTTCCAGAAGAACCGATTCCATATGTTTAAAATATTCCTAGTTTAAAGGGCATCATCTTCTAACGATCTCTGCACATAAAAATGCATGCCACCAGTCAATAGACTATTGGAATTGACTAATAAAGAGTGAAATATGAGGAAAAATGATATGATACAATGTTTAATTGAATTATATACAAAGATAGACATTGACGTGTTGGTCTCTGAGAAGACACTCCAACAATATATTTGCAATACGTTTTATTACAAAGACGTCTGCTCTTAAAGATCTAAAAACCTTAAGTAACTTTGTATGTAGATATCAAAGGCTTCTTTGTACTCATTTACGCATACTCATATACTACAGTAGATCAGAGACTTCTGCTGCGTGTTTAGGATTAGGTTTATTTTCCTCAAATTTTACTATTGGGTTATTCCCCACAAGTAGTTTTAGAATATTTATGGTCCTGGTACTTGTAGAGTAACACATTTATGACATGAGTCAAGATGACTTTCAGTGAAGCAGTGTTCACCTACACTAGAATCTTTCCTTACACTCATAGATCTCGAACACGTCTTTGGGATCTTTCTCTGATGAGGACGCACCATCTGATAATAGTAAAGCTGACCGGGCTACTAGTGAATGAAATAATCTCGCAGAAGCTGGCCAGGATTGGTCTTCCTCAAGTCAAAGCATGAACGTCTGTTCGGTAACCGATGTTAAAATAGTCTCACAGATCTTCTGAAGAGGGGCACATGTGCTTAACAGTTGGTTCCATAGTGGAACTGGATGCACCTACTCCTGTCTAAATATGATCAGAGTTAATATGACTATGCAACCTTCAATTTTGAACTTTCCTCTGGACTATCTCCTCAGCCATGCGGACAGTTTCTGATGCCAATGTGAGTCACTTCCCTGACGTCCCAAAATGAGAAGGTGAAAAATGAAAAGTATCCATCCTACACTGTAAGCAAAATAAAGATTGTCGTATTCATTCATCCCAGGGAGACATCATAAGTTTATGGTATCTTCTAGCTGAGCAATGTGGGTGGAATAAGATGTACAGTTGCATAAGATTTCTAGTTATCCAAAGTCCTCTCTGTATGATATGCAAGAACATTTTCCAATTTTGCTCATTTTGGGATTATTTTATATTTTCCTAAACATCAAAAAGAAATAGTGTTTAAATACAAAATACTTTTTATGTGCATTGTAGTTTCAACAATAACCAACAAATCAAAAAAATAATGTAATGTATTTATGGCGGAGACAATTTTTGTTTGTTACTATCAGTTGACATATTTTTTCCCTCTGCGCTTCATTGGTTGATGATAGAGGAGGCCCCGGCTGGCGACCAATAGAGTTGCTTGTACAGACCTTTTAACTCTTGGACCTTTAACTCTTGGAGCGGGGAGAGCAATGGTCTCTCCAGGCCAAGTTCCATGTCAGGAGTTAAAGGGCCGTGCAAGTGACTCTATTGACTCTGGAGGCTCCTGCCAGCAACCAATAAAGTCGTTCTTATGGCCCTTTAACTTTTGACGGCGAACCTAAGAATTTTCGCTCCTGCGATGCTGCGTGAATAATGGGAGTAGAAATCCGTAGGTTTGCCGTCAGGAGTTAAAGGGCCGTGCAAGCGACTCTATTGGTCGCCTGCAAAGGCAACCAATAGAGTTGCTCATACGTACTTTAAAATCCTAGTGCCAAAGTAGTGCATTCCCCATTAACCCCGTATTAACCACTTCTACAAAAAAATGCCAAAAAAACAAAGAAAAACGAAGAAAAAAAAAACAAACACGAAGAATGTACGTGAATATTAGCCCGAACCAAACACAGGAACAGGCAAATATTCATGGTCTAGTTTTAAGATACCTCTTATGGATGCTCCTCCTCAGTTTACTCCTCAGTTCCCTGGGGTTGTTTGGGGCGGGTTGCTGGACCCCCCTTGTATAATCCAAGAGTCTCCCCACCAGATGTTGTATCCAAAAAAGAGCCCGGAAAATGTAGGGACTTATGTCAAGTACAAAGGATCACAGGTTACCAGCTGACATCAAGGAATAGAAGGGGAGCCTCCATTGTAAAATGTATCAAAATTGAATCAAGTCCATAGACCATAAAATCAAAATAAGCGTCTAGCCTGTGTTTCCATTCTGTGTCTGTCTATGTACCACTTGTTTTGATTTTATGGTCTATGGACTTGATTAAATTTTGATACATTTTACAATGGATGCTCCCCTTCTATTGTTTCGTTGTTTGAGGAGGGATTTTTTTGCCGGTTGGGAGGTTTTGTGGTATCACACCCTGATTTAGAAGTTGATAACAGCAAGTGGTTCTGAAGTTATAGAGTACAATTAAATGATATTGGTAATTTGGCTGCTCAGTGTCAGATTTGGTATCGAGAAGGCGGTGGCTTGGTGGGGTAGCCGGCACATTTAAGATGTGAAACGCGCAGGCTGTGCCTGATGTGTGGACAGCATGAAGAACAATGAAGTTAACAGAAAAATTTGAGAGCCTCAAGAACAAAGGTGGCAATTTTGGTTTGTATTTTGGCTAAATGTTCCCTGGGGAATTGGCGTTAGCCGTTCCTCTTACTAGTGTAGATTTCATAGCTTGGCGGGAAATCTCAGCAAGTGTCTTAAATTGTTTAAGGGGTAAGGTAGGCTAATTATTTGACTGTTCGGAGAGCTGATTTGGCTATCCTTTCGTTATTTGTTTATGTCCAGGATTAAATTCCAGCCTTGCGCTGTGCCAGAATATACAGTGTGCCAGTCCCGGTTTTTCCCTTGTATTTATCAGTTTTTTTTGTGTCACGGTCTGTCTACATTAATAAAGTGCTGTGGCCTTTTCAAATTCCAATACAGTGTCAATGTGTCTTTTTTGGGTTGGGGATCAGTAGCCCATGCTGAATCTTGTGTATCTAGTGAATAAATCAACTGGAAATCCCACAATGGGCCAAAAATATCTTAGAGAATAATGGTTTGCAGCAGAACTGATTAATCCCTGGAGTCAGAGAGAAAACACATATAACCTGGAATACGCTCTCATAAACCAGGGTGGGAGGAAGATTTTCTTTGAGGCCCTATCATGTATATATATATATATAAGCATTTTTACTGTAACTCTTGTCTTTTTATATTTGAATAAGGAAGAGGGTTCAGCTGAACAATTTGTATCTCTGTCTAGGAAGACCGGGGTGCATCCTGAATAAAAGGTAAGAAATGTGGAGTCCCACTTGCAAAATAAATAAAATGTTAAATAAAATGTATTTAAAAAGATAAAGTTTAAGGGTGTTAATTGCAACTGCGTATAGGTACTTTAAGACTTTTACATAGACTGTAAGCTCTTTGGACCTCCTTTTCGAATGTATTCATACCTAGATCTAGAGACTCTAGATTTTAAGCTCCTTTGTGCAGGACCCTCCTCATCCCCTGTTTCTGTAAGTCGAATTATTGTGTTATATACTACTTGTTCTGTCGTGTTTACCTATTGTACAGCACTGGAGTACATGATGGCACTATATAAAACAATAAATAATAATAATACCTATTGTTACTACCGCTGTACTTATTATCTGATGGCCCCTATAGTACTTTCCCTTTATTATACTGTGAACTGTAAAGACATAGGTATATCTGTTATAATAAATACAAATATAGATACAAAGATCCATACATTTTATAATCCAGATACTATACCCAATGGACCCATAAAAATGCAGTCAGATCCTATGTTAATAGTGCCAAATAACAACCATTTGCCTGCCACAGTTTGTGAGTCACTGCAAAAAATCTGTGTAATGGGCTATTAAAGGGTTAACATTTAGGTATAGTCCTGAGAACACTATCATACCAACTACTTCCTCTCCTCATGTACTCATCAAATCAACTAAAATCCATTGAAAAGTACATTTGGTTGACAAATGTTTTTATGTAAAATACGCATTTTTTGGCTTGATTGAGATTTATTTTCAACCTACTTCTTATTTTTTTTTTTATCTGTTTTCTTATATGTTTATAGGGAGGGGTTTCCAAAATTCTTTCCTAAGGATGGAAAATGAGACCGAAATATTTATCACGGAATTTATCCTCATCGGACTTTCCCAGCAACGCAAGACACAGATTTTCATTTTTGTTATCTTTTTGTTTATGTACGTAATCACCACTTTGGGGAATCTCATTTTAATATGTATGGTCGTAGTCAGCCCTCGCATGCACACGCCAATGTATTTTTTTCTCTGCCAGCTGTCTTTTCTGGATCTATGCTATTCGTCCTGCTCCATTCCCAAAATGTTACACGACATGTTCTCTGCGGGAGGAGGAAGAATTTCCGTATTCGGGTGCATGTTCCAGTCGAGCACAGGCCTCTTCCTAGGACAAACAGAATGTATCCTGCTGGCGGTGATGGCGTACGACCGCTACGTAGCGATCTGCTTCCCTTTGCGTTATACCATCATTATGACTTGGAGAATGTGTCAAAACATTACGGTTGTTGTATGGGTGGGAAGTCTTCTCATGCTGACCCTTCCTACAGTTTCACAGCGTCATGTTTTCTGCAGAGGAAACAAAGTTGATCACTTTGCATGTGAAGCAATTGCTCTTCTAAAACTGGTATGTGGAGACACTTCCATTGATGAAGCAATGCTCTTCTTTGGAGGTTTGGTATATCTACTAACTCCATTTTCTTTAATTCTACTGTCTTACCTGTGTATTATTTCATCAATCTTAAAAATCCATTCTGTGGATGGGAGGGCTAAAGCCTTTTCAACGTGTGCTTCCCATCTGACCGTAGTATTAATGTTTTATGGGACCAGTATGTCTTTGTACCTGGGGCCAACAAAAAATGTCCCGGGTAAACAGAAATTTGTTTCTATTATTTATGGTGTCGTGACCCCAATGCTGAATCCTATAATTTACAGTTTGAGGAATAACGATGTTAAAGTAACTATTAGGAACCTATACCTTAAGAGTCAGTAATGCACACGTGGATTTTATTCAAACACACTTTGGAATGTGAATTTGGTTTATAAACTGTAATGAGAATGGCCGGGAAACACAGAAGAAGAGTTAATTTCCGCCGGCACCACTAGGTGGCGTGAAGAGGAACAAGTCCGGCCACCAGAGCTGGACCTGTCTCCTGCCTGCAGCTGCGGGGTTTTGAGCGTGGAGGCAGGAGGTCTCCCTCGCCTTTGCGGTGGCTGCCGCTGCTGTGCACAGGCAGGGGGTCTCACCCTTCTTTGTGGTGGCTCCCTTACGAAAAAAATACTGCAGTTTTTCTGAAGTAATACTGCAGTTTTTTGGACATGAAAAAACTGCAATACTGCACTTTTACTGCAGTATTACTGCACATTTACTGCAGTTTTACTGCATTTGTACTTCACTGTACTGCAGTTTTACTGCAGTTATTTTTGTACGGAAGTACAAATGCAATAAAGCTGCAGTACATTGAAGTACAACTGTAGGTTTGCAATATAAAAAAAAGTGCAGCAAATGTGCAGTAATACTGCAGTAAAAGTGCAGTACAGTGAAGTACAAATGCAGTAAAAGTGCAGTATTGCAGTTTTTTCATGTCCAAAAAACTGCAGTATTACTTCAGAAAAACTGCAGTAATTTTTTCATAAGGGCTGCGGCTGTTGGGCAGAGGTGGGGGATCTCCCCATACTTTGCGGCCGCTGCGGCTGTTGGGCAGATGTGGGGGGTCTCCCCCTTCTTCGTGGCGGTTGCGGCTGCCGAGCGGGGGACCCGGAAGATCTCCCGGCCAGGTACGTTACACCTTGTCTTTTATAACATGGATGTCCAACATCAATAATGTTTACACAAAATAGAAGTATGATAACTATTTATAGATATATTTTAATGGACCAATCTATAATCAGCTTTCAAGACCTCAGAGGTCTCATCTTGTTTATCTCGAAGCAAGGGATATCTTACATGACTGCATATCTTCTCTTTAAACGTTGGTGCGCCACGCTGCATGTGATCTTTTTTTGCAGGTTGTATGCTGAGTTTTATTTATTTTTTTAAGAAATCAACAAAAGTATTTTGACGTTACACTTATCATTAATGGGAAAGCAAAACGGCGGAGCAAACCAAAAGATTACTGAACAGGAAGTCAAGGGGAAAGCTTCTTCCAAGCTGATTTCCCTTTGTGAAAACAGCAATGATTTTCCACGTTTTTTTTTTTTTATTGAAGAAAATTGTTGCCATAAATGTAATTATATTGTATGATAAAATGAATGACTTATATGACTCCAAAAATATGTTATTAGTGTTCAAAATAAAATACTCAAACTTTTTTGTGTTGAGGATATTCATTTGTAAACATACTACAATCAAAGCATATTTAAGTTCCTGTCTAGCTGTACTCATCAATAGAGTAAGCCTATGTGTAGCCCAAAGTGTAACCCCTTTGTTGCCCACCAACCTAAAAACTGATATGTCCCTCCCAATACTTTAAATACATAAAAATCCTAGGAAAACGTTTTTAACCCCTTAAGGACAATGGGCGGTCCCAAAACCCATTGAAAACAATGCATTGTACGGGCTTTGTCATTAAGGGGTTAAATGTAAACCAAGTAAATACATATATAATGAAAGCTTTTTATAACAATTTTCTTACTGTAAATTTCTTTTTCCCGACACCAAGCGGCAGCATACCTTGGGTTTCTTCCTTGCTACTTGGGGCAGGACAGGAAACTGAAGAAAAAGGAAGTGAATTAAACCCCCCCCCAACACCGCCCATTTCCTACAGCATAAACTTTGCTAGTGACAGAAACTGCCTGGAAGTAACAAGCCAGACACAACAGAGTGCAGAACAAAATGTATTCATGAGCGAGGGAATCAAGTGCTGCTGCTTGGTGTCAGGGAAAAGAAAGTGTGTCTTTTTCCCTTCCCCCAAGCGACAGCATACCTTGGGATGTAACAAGATAAAATAAGAAGGGTGGGGTGAGTTAGTAATCTTGCATCCCAAAGCAGCTTCCTCAGAGGCCTGGATGTTTAGGATATTTTATGAAGGTCTGTAGAGAATAGCTTGACAAATCTCCTAACCATTGGTTCTTGAGCCAATCAACAGTCTGCAATAGAACTAATAGCAGAAACGTGGAGGTGTTGATGGTCTGAGAGCTCCTTGATATCTCATGAGTAAAACTTGTAGAATTTGAGGAACTGAAGCTTGCAGAAGGGATATACCCAAAGGCAAAAACCACCTGGAAAACCAGTGGCAACTCTAGAAACAATAGATGGAGGGGGGGCTTAATATAATACAGTCAAATTTGGGGGGGCACAAAAATGTTCTACCACTAAATCATGCCACTGAAAAAACTATATATATATTGTGACAGAAAGCAGGGGATAATAAGTGAGGGAGTGTATATATATCCCCTTATATTTTGCAGGGTGGTTAACCTCAGTAGTCTTTTACCAGCCCCAGGGAGATGTCTGGAATTATTGGATGTATGTTGATTGTGTATTTTGGGTCCCTGGGGTGGAGCACTCGGAGAGTAGGGTGGGCCAGTCCTCCACTCCACAGTTTGTGAGCAGCCGAAGAACAGCAGGTGGGAATCCAGACCGGAGATTCACAGATACTCTCAATAGTACTCACCTGTTTCCACTAATTAATGGGAGAGGCAGTTAAATAGCCTCCTGATCTGAGAGCAGAGAGAGATCATTTGGCTCCCTGAGAGAGAGAGAGAGAGAGGAAGAGAGCTGCTAATCTACTGAGTGCTGCTATTATTACATGTATTCTGCTACTTTGTTTTGTTGGTAACGGATAAGCCGTCCAACTACAGTTAGGTTGGAGAACCTTGTTTAGTTAGTGATCACAAGAGCAAGGCTTTTGTTTTGATTTGTTTATTTTTCTGTTATGTCGTGAAAAATAAAAACAGGCCCAGCCTTTATTTTACCCTCCTCGTGTCTGAGCCGTCTCTGTAACCTGGAAGACTGTGTGTGATTAAAGATTCTCGCACAGAGTACCAAGTTAAGGGGTATTGTGTCACATATGCTGGAGATTGCGGGTAACACACGGACAAGTCGGTAAGGTGCAAAAGAGACTCAAGAAAATGGAGGACATTATTAACCCCTTCGTTCCCCTATAGACGTACCGGGACGTCCAAAAAACGCCCACAAAGAAACCCCTATGGACGTCCCGGTACGTCCAGCCCTTCGCGCAGCGTCAGGGACACATCCCTGCCGCTGCACGGGAGACCAGGCTGTCGTTTGACAGCCTGGACTCCCCACTGACAGCAGAAGCCGGCTTTGCCGGCTTTCTGCTGTCCGATTGCCTGTAACAGCTTCCGGCATGAAAGCCGGTAAGCTGTTACCGGTAAACTGCCCGATCGCGCGATCGCGCAGTTGCAAACGCGCGATCGGGCATTCCCTTCCGGGTTGCGTCACTGCTGACGTAACCCGGAAGGTCATCGGAGGACCCTCCGATGAGCCACAGAGACGCTACGATCTCTATGCAGGTCTGTGAGGACCTGCATAGAGATCACAGTGTGATCGGTGCAGGGGGATCGCGGGGAGGGGAGTGAGAAACCATCTCTCTCACTCCCCCTCCTGCCCTGTAAGTGAAAAGGTGAAAAAAAAAAGTTAATTAATTTAAAAAATTATATTAAATAAATCATTAAAATAATAATATAAATAATACAAAAAAAATTATTATGTGAGCTGTGATGTCACTGTGACATCACTGGCATGTTCAAGAGGTCCCTAGGAGGACCTCCTACCATTACTGTATAAAAAAAAATATAAAAAATACAAAAAATGTAAAAAAATTAAAATAAAAAAAAATTAAAAAAAATATATAAAACAAGATAATAAAAAAAATTCTTAAAAAAACTTTACATCCCATTGCCCTAGCATAACATCTAGCCAGTATAACCCTCCTGCCCCCGTTCACAACCCCCAAACCCGGTAAGCCATAGGCATAAAAATTATACAAAATTGTACACCTAATAGTATGCTCCCTGGTGCTGGGAAAGTCTGGAAAATCTATATAAATGAGGAATTTCTGAAATCAGGACACCTGAATTGATAAACTTGGAGGGGATTTTCCATCACTTTACCTAATTTTGTGAGGATTCAGAGGGAAAATGTAAAAAAAAATTAGTTTATTTTTCTAATCTTCGCTAGTTTTTACTAAATTTCTCATTCTAAATTTTCAGCTAATCATCCAACTATGGTATCAAACGAAAGCTCTATCTCTCCTTGAAAAAACAATATATAGTTTACATGGGTACACTATTCACAGGAAAAGAGAATCATCGCTGAACCGACATACCCCAAAAATGGCAAAATTGCTCTGGGCTTTGAGGTACCAAAAACCCCTGGGATTGAAGGGGTTAAAGCACTTATCCATTGCACCTCAGTGCAGCAAGAAACTAACAAAAGGGCAGCTGAGACTAATACTATACAGCAGGAGAATATTACTGCACTACAGCAACTGGTGGTAGCCCAAAAAGAAAACACAGAGGCTTTGATCAGGCAAGCAGCATTAGCCCAGGCTGTAGCCTATCAAATGCTCAGAAAGGAGCAGCAATATGCCACTCGTGCCATGCAGCAAGAGATCCAGGGCCTATCTGAGAGGCTTACCAGGGATACCGCCGAAGTACTGAAAGGTCCCAAGGTAATCAGAGCAAGTAATTATCTGCAAAAGATGGAGCCTACAGATGATGTTGAGGTCTACCTTATGACATTTGAGCGAACAGCTGAAAGAGAAGGCTGGCCTGTGGCTGAATGGGCAAGCTTAATAGCGCCATTTCTAAGTGGAGAACCCCAAAAGTCATACTATGATCTTGAACCAGGTAAAAGAATCTACCTCAAACATTAGAATACCTGAAGCTCGCAGGGAGGCAGTTAGGGCAGAAGTAAAAAAAATGCTTGTCGTCGTGAAAAATAAAAACAGGCCCAACCTTTTATTTAACCTCCTCGTGTCTGAGCCGTCTCTGCAACCTGGAAGACTGTGTGAGTAAAGATTCCCAGACACAGTACCAAGTTAAGGGGTATTGTGTTAAGAAATCTCATGGTGCTGCCACAACCACAAAGGATTCTGGGTAGGCACATGCAAATGAGGTTAACAATTATCACCTTTGCCTCTATATCCACTTTATACATGGATCCCTTGAAAGTACCGTATTTGCTCGATTATAAGACAAGGTTTTTTTCAGAGCAAATAGAGGTCTGACTATGAGACTAAGATCCCCTGCAGCGCTGCAGGGGACCTTGATCCTCCGGTCTGGTAACCTCCGCTCCCTGGTCTGCAGTCAGGGCAGCATACACCCTCCGGATGTCAGAGAGGAGAGTTCCCTACACCGCTGCGGGGAATTCTCTCTGACAGCCGCAGGATGTATGCACGATGGACGCAGACAACCTCCGCTGCTAACGGCACCTCCTTCTGGCTGCAGCGGAAGTTGTCTACGCAAGTTGCGTAGACGTCTACCCGCTGCCCTGACTGCACACCAGGGAGTCGGAAGCACCAGTAAGTTTGGGGGAGGGGAGTGTTAAATAGGGGGCATAAGGCATTTCTGTAGGCATTTCTGTAGGCAGTGCTCTATGATATGCCTTTTAACCCCCTTAATGCCACTCTGCCTCCAGATATGCGTTTTAACCCCATTTATGCCACTCTCCCCCATAATATGCTTTTTTAACCCCCTAAATGCCAGAGTGACATATAGGGGTATAAGGCATTTCTGGAGGCAGAGTGGCGCATAGGGGGTCAAAAGGCATATCATGGGGCACAGTGGCATATAGAGGGTTAAAAGGCATATGATGGGGCACAGTGGCATACAGTTGTGAAGGGCACAGCTATATACAATAGTGTGCAAAAACGCAAGGTAAACCAAAGTCCCAAGTCCACTGTTGAGGTAACTCTCTCAAGGTAAGAACGAGAACATTACCTTGAGAGAGTTACCTCAACAGTGGACTTGGGACTTTGGTTTACCTTGCGTTTTTGCACACTATTGTATATAGCTGTGCCCTTCACAACTGTAAGTGTATCCAGACTTCCCTTTCCTCAGACCTGTGAAGATACTGCACCATTTGTGGTCTTTTCTGTTTTTATAGATTTTAGAAGATATTGAAACTAATGCAGTGAGCGAATTTAAACATGCATGGGATAGGCCTATGGCTCCTACATCTAAGACAAGTTCAAGGACTGATTAAAACATGAGCCTCACAGCAGGAATATGGGCAGATTTGATGGACCAAATGTCTGCTTTTATAGTATAAACATCAAATGATTTATCTGAAAGCTTCTCTGCTGTCCCAAAAATCAACTACCGGGATGTTCTTTATTGCGCTAATGTATTAATTCTTCTGGACAATCTGCCTCTTCCTCTGAACATACAGTAGATCCTCATCACCTGTATTTCCACTGATGGTTACTGAATGTCCTCCTGCTTCCTTGAACTCAATCGATCTAAAACTAACTTCTGGTGATTCCACCATCCTCCTCTAGACCCATTCCAGACCTAGACCTCACAGTGAATGACTGCCATTCTGCCCACGTCAAAGCACATTTATGTTGGTATGTTGGCTAAAGGCTACATATAAATACAACAGGACATAGTAATTGTTGATGTTGCTGTATACCACCAATACATATGTATTTTATCTGTATAATTCTTTGACATATACTACATGATTTTTACCAACATCTATGAAATATACATTTAAAATTCACAGTTACAATACAACTGTATGCATTCAATTAGAAGTTTAGCAGATATCCTTATTATATTGGGAAATTCCACCTAATAGAAATCTATTCATTAAGACGTGTGCATTATGATTCACAACAATTGCAACAAATTTTGTTCCCGAATTAAAAATGCCCCCGAATTTTTGGCAGGGAACTAAGTTTTTTGCCTGAAAACTAAAGGGCTAAAAAGAAAACAAAAAATTGTCAGAATTTACACGTCTATATTAATTAGGCACTTAAGACGACAAGAACCATCATGTAGAATAGATGAACGCATTGGGAATTGGTGATTTTAAGAATATATTAACATTAGCAAGAATACAAAAATGCAAACTTTATTGGCTTCTAATAAGTCAAAGGTAGTTATTCAAATAATTCAAAGCCTCCTTGATTATATCCAAGAAAATGTTTTTCCTTCAATCAAAAATTAATAAAAAATTAGTTGTTTCCAAATCCTCCAACAAAATGCACTAAATTTGTTTTGTATTTGTTTGGTTATTTTAAATGTATTCAATGGTATGGAGAGAAACAAATTTTCTTTCTAAACAAAACTCTCCAAATTTCATCCAAAACTGAAGGCCAGGAAATACAATTTGTGCTACAAAACAAAGGAACCAAAAAGAAACAAAAAAAAAAATCTATTTGTAAGTAAAGCGCATGTCCACAATGTAATCATACTGTACACTAACTGGCAATTGGTGCATTAAATGATATATAAAAATTCTCAAAAATAACAAAGCTAAACAAAGTATATAAATCAATAGTATATAAGTCACATTTATTCTGCTATGCTCAAATAATTCTAGGGTAGCTTGTCCACCTTGATTCCACCCAAGAAAATAATTCAAAAGTAAGTTGTTTCAAACTGTACTCTGTGAATAAAGTCCATCCGTCCCCCTTTCCTTCCTGACATTCTCTTAAACAGGTAAAATTACTTTTTCAACTTTTATAATTTCAAAATCTTGAGAGGTCCAACAAAAGCAGACAGACGTTTCAGCTTGATTGAGAACTAAACATACATTACATACAGGGCCGGCCCGACAATGGAGCCGAGTGGGGCAACCGCTCCAGGCGGCACTTTTGAAGGGGCGGCACTTTGCCTCCCCAAGCCCTTTTTTTTTTTTTTTAAAGCGAAAGAGAGAGAAAGGGGCGCTGAGTGGTTTTCGCTTACCAAGCTGTCAGTACCCGCTCGGCGCCCCTCTCTCTCTCCTCTGCGGCGAGTCTCCCTGTTCGGTCTCGGTGCCGGCTTGTAATGCTGAGTGCCGGAAGATTACCTCATTTCCGGCGCTCAGCATTACAAGCCGGCACCGAGACCGAACAGGGAGACTCGCCGCAGGACTGCTGAAAGGTAAGTACAAGGGGAGGGTAAGGGTAGATAATAGGGAGGGAGGGAGAGGAAGGCTAGATAATGGGGGCGCCGCAGGGACGGAGGGAGGGAGAGGAAGGCTAGATAAAATTTTAAAATTCGCCCCAGGCGGCATTTTGCCTTGGGCCGCCCCTGATTACATAGAAGGTAAACTGTGACAGAACACCAGCAGCATAACCAAGTTTGTACAGTGGTTGCATTTGTATATAAACAGTGCACCTAAACAGACAAACACAGAAAATACAGTTCCAGGGGGCAGAAAAAGCAGCCTTACAGCAGGAATAACACCCGAGGAGGGAGGAGTGGGTGTAAGTCCAAGGGCTGAGTGGATAAAAAGAGTGAGGACTCAGGATGAACACTCCGCATAGTGATGACCTAAAAACAAGGATGTATGCCAGCTTACCTTCTTATCATATTTCAGGCTCCCCCAGAGGGGGAATGCAGGTACTGCATTCAACAATGCACATTAATGGAGCCTAGCTTTCTAATCACAATTTGATTAGTAAAATATTTAAAAAGTAATTTTAAAAAAAGGAAAACAAATATTAAAAGCAGTGATGTCCGCATCAGGGGAACCATCCAGTTCCAATAAAAATAAAGTTTATTTTTATGAGCAAGTGCTAAAATTACCATTGTATCTTCCCCAAAATCCTAACATGGAAAGAGTTAAAATACTAGAATTTCAAATATCCAAGGGGTGTCTACTTAGAAAAAAAAAACAATAATTTGAAGGGGTAAATTGTAGTGGCTGGGTTCACAGATGTCCCAAATAGGCATAGGCACAGATTGAGCAGCTGTTAAAATGAACAAAAAAGTGCACTTCCCAAATGTGGCCTTTAAGGCCCAAACAACCTGACAAACCCATGCATGGGGGGTCTCACTGTAAAAATAGATAGACATTTTAAAACATTACAGTAGGCATATAAAACTAAAATATTACTTTAGAAAACCATTTGCTCTCAATATTTATCTATAATGACAACACAAAATTATAGGATTATCGTATTTCAAAACTAAAGGCAGGTACATTAATATAAGTCTTTTTTATAATTTGTATTAGGAAATATTTAGAAAAATAAATTTTATCATTTTCATCCACTTTTAAAAATTTTTTTATATTAAACTTTGTTTATGTGTAAAAAAAAAAAAAAGGAAAGGAAATTCCTATTTGTCATACAAAAATATGATTTTTGTGTAAAAGAATAATCATACTTGAACAGATAATTTGGAAAAATGGTGAAAAAAAAGCTCTGGAAGTTGAGGTAATAAATACGAGACTAAATTTGTTCATAAAAAAAATTCAAAGAGGAGGTGCAAATGAAACAAACAAAATCAAAGGAGAATTTTACAAAGTTTCATTTGAAAATTTCACTTGAAATTTAAACTTTTTTCTTCTTCTTCACTCTTTCTCATGGTGTGCTCCAAGCTGTTGCAGAGAGCTGGAAAAGCAGACCAGTGGAGAAGAAGAAGACAAACTGCAGAGAAGGAGAATGGGAAGTAGAGACATGTTGGAGAAGTTAGAAGGCCTTGAGCAACAGTGAGAGAGAGAGAGTGAAAACAAATTTCTAAATAAAATAAAAAAATATATATTTTTTAACATTAAAATGAATGTCATTTACAAAAAAAATGACTTTTAATTAAACTCAATGTCATATCATATAATATAATTAGAAATATATAATAATAAAATAATAAAATAATTTATTTGTGAATAAATTAATAAGGATGTATATCTCGTAAAAAAATGGAAATCACACAATGGGCCAGCAATCTCTTAGAGAATAATGGTTTGCGGCAGAAATGATTAATCCCTGGAGACAAAAAGGAAAACACATATAACCTGGAATACGCTCTCATAAACCAGGGTGGGAGGAAGACAAGCTCTGTGGTCAGATGCCATGTATGTTAACATATATTTTTATATATACTTTTGTTATTGCCGTGCAGTCTAATGGTTGGTTTTCTGGGCCCCGGATTTGGTTTTGGGGTGTGGGAAAGCAGTTTGTAATCCTCTGTCTTGTTAATATTCTCAGGATCAGATCTGAAAGATTGATATATGACTTATTTGCACGGATGACTCTGAGAATAACTTATCTGTGCCGTTTTGTTGCTGAATCTACAAAGAACGGGGGCATCCAGAAGATAAGGTAAGAGATGCAGATGAAAACACAAAAAAGGAAGAATATGGAGAGATTATAGAAATCAGTCTGTTGAGAACAAGAAGATCATATTCTATTTTCAATGTCACAAGATGTGACATTCCTAATTATTTAAAAAAACCTTAACATATTTTCTCACCTTCATGCACTTAAGATAAGGAACTTTGTTAAACTTAAAAATAAGAACATAATTTTTTTATTTTTTTTTAAACTGACCTGAAAGTTTCATATTTTTCTTGAAAAGGAATTCTTTTGTTTCTATTTCAGAAATTAATTAAACATTCGATAAAGATGGAAAACGACAACCAAACATCGGTGACAGAATTCATTTTAACAGGACTCTTTTGGGACCAAAGAAATCAAATCCTGTTTTTTGTATTGTTTTTATCTGTGTATCTGTTGACTGTTTTGGGGAATATTATTCTAATATGTGCAGTTATATCCAGCTCTCGTATGCACACACCCATGTACTATTTTCTATGTAATTTATCCTGTCTGGATTTATTCTACTCATCTACCATTGTCCCTAAAATGTTACAGGGCATGTTATCCACGGAAGGGGGGAGAATTTCAATAATCGGGTGCATGATACAGATGGGTATAAGCCTCTATCTTGGAGAAACAGAATGTATCCTGCTGGCGGTGATGGCGTATGACCGCTACATAGCGATATGCTCCCCCTTGCATTATAGGGTTATAATGAATTGGAACCTTTGTAAAAATGTCACAGTTCTCATGGGGTTGGGGAGTTTTCTACTTTCTACTCTTCCTATAATTGTGAATCCTATTATTTTCTGCCATAAAAAAATAATAAATCATTTTGTTTGTGAGATCCTAGCGGTTCTAAAAGTGGCATGCGGTGACCTTTCCATTTATGTAAGGATGATCTCTTCCATAAGTGTTTTTACTTTATTAGTACCTTTTGGATTCATTTTAGTGTCGTACATTTGCATAATAACAACAATATTAAAGATCCACTCTGTGGAAGGGAGGACTAAAGCCTTTTCCACTTGCGCTTCCCACCTGACTGTGGTATTAATGTTTTATGGGACCAGCATCTCCATGTACATGGGGCAATCTCAAGGCAATTCACAAAATCTAAAGTACATCACTGTTGTTTATGGGACTGTGACCCCCATGTTAAACCCTCTAATTTACAGTTTGAGAAATAGTGATGTTAAAGAAAGGGTCCGGAAATTAATCACAAAAATCTTTGATAGACAAAAAAAACGTAATTTCTTCTAAACTGGGCTTGCATGAAATTTACAGAAATGTATACAGTGGTGAGAAGAAAAGCGGATCCTCTTTGAATTCTATGCCTTTACATATCAGGACATAATAACAATCCTCTGTTCTTTAGCATGTCTAAAAATTAGGTAAATACAACCTCAGATGAACAACGACACATAACATTACACCATGTCATTATTTATTCTACAAAAAATAAAGCCAAAATGGAGAAGTTATGTGTGAAAATAGCTTGTAGCTTGTCGAACCACTTTTAGCAGCTATAACTTGAAGTCATAATTTTTCTGTATGACTTTATCAGTCTCTCTCATCGTTATGGAGGAATTTTGTCCTACTCTTCTTTACACATTTGCATTCACTTGTTTATGTAGAGCTGTCTTAAGGTCCCACCACAGCATTTCAATTAGGTTGAGGTCTGGACTTTGACTGAGTCATTGCAACACCTTGATTCCTTTTTTTTCCCAGCCATTCTGTTGAAGATTTGCTTGCATGCTTGGGATCATTGTCCTGTTATGTGACCCAATTACGGCTAAGCTTTAGTTGGCGGACAGATGGCCTCACATTTACCTCTAGAATACTTTGGTATACAGAGAAGTTCACGGCTGACTCAATGACTGCAAGGTTCCAAGGTCCTGTGGCTGCAAAACAAGACAAATTATCACCGCACAACCATGTCTAACAGTTGGTACAAGGTGTTTGTGCTGGCATGCTGTGTTTGGTTTTCGTCAAAGTGGCACTGTGCATTGTGACCAGACATCTCCACTTTGATCTTGTCTGCCCAAAGTTCATTGTGATTTGCTCAGATTGAACTTTGCAAACCTAAGCAGTGCTGCCATGTTCTTTTCAGAGAGAAGAGGATTTCTCCTGGCAACCCATTGTGCTGTCATGAACTTTAAGATTTAACAATGCAAACTGAGGCCTGTAGAGGCTGAGATGTAACTCTTGGGTTTTTTTCCAATTTCTATGAGCATTGCACAGCCTGACCTTTGGGGTGATTTTGCTGGGACGTCCACTCCTGGGAAGATTGGCAACTGTCCTGAATATTTTCCACTTTTGAATAATCTTTCTCTCAGTAGAATGATGGACCCGTTTGGAAATGGCCTTTTAACCCTTCTCAGATTGATAGGCAGCAACAAATGCTTTCTAAGATAGTTGCTGATGTCTTTCCTCCTTGACATTGTGTTAACACACAACTGAATGCTGTAGACCAGTAAACTGCTAAAACTTCGGGGCCACATGTTTGGTACTTAGGATCTTATTTTCTAAGGAAGCAGTAATAGTGTGCTTAGTTTTTCACACATGGCTTCTCCATTTTTGCTTTATTTTTGTTGAATAAATCATGAGAGGGTGTAATATGTCATGTGCTGTTGTTCATCTGTAGCTACCTAATTTTTGTACCTGCTAGGAACATATGATTGTTATTATGCCCTGATATGTAAAACCATGAAATTGAAAAAGGTCTACTTTCTTTTTACAAGACTGTATAAGAGATATTTTTTTAATCAAAAAAGCATTTTGAATTAATATCTTTTCCATTTTGGACAGAGCGTGTTTTAGAAAAATGACTTTATTTTTTTATTCATCAGTATTCATTATCTCTTGTCGCCTACACTTGAAGTTTAGTATAACTCTTATACTTGTCGTATCTTAAGGACATATTTCCCAAAGTCTACAATAAACCATGATGTCCATGTGGTTTCTGTAGTGTACCGGTTATCACATTCTCCTCACTCACAAAAGGCCCCAGCTTGAAACTGGGCAAAAAAAGACAAGAGACTAATGCAGTGAGAGGATTTAAACATGCATGGGGTAGTAATATGGCTCCTGAATATGAGGACTGATTAAGACATGAGCCTTATAGCAGGAAAATGGACAGACTAGACTGACCAAATGGTTCTCATCTGCCATCCAAGTCTATGTTTCTTCGAGGTAAAAAGTGAAATGTCTGCTTCTTTCTTTAAAGTTCCTCTTTATGCACAGTAATTAATTCTTCTGGACAATCTGTCTCTTCCTCTGGACATGCAGAAGATCCAAACTCTTGCCCCTCCCCTCACCTGTATTTCCACTGTCACCTACTGAATGTCCTCCTGCTACCTTGAACTCAGTTGATCTAAAACTAACTTCTGGTGATTCCACCATCCTCCTCTTGACCCATTCCAAACCTAGACCTCACAGTGAATAGCTGCCTTTCTGCCCAGGTTGAAGCACATCACAGTAAATATCTGCCATATGCCCAAGTTGAAGCACATTTATGTTGGTATGTTGGGTAAATGATACATATAAAAGTCTAAGGTATTCTACTTGCATGCAATACAACAGGGCATCGTAATTGTTGACGTTGTTGTATACCACCAATAAATATGATCTTTACACCAATAAAGTTTTTGACAGATACTACATGAAAAACATATGAAATACACATTTAAATTCCCAATTACTACACAACTGTATGCATTGAAACAATCACTTAGATTAATGAAGCTTAGTATATATTAGATTTATTCTATTGTGAAATAAAATATAATTCCATCTAATAGAAATCTATTCATTTGACTCAAGTCCGCACGAAAACCATTATGAGACACAGTAGATAAACTCATTGGGAATTGGTGATTTGAAGACTATATCAAAATTCACAAGAAAAGAAAATAGTTCGGAGGTCTCTTCTATCTAAGAAAATCCTTTTCCTTCAATCAAAAATTAATCAAAAATAAGTTCTTTCAAAGTACTACATCAGATGTGTTAAATACTGTGCATATCTGGGAACTCTCTGGGTTTATATTATATTATATTAAAACGGCTGTGTATAAAGGGGTGTTTATTGTGGTGAAATGAGATAAAACCAGGTTTTCATCAATGCCGACCAACATTACTGAATATAACTATGGAGGTTACTACTATATATATACAGCATTGAGTGTTATCACTGTATAAAGAGCTGGGGGAAATCCTTCAACAAAAAGCACTAAAATTTGTTTTGTGTTTGTTTTGTTTTGAAGTGCATTCTATGGTATGGAGAGAAACGCATTTTCTTTCTAAACAAGAAAAACTCTCCAAATTTCATCAGGAAACACAACTGGTAATTGGTGAATAAAATCATATATCAAAATTCTCAAACTATATAATTCAACAGTAGCAATAGGATAAATTAGTGCAATTTTATTCCAAACATATGTCGACATTTCAACCCGCTTAGGGTTTTTTTTATCAAAGCCTTTAAACGTTTGTAGAAATCTGCTGGAGTCCTGCTCCTGCAATAAGAAGCCTTCGTTGTTGGTGTGGTATGCTCTCTTTGCCTGCTTTATTAAGGCAGCAAATCGGAAGACAAATACTAATGTCCAAAGAACCAAGAACCCTGGACGCATCTCAAGTGTCTTGTTGTGGAAGCTGCTGAGTGAGAATACACCGAATAGAGCAGGCTGATCTCAGTTGAACTGTTCTCTAACGTTTTCATATATTTCTTTACACTTGTATCATTTTTTTATGTTTTTAATTTTAAAACACATGCATAATTTTTCTCATTCAGTTTAACTTCCTAAGGGTTAAAATTGGATAATATGCATACAAAGGTGATGTTTACAACCTTAGGACATACTACTGTAGCCTGAACATGTGTGTTGTTTGCTATTTTGCATAGTGTAAAGGAATCATGGTAGACTGAAGGGTCCATTGGCCTTGGTTGTCTCCTTCCTCATACTCTGAGCTCCAAGCCTCAGAGTAAAATATACCTTCCCCGCAGGAAGTTTTGTCAGAACCAGGTTACAAAGAAGGACACAACATGCCGGTCAAATAAACAATTTGGGGTAATGTGGAAGAGACAAATCAGCAAAAAATATATTTACAATTTTAATGCATATGTAGTCAATGGGGGGTACTGTGGAAGCGACCAATAGGATAAAAGAGCCTGGAGATTGAATGAAACCACCAGGCGCAGGCACTTACAAGGCTCCAAGAAAACCATTACTCATAATAGTTAATAAAGAAATAGGGGCCTTAAATTACCTACTGAAGTCTAAAAAAGCCTTCCTATGATTCCCTGCAGCCGATTCAGAGCCATGTTTCCTTATCATTATCAGATTTAACTTATAGCACCAACAATTTATGCAAAATATCTTATAGTCTGTCCATTCAGACTATCCTTACATTAGAAGTCAAAAATGTTACTTTAGAAAAACACCTACAACTATAAATGACAAAAACTGATGAACATCACAGGAATATGTTGTTTTTCTTTAAGACAAGTAAATTAATATAAATCAAGGTCTTTTTTATAATTTATAATAGGTAAAGCAGTGAAAATGTGTTTTGTTGTCATTTTCGTCCACTTTCTAAACTTTAATTATATTAAACTTTGCTTATATGTATAAAAAGAGTTGAAAGGAAATTCCTATTTTTCATATATTTTTTTTGTGTCAAAAGTAATCATATTTGGAGAGATATTTTAGAAAATTGGTGAAAAATGCTCTAGGATTTGAAGTATTAAAAGTACTACATTTGTTAATATATATTGGGGAGAGCTGGGAAAAAGCAGACCAGTGAAGAAGATGATGAGCTGCAGGGAAGGAGAGTGAGAAGCAATGACATGGAGGAGGTTGTCAGAGAAGCTCGGAAAGGCATTGAGGAACAGTGAGAGGGAGTGACAACAATTTACTGAATAAAATGAAGGTGTCAGGGCTGGGTGTGAACAGAGCACAGCGCAGAGAGACATCAGAGATTAGTTATAGCCAGAGAAGGAAGCAAACACAAGGAGTGTCAAAAGTAATCCAAAAAGTAATTTATTCCATAAGCTTCAGGTGGTTCTGATAAGCAATGTATCTATAAACAAGCCAGGGTCAATAGGTAATAGAATCATACAATAGTTCAGATAAACGTAGCCAAGGTCAAGTGTAGAAGAGAATCACAAAGTCCAGAGAACAAGCCAAGGTCAAAGTAGCCAGGGAATCCTCAGAAAAAAAGGTACAAAGTGTAGCAAAAATGGGAAATCAGCATATAGGGAACAAGTCACAGCTTGAACAACGAGCCAGCGCTGATTGAAGAGCAATGGTGCTTTAAATTGCTCTGCCAGGTCTTGACTCCTCCACTCCCAGACTCTAGAGTGGATCTGTCCATCTCCACTATTCCCCTCCTTCTGCCCTGCCTCCTCCAAGCAACCCACGCCATTGGGTAGCAGGACACGCCACCCCGCTATAAGCAACGCGGTCGCGCTCGCTTTCTGCGAGGTGCGCTTTACTAGAGGCCGTGGATGCGGCCTACTCCACAACCGTGTGGGCCACGGACGGTGGATGGGGCATCTGGACGTGGATGCAGCTTGCGGACGGCTCCTGGACTGGCGTTTAGGTCAGGGCCCGGACAGAATGAGTTAAACATTTTTATTTAACATTCTTGAACTGTTTAGCTAATAGAGAAAAGTCACATTACCTTAAAGCTAAAAGTTAAAAGAACAAAGTTTTTATTTAAACTCCTAATGTCAGATCATAGTAAAAAAAACAGCAATATAATTATTTGTGAATAAATTTATAAGGATGATCTTATATATATATATATATATATATATAGTAAACATAAAAAATGGAAATAACACAATAGACCAGCAATCTCTTGGAGAATAATGGTTTGCGGCAGAACTGATTAATCCCTGGAGTCAAAGAGAAAACACATATAACCTGGAATACGCTCTCATAAACCAGGGTGGGAGGAAGACAAGCTCTGTGGTCAGATGCCATGGATGATAACATATATTTTTATATATACTTTTGTTATTGCCGTGCAGTCTAATGGTTTGGTTTTCTGGGCCCCGGATTTGGTTTTGGGGTGTGGGAAAGCAGCTTGTAATCCTCTGTCTTGTTAATATTCTCAGGATCAGATGAAAAGATGATATATGACTTATTTGCACGGATGAGTCTAAGATGAATCTACAAAGAAGATAAGGTAAGAAATGCAGATGAATTCCAATAAAAATACATCTATTAAAGATTGGATAAAAACACAAAAAAGGAAGAAGATAAAGAGATTATAGAAATCAGTCTGTTGATAACAAGAAGATCATATTCCATTTTCAATGTCACAAGATGTGATCACCATTTCTCCAACAATTCATTTCATGATAAGTTTTTAGGATAAGAAAGAAACACAGATTTTTCATGAGTAATTATGGAAAAATCCATCTTCACCGTGTAATAAGTGCTAAAAATGTTATTTAGGAATTTTCCTAATTTTTTTTTTTCAAATACTTTATTAAAGTTTTTTTCTTTTATAAAACAAAAAAAAACTTAACAAACAATCATATTCTCTCTAAAACTTACAAAAGACAAGAAAATATTAGATACACTTAACAGGTTCATATCAATTACCTTCAGCAAACAAACAAAAAACTAAAACAAAGCAGAACAAGACAAAGACAAAAAACAAATGCCCTATATATCAATCCATATGAGATCTTCGAACCTTGGGGATGTCTAGCTTCGAATATTTATTTTGCTTTTGGTAGGGTTAAACTTAAGTTTTGCCTTTTTTTCCCTCCCCCCCCTTCTACCCCCCTTTCCCTTCCTCTAAGGAATAGGGTAGTTATGTTGGTTCCATCCAGACCAAATTTTATTATAGAGATCTAAGTTATTTCGGAAAAAATATTTTTCTGATATTGATTGAGCTTTAATTTGGTTGGAAATTTCTTTCCATGGTGGGATTTCTTGTCGTTTCCAGAAACGTGCCATACAGATTTTACATGCCAATAATATATTAACTAATAATATTTTATTATATTTCGAAATTTGAGGTATGTCTAGATGGAACAAAAAAATCTGTGGAGTGAGAACCATATTGGTTCCTGTGGCTGAACAAAATACATAAGTTACTTTTTCCTTTATTGGTTGAAGATAGTCACATTCCCACCATATATGAAAGTGATTTCCAGTTGATCTGAAACATCGCCAACATAGATCACTCATGCTATTAGATATTTTATTGAGTCTGGATGGAACCATATACCATCGATGCATCAACTTATAATATTGTTCGTGAAGATTTAAACAATGAACTGCTTTCCTAGTATATTGCCAAGCTTTGTACCAATTTTGTAATGGGAACTCTTTCTGTAGATCCCTTTCCCACGTTAAGATTGATTTAGATTTATCACAGGGTGGAGAGGAATTTACTAATAATGTTAGTATTTTAGATATCATGTTTGATTGGGGAGGTTCCAAGAAAAGCTCATCCCATTTATCTCGTTTTCTTAATAGATTTTTTTGTTAAGAAGTTTTTAATGCGGAGGAATGAGAATAATTCTCTATTTGAGATATTATATCTAAGTTGAATATCTAGGAATGGGATCACTTTTTGATCCTCCATGATGTCTTCAATGTTAGAGATTCCACAGAGAGTTCATTCATGGATGTTCAAATCTTCTAAAAATATACAAAGAGTTTCAATTGGGGAGGATTCAGAGAGGGCCATTGATAATCCATAGGTTTTCCGGATTCTACGTAAAGCTTTCAATAGATCTTTCACTATGAAGCTAGTTATGCCCAATTTTTTAATTGTATTCTTATCAAGCCAAATTAATACAAATGGGTTTATTCTATTACATAAAGATTTCTCTATTTTGTACCAGCCTAGATTGTATTTGCTTTTTAAACCCCATGCCAACATATGTGAAATTTGTGTAGCGTCATGTAGTCTATATAAGTCTGGGTAGCCTAGTCCATCTTGGGAAGTACTTCTCCTCAAGGAATTTTCCTAATTTTTTAAGTAAAAAATTTTAGAACAAAAAGTTGAGTTTTCATATTTCACATTCAGACGCTAACCTGAACGTTTGAACTTTTTCTTGGAAAGGAATTCTTTTGTTTAGATTTCAGAAATTAACGTTCGATGAAGATGGAAAATGAGAACCAAACGTTGGTGACAGAATTTATTTTAACAGGACTGTTCTGGGACCAGAGAAATCAAATCCTGTTTTTTGTATTGTTTTTA
Source organism: Spea bombifrons (assembly GCF_027358695.1). Lineage (NCBI taxonomy): Eukaryota > Metazoa > Chordata > Amphibia > Anura > Pelobatidae > Spea > Spea bombifrons. The sequence continues at coordinate 120,606,040 of NC_071089.1, read as the reverse complement.
TCTGTGTATCTGTTGACTGTTTTGGGGAATATTATTCTAATATGTGCAGTTATATCCAGCTCTCGTATGCACACACCCATGTACTATTTTCTCTGTAATTTATCCTGTCTGGATTTATTCTACTCATCCACCATTGTCCCTAAAATGTTACAGGGCATGTTATCCGCGGAAGGGAGGAGAATTTCAATCATCGGGTGCATGATACAGATGGGTTTAAGCCTCTATCTTGCAGAAACAGAATGTATCCTGCTGGTGGTGATGGCGTATGACCGCTACATAGCGATATGCTCCCCCTTGCGTTATAGGGTTATAATGAATTGGAACCTTTGTAAAAATGTCACAGTTCTCATGGGGCTGGGGAGTTTTCTACTTTCTACTCTTCCACTCATTTTGAATCCTTTTATTTTCTGCCATAAAAAAATAATAAATCATTTTGTTTGTGAGATCCTAGCGGTTCTAAAAGTGGCATGCGGTGACCTTTCCATTTATGTTAGAATGATCTCTTCTATAAGTGTTTTTACTTTATTAACACCTTTTGGATTCATTTTAGTATCCTACACATGCATAATAACAACAATATTAAAGATCCACTCTGTGGAAGGGAGGACTAAAGCCTTTTCCACATGCGCTTCCCACCTGACTGTGGTATTAATGTTTTACGGGACCTGCATCTCCATGTACATGGGGCAATCTCAAGGTAATTCACAAAATCTAAAGTACATCACTGTTGTTTATGGGACTGTGACCCCCATGTTAAACCCTCTAATTTACAGTTTGAGAAATAGAGATGTTAAAGAAAAGATTAGGAAATTAATCACTAAAAAACTTTAATGGACCCAAAATAATTTGTAAACTGGGTTTGTATGAAATTTACAGAAACTTGTGCACTCGTGTGAAGAATAAAAGTGCGTCCTCTTCTAATTCTATGGTTTTACATATGAGGACATGATAACAATCATCTGTTCTTTAGCAGGTCTAAAAAAAAGGCATAAGACAGTATAAGGCTAGGTTTCCACTTGGGTTTTTTTAGCTAAAAACGCCTATAAAAACGCCAATAGCGCCACCTGGCGTTTTTTTGTGAAAAACGCATGCAGCCAGATGTTAGCTGTAATTCAATAGGAAATCGCAAAATGCCATTTCCACCTGGCGTTTTTCTGTTTGGCGTTTTTTTAGTCCTCTTTGGCGTTTTTCTGCTTTTTTGGGCTCTGTGGCAGTTTTTCAAAACTGCAGCATGTTGACACTCTGGCGTTTTTTGCAAGAAATCTTGGCTTTTTTTCTCCAATAGAAGTCTATGGGAGAGAAAAAACGCCATGAAAAAGCCATGTGGGTTTATTGCCTTGGCGTTTTTTATGGCGTTTTTTCCACAGTTACAATGCAGAGGATGGACCCAGTATCTGTGTGTCCTACGAGAAATAGGCTGAAAACAAACAGTTTCACACAAAACAAAGTCCTGGACTGGTTCATATTGAATTTTACACCATTTGGAACAAACATGCCATTACAAACAAACATACGCGACCGGATCCTGCGTGCCAAAAGCAACAGCAAACAATTTGCACCATCATTTGGGGCCAATCTTCCCAGAGGAGCAGACATTCGAAATAAAGCATGCCTTACAAACCACAGAAAAGAGACAAAAGGGTCTACCAAGTAAATGACATCAGGAGAGGGCAGATACTTGCCATTTATCCTAATCCCTTTTAGCTGGGTGAAACTTCTAACTTGTAAAGGCTGGAAAAACTGCCTAAGGTCAAAAAAAGCAATTTCCACAGAAAGGCTAAAACGCCAGAAAAAACTGCAGAAAAAACGCCAAAACGCAGGTAAATGCAGCGGCAGTTTTCTTGGCAGTTTTCCTGGCGTTTTTCATCAAGAAAAAAACGCCGGACAAAAACCCAAGTGGAAACCTAGCCTAACAGATATTTTTTTTAAGTATTTGGAATGAATATCTTTTCCAGTTTGGACAGAGCGTTTTAGAAAAATGATTTTTCTTTTTTCTTTCATCAGTATTCATTATCCCTAACCGTGTCACCTAGGCTTGCAGTATAATTTTTAGACTTGCGCTATCTTAAGGACATCAGCTAAGAAGATATTCTTTCTTTAAAGTTCCTTTTTGTCCACAGTAATTCATTCTTCTGGACAATATGTCTCTTCCGCTGAGCATACAGTAGATCCTCACCCTTGGCACCTCATCACCAGGGAGCCCTGGAGACAGCTAGGCAGAAAAGGGCGGCATGACATGGCCTGAGATAGGCGAATGAGAGGGCAGTGGGGTCAGCTAGAGGACACTGGTATTGTTGCTGGGCAGCCCATCCTCACTGATTGGTGTGTTGGCATCTGAGGTGTTCAGGGAACATTATATAAACAGTACACTTAAAGGGCCTCCCAATGAAACCCCCTAAACAAACATATGTGCATATGAAAGTACTTTGCTTTCTGTGTTTGTGCAGTGGGTGTCAAAAGACCCCCCTACCCGCAGTGTTCGCCGAGTTTTGTTGCTGTATACCAGGCTAGAGCTGACTGGTGGTAAGTATATCACGTGCCAGATGGGTTCAGGGGGAGGGATTTGCACCGAATAAGCGTTACAAAAAAAAATCATATAATTAGATCACCTTTCCTATAAATCTGGCAATAACAATTGAATGTATTTTTAAGTAGCCAACGCTGATGGGTTTCTGCAGAGCAGCGATGTACACGATTAGATATTTGTTTCCAATGTATAAAAATGCAGAGAAAGAATGACTACCAGTGCCCTCATGTGGAAGGAATAGGAACTGAACATTAGAACCAAAAGACTATTAACAAAAATGAAATGTAGCTTTTATTAACACCTATTACATAACTGGAAACAAGCCTTATGTGACCAAGGGCATAATAGTACTTCCTATAGTTTTTGCACTTGCATGGACATTTTCACATCGGTACATGGGAGATCAGACCGCAGCCAGAGTGGACTTCCCTGTCCGCAGGAACCGGCATTAATAGCTTTGTGCTTATAGATCCATTGTAAGGGCACGAGCAACGATCGCATCAGAATAGCAGAGAATCCCTGAACTTTCCTCTTGGCATTCTCTACCAGCAGGGTCAGGACACAACATTAAAAATAAATATCTTAGAAATAGTTACAAAATGAAGTAATAGTAAAAAAAAATAATGATTCTGTTGTGTCTCCAGTTGCAAGTGAGCTGCACTGCTCTTGACACGAGTACTTTATTTTATTAAATAACTTGTGTGGGTACACTAATTGGGAGAAATGAAAATTACAGCTAAACACAAGCACCGGAAAAGTGTTAAAACAGCCTTGGTCATGAAGGGTAGAAAAAGAAAAAACGCCAACCTGGTCCTTAAGGTGTTAAAGGTAAGCAGTAAGACAAAGTGTCGGAAAAAGCAAGCATGGTGCTGGGTGTATAGCATAGAGATGGTCCTGCCGCTTTACAGCCCTCACCTAGAGTATTGGGTAAAGTTCTGTTGACCGCATCTCCAGAAGGATATTGACAATCTGGCGATAGTTCAAAAGTAGATGACCAAACTTGGGAATGGTTTTTTGATAAAAACAGATCTTAAAATCTAAAGAAGAGAGAGGATGAGGTAGAATCATTTAAATACAAAAAGGGATTCAACACAAGGGAAGATAAGACCAAAGACTGATTAATGTTTACAGGGAAAATGGACAGGCTATGGTTTATACCTGCTTTTATGGATGTGGTATAGACGTGCCCCAGTTAGGAAATACTAGAGAGAGATAGAGAAAGGCATAAAAAGCAGCTATGATCACCAGAGAGAGTTGGTCCCACTACTCTCAGGAGAAATGCAGAAATGGAGTACTATTGGTGAAAGCGCTTATAAGAAAAAGAAAGTGATACTACTGTAGTACAATACAAAAGAGGCAGGTAGATGCAATATAAGGGTGATTTAATATAATAATAATAAATATACACGACAATGTTAAAATATAATATATAAAAACAAATACACCAAATGGGTGGAGCCCTGGTGCGTCACAGGAGCCCTGACGCGTTTCACCGCCAGGCTTCCTCAGAGGCTCCCAGCTCTCAGAGTACAGGTGTGTGAAGATAGTTATGGGAAAGAGAGAGCAATGTATGTGATGGATTGTGTTCTTATGGACGGGCTTCCTGTATAGAATTGAGCGCGTCTGGATGCCAAGGCAAATGCGCTAAATTTGGGGAGAGGAGTGCAGGCAGCTTTATTGAACAGAGCAATAGTAATAGAAATAGAAATAGTCATTGTTGCACATGACAGAATGCTGGGTTTTAGTTTATTAACATAGTTATGGCATTCAATTATAATTATTACTACTATGACATATAGCATTATGACTTGGCATTTCCTAGTAAGTTTCTCCTACTGTTCATCTCGGGTTTCATCAACAAAATGTAACATTTTGGAAAGAATATACAGCCTAGTATCCCGGCGCTTGAACACAATATAGCAAAAATCTCCACGGCTACCATGTATTTCCCTTTGGTGCTCACATAGGCTGGGAGCATTGCTATCCATACACTACAGAACACCAGCATGCTGAAGGTGATGTACTTGGCCTCTTTTAAACTGTCTGGTAATGACCTCACCATGAAGGCCAGAACAAAGCTTATAGCAGCCAGAAATCCCATATAGCCTAACACTAGATAGAATGCAATAACAGACCCTTCGTTACACTGAACAATGATTTTCCCAGGGTAAGAATGCTTATCCAGCTCCTGATAGGGAGGAGAAATGGACAACCAGGACACATTAATCAGAACTTGGACAGAGGGACACACCAGGACTATGGAATATGGCACTTTCACTCTGACCCACTTTCTCCATTAGGTTCCCGGTTGGGTGGCCTTAAAAGCAATACAAACTGTGATAGTCTTGGCCAGTACAGCAGTTATAACTACTGAGAAGATGACCCCAAAAGATGTTTGGCGTAGTTTGCAGGTTAAATCCGAAGGGCGACCAAGAAACAAAAATACACAGAGGAAGCTCAATATGATGAAGACCAGGAGCATGAAGCTGAGGTTCTGGTTGTTGGCTTTGACAATGGGGGAGTCCCGATTTAAAATAAAAATTCCCAGTATAACTGTAGCTCTAAATGCTAAAAATATAGACATGAAAGACAATACAGAAGCTATGGCATCATCTTTATATGAAAGATAATAATATGTTTTGGGAATACACTCTACTTTTCTATCATCCGGCCATTTGTCTTCAGGGCATTTTAGGCAGTGTCCACTGTCTGTAATAAATGGTAAATAAACATCTCAGAGTTACTTGGACAATGTCTAATATGGTTTCATGAAAGCTATAAAACATGAAATAATTTGTACATGTCGACATGTGAGCTATTTTAATACCAGCTCAATAAGAGATAAGTAGTAGACTCAGACGACCAGCGGCAAATCAAACCGTAACAGCAAATGAGACCCTTCAGTTAACGGTTGCAGTGGAACTTCTATTCAGCTTCTATGCAACCTTACTCTGTACATAAGAAAGTTCCAAAACATTTTTAGATTGTAAGCTGGTTTGAGCAGGGCCCGCCTTACCTCCTGTTTTTGGAAGTTGATTTGTTATTGACTACTTATGTCACGATTGTCCATTGTACAGAATATGATGGAGCTTATAAAACAATAAATAATAATTACACGTAAGTCTGTGACTACAAATCTTGAGTACGTGAAGCTATATAGCATCTTCCAACTATTGTAACCAATCCTCCCTACACAAAAATGAAAAGTCAGCATTCTGCCAGCTGATCTAGCGTGAGACTTGCCAGGATGCTGGAAATATCCTTATCCTTTCCCATCCTTTGTTATAAATGCTCAAACCTTCTTCTACACATAAAGAAGTAGACAGGACACTTGTCTTCTTCTATTTTGCACTGGTTAAAGGCTACCTGTTACGCAGAATTACCCCTTTAGATCAGGGAGGTATCCTATATTTGGGGATGCCCCCTAACCGAACAATAAGATACAATTTAACTAAACATCTTTATATTTACTCTTTTCCCCTTTATTCACCCAGATGTCTTTACTGTGTCTACCACACATTTACCAGTTACATTGGAGATTTCACCCTCAGAACATGGGACACAAATATAGCAGCAGACGTGATATCCTCCAGCAGGGGCTTTTCTGGTACCAGGAGAACAATACTCATTACATCGACCACGTGGCATCTAAAAAGAAGATCATTATTACCTAGTCTCTAATTTACACATTAAATTGTGTGGAATTACCGTATTTGCTCGATTATAAGACGACCCCCCCAAAATCAAAATATTAATTTAGGAAAAAAACAAAAAGCCTGAATATAAGACTACCCTATAAGAAAAAAGTTTTACTAGTAAATATTAATTCATGTAAACTAATTTTCATATTTAATAAAAGCTATAATTGAGAAAAATATATTTTTCATTTCCTTTTATTTGCCAACCTGCCCCCCCAGTTATGCACATCTGCCCGAGGCTTGCCACTCTGCCCCCAGAAATGCCTTATACCCCCCTATTTGCCACTCTGCCCCATGATGTGCCTTTTAACCCTCTATATGCCACTCTGCCTCCATATATGTCTTATACCCTCCTATATGCCACTGTGCCCCATGATATGCCTTTTAACCCCCTATATGCCCCTCTGCCCCATGATATGCCTTATCCCCCTATATGCCACTCTGGCATATAGGGGGTTAAAAGGCATATCATGGGGCAGAGGGGCATATAGGGGGTTAAAAGGCATATCAGAAATGTCTTATACCCTCCTATATGCCACTCTGCCCCATGATATGCCTTTTAACACCCTATATGCCCCTCTGCCCCATGATATGTCTTATCCCCCTATATGCCACTCTGGCATATAGGGGGTTAAAAGGCACATCATGGGGCTGAGTGGCATTTAGGGGGTAAAAATGCATTTCTGGAGATATATATATATTTACTGCTAACAGCAATCACACTCCTATCAAGCCAAGGCAGCCAGTACATGCTGGAACCTGGGGATGTTAGAAGTGTGATTACAGCCTCCCTATGCCATGCTACCACCACCACCCCCCATACACATCCATGCTATCACACAGACAGACTCATTCACAAACATTTAAATACTCATTCATTCCATTAATCACACATACACACACACGCTCAAACCCCCCACCCCCTTACCTGAACTGCAGATCTCCCACTCGCAGGCTTCTGCAGGGGCCTGGCTGTGCGAGCAACTTCTCTGGCCCCGCCCCCAGAGAAAGGAGGGGGGAGGTAGAGTTAGAGGAGGTAGAGTTATGTGAGGACTGTGCTAGCTTCCTGTTCTCCTGCTGCTAATAGCAGAGACGCTGCTTGCGACCAAAGCCCGGTAAGCAGCACGGTCCCAGCAGAATGAGGTCTGATTAGAAGACGACCTCGATTATAAGATGAGGGGTATTTTTCGGAACATTTGCTCTGGAAAAAACCTCGTCTTATAATCGAGCAAATACGGTATTAAAAATATGTATTGAAATTCACAAGAAACATATGCAACATGTGTAACATCAAGGAAGTATATACTGGGCATTTGTGATAATGTGTTATAGTTGCCACTAAGCTGGAACAGTACAGAAAAGCAAGTGTCACAGTCCTATAATATTTAGCTAATAGGTTCCCTTGGTCCCCTGGGCATACCTTAAAACTAGAGAAATGTTAATGCATTCTTCCTGGTAAAATAATTTCTAAATAAATAAATAAAAGCTGAGATCTGTGCCTTTAAGCCTCTGAGTGGCACTGCTAGCATTAAACCAACGGACGTCAGTCAGCAAATTAGCAATAGTGGTGAGATAATTTAAGGTTGTAAACCAGGAAGTTAAGTTGGCAATGCTATATACACTCATATATATATATGTAAATGTCATTTAATTGGTTAATTGAATATATAGAACTGTGAAATGGATGTGGGAAAGGGGACAGATCCTATTAAAGTCTAAGCTGTTGGCTCTTTTCTGGTAGTTTTTCATTTTTGTTAAGCATCTAAATGTTGCTATACCATTTGAATCTATTCACTAAGAAGTCGGATGGTCAATCAAGTTATGGTTTAGCTCTACTGACCAAAGTCAACTGAGGTAACATACTAACGCAAAAGTAAATGCTTACATTGTTTGCTTATGTTTTTGAGTTTCAGGTGAGGTTATGTGAGTTCAATTAGCTTTTGCATTTAAAACTTACAAAATGTACTCACCTGCTCAAAATACATATAACTAATAATAACAATGGCCCAAATGGCGGCACTTCCAGTGATGTCCTCTCGTCCGATCATCAGATTGGGTGGCTTTCAATTGCGTCCGCCCACTCAATTGGATGATGGTGCGAATGGACGTCACCAAAAGTGCCGCCATTTCGGCAGGTTATGTATGTGGATAAAGATAGAAGACAGAAGATGAACGGAAGAAGAAAGAAGATGAAGAACAAGAACATGTGGAAGGGGTTGGGAGAAGCGGAAATGGTTGGCAGAGAAGGTAGGGAAATATTTAGAGAGCCCGAGAGAGAGAGAGAGAGTGAAAGTGAATGTGGGCAATGGGCAACAAATTTCGTTCCTGAATTAAAAATGAACTCTTGATTTTTATCATAACCAAATGGGCAGGGAATGTAATTTGTTGCCTGAAAACAAATGGGCCAAAAATATATTGTCGTATCTTTAGTCAAATAATATTTACATATCCAATTTTCTTCAAGCAACTTAAAAATCTTGACACTCTGCTTTAGCACAGGTTGCTGAGATAACCATGCATATTGATGAGTTGAGTTGTATAAAGTCACATGGAAATCTTATTATATAAATTATTAGATAACATACTTTGCAAGTTTTCCAGCTGGGTATGGCGTTAATCATCTGAAATTTCTTATTCTCACTACTTGATGAAGCCACCTTGCCCACAAAATACTCCGTTGTCTGAATTAAATCCTCAATGATGTCAGTCTTATAAAAATAAAATATGATATTCTGTAGAAATTTCCCCATTTTCATTAAAGAATATTTCTTTCCCATTTGCATCCTTGTATTTCAATCTTCTAATATAGTGATGTAGCGGCAATATCAAAAATAGCAAATATAAATAATATAACAAAGCGTGTAAATTTATAAGAGATATTTCCGCTCCCATGGATTCTGTTTGATGATTAAGTATCGTGAATCGATCCTTCTCTGCCTTTTGCATTTCTGAAATCCAATTCCTATGAAGCATATTATATGTCTCCAATAAATATCTCCGCACAATGGCAATTGAGGATTGAAGGCCTGCTCTGCTTCGAGGTCCACAATTACACTACTTGAGCGCCTTTGTCAGTCCTGGAAAAGTTGTGGATTGCCTGATATGACCTTATAATATCTTCACATGCTTTCATTTTACCAGACACAGCCCACCTCGTTCCCATGTCTAGATTTTTGGCCCATCTACCCTTCGTAGGTATCCCCATCCATCTTAGTTCTCGTAAATGCAAAAAGCAGAAAAAGCAGAAAGCCTGCGTTTTATGGTAACCTCTGCACACACATTTATTTCTTTATATTTCATCTAGGTATAAACTAAAATAATCACCCTGTTTTTATATTGATATTTCCTTTGAATTTCACGATAACTTATGCTCATCTCCAAGTTCGTGTTGTGAATAGAAAGGGCCAGCATGTAGGCCGAGGTGTAGACATGAAACGGTGTAGCCTCCTGACCGGGGCGCATTATATCCGACATACGTTCTTTACCCGTGCAGTTTTTTAACGAAATATCATACATTATCTCCATGAGCAAACCCCTGTCTTGCTGCGAGGGGTGACATTTAAAACTGTACATCCACAAATCTTCGAGTAGTCGATCGTGAGGCCTATTACGTGGATGAAAGTTGACGATAAATCCATCTAAACCAGAGACAGTTTCTTTTGGCAGCGTGACAGCAAAGGTTCCATTTAGGTTTACAACATATTGTGCTGCAGATTGAAAAAGGAACGTCCATGAATCTGGAATAATCATTGTTATATTGCGTGAAAGGGACTCGGACAAATCTATCGCAGCAATACAATGAAAAGTGCATGTACCGCAAGCTATAAGCACCTGGCTGGTGCGTTTCTTGATTGCAGCCATATTTTCCTCAATATCATCCGGGTTCCCTGCATTGGGAATTTTAATAATAAACTCGATGCAGATCTCGTGCTTAGTCAACTCGTTGCTGAGCGCCCGCAGTTCGCTTTCTCCATCTACGTCACTTGACGTGATGATTCCCACCAGTTCCACCGAAAATGCTTCAATAAATTTATAAGGGCCCCAAAGTGAGCCATATTATCTTGAAGCGTGCGGAAAAAGTAGGGATATTGTAGTTTTTCGCTGAGCAAAAGGTCAGTCGCCCCATAGCTGATCTAAAGAGATGAATACCGTATTTGCTCGATTATAAGACGACCCTGATTATAAGACAACCCCCCAAAATCTGAATATTAACTTAGGAAAAAAAGAAAAAGCCTGAATATAAGACGACCCCAAAGGAAAAAAGTTTTACCAGTAAATGTTAATTCATGTAAATTATTTTTTTTAATAAAAGCTATGATTGAGAAAAAGATTTTTTTTGTTTTTATTTCCTTGTATTTTCCAACCTGTCCCCCAGTTACGCACATCTGCCCCCAGGCTTGCCACTCCAATATGGCACTGTGGCCCATGATATGCCTTTTAACCCTCTATATGCCACTGTGCCCCATGGTATGCCTTTTGACCCCTATGTGCCACTCTGCCTCCAGAAATGCCTTATACCCCTATAACCCATTCTGGCATTTAGGGGGTTAAAATGCATATTATGGGGCAGAGTGGCATATAGGGTGGTATAAGGCATTTCAGGAGGCAGAGTGGCATTAAGAGAGTTAAAAGGCATTGTATAGAGCACTCTGCCTCCAGAAATGCCTTATACCCCTATATGCCACTCTGGCATTTAGGGGGTTAAAAGGCATATTATGGGGCAGAGTGCCATATAGGGAGGTATAAGGCATTTCAGGAGGCAGAGTGCTCTATTAAATGCCCCCTTAACGCCACTCCAGAAATGCCCTATGCCCCCATTTAACACACACACACCCTATACCCCCATTTAACTAACACACACACACCCACCCTATACCCCCATTACACACACACACACACACACACTCACACTCTCTCTCTCTCTCTCACCCCTCTCTCCCCCCTTCCCCCTCTCTTACCGGTGCTTCCAGCCGGGGCAGCGGGTTGACGTCGCCTTCTGCTGCAGCCGCAAGGAGGTGGAGTTGGCAGCGGGGGTTTGTATGCGTCCGTCGCGTATACTTTCCCCGGTGCGGGGAGCTCTGATCTCTGACGGTCGGGGAAGGTCTACGCGACGGACGCAGACAACCCCCGCTGCTAGCCACACCTCCTTCCGGCTGCAGCGGCCGTTGGCTACGCGGATCGCGTAGACGTCAACCCGCTGCCCCGGCAACACACCAGGAAGCACCGGTAAGTGTGTGTGTGATGGGGGGGCGGAGGGTGAGACAGGAGGATCCAGGTCCCCTGCAGCTGTGCGGGGGATCTGGATCTTAGTCTCCTAATCAGACCTCTATTTGAGGTCTGATTAGAAGACGACCCCGATTAGAAGACGAGGGGTATTTTTCAGAGCATTTGCTCTGAAAAAAACCTCGTCTTATAATCGAGCAAATACGGTAATATATTTATTATGGGGAAAACATAAGTGTATCCAGGACATAAGACAAATAAGTGACCAAGAAGCGACTGAAACTAAATATCTCATAGAAAAAAAATCATTTTATGCACCCATAACAAAGCACACCTCCAAACATTTGAAATGGCCAAAGAGGGATTATGGTTAGATGACTGGCTTCAACATTTATGTGTCTTTGTAACCACTGTGGTGCACTCATACTCATTAAACATTCTGAGGTCCGACATCAGTAGAGGAGGGAGGAGGGAGGAACATAGGGCTTGGCAACAAAACCCTAACACACTAAATAGTTTTTCTCATAAATATCGTTTTCTCAGGAGTTTCTTTTAACTTCCTAAATTTCAGCGATTTTTTTTGCACGTTTCTAGAGCCAGCTAGTTGTCACGTCTGGAGGATAACCTCGGAGTGTTTGCAGATGGAACCCAGTGGCAAGGACCCAAAAAGGGATTCAGGTAATACAGGAGGAGCAGACAAGCTGTAGTCGAGGACAAAACCGAGGTCAAAGTGGGTAGCAGTAGCGTAGTCAAAAGGATAGCTACACCAGTCCTACTCGCAACCCAGGGTGTGGTGGTGGGGAGGTGTATCAGTAATCGAAGCATAACCTGGGAGGTATAGAGCCTACTTTTACCCCATTTCATAGGCACTGGCATGAGGACTTAGTATACTATATAATACCTTATGGAGCCCAGCTGTGTTTTAAACTTATCCCCATCCTATGCCATTAATAAAAAAAACCTTGGTAGAACTAAGGAGCCCACCCATGTCCCCCTGGATTATATTTGAAGTTGCAGGCAAATGAAAGGATTTGATCATAGAACAAGGTTGTTTAAAGATGCCCAATTCACAAAAGCCAGCCTTTAAATGCATTGCTAATGACGCGTCGAACAAGTAGCTCTATTCCAAATTAAAAACATCAAAGGGCATCTAGCCTCTAAAGACCTACTCCAAGAGCTCTGAATTCTTGTAAGTAAGGAATTGACTAATTACTATTCTTTCGAAGCAGAGCTGATTTTATAAAACATTTGATAGAAAACAAATGATACTGGTACTCCTCTTCTAAACCTTGCAAGGCTGCCCCTGATCAGGTTAGTATGACCAACATCAGTCCTGACTCTTAGCAAATGACACCAATGGCATTTCAAGGAACAAAGTAACAATAGCATAGTCTCCCTTCTATGGATCCCTTCACGCCCCTTATATCCTCGTTCCTCTGTCTATAGAGTTCACATATTTACTTAACTGTGCGTATCCATACAGGGAGAGAATTTGTGCCATTGGCAGAGTCGTAACAGACCATCGATCTCCGACAAAGGCGGCCACCTTATTCTGTTCCTCGCAACAATAATTTGGAGCTTCATACTTCTTTCCAGTTAATATTTGCAGGACGTCGTGTGTTGCTTTCTTTACATCTCCACAGGAGTCATAGATATGATACCCCAAAGTTATATCAGGTAAAATGTCCAGGTCCCGGTTAATTTCGTTAACGGTGAAGAAAAAGGTCAGCAGATTTTTGTATTCTGAAATATAAGGACTGCGTGAAGAGTTTCAATATTTATTAAATAAATGTATTATTGTTTTATAAAAAAAAATATATAGAAAACAATATTTGATAATACTTAATTTACAGAAGTGTAATAGTTTATACAGGTCTTATTACATTACATTTATTTATAAAGTGCAGCGCTGTTACAGTCAGGAGAACAATTTCACATACAAAACACATACAATAACAAACCGGTACAAAAGGAGAAGAGGGCCCGGCTCCCGGGAGCTTACAGTCTAGTCGGTGGTTGAGGGGGAGGGGAGACAATGGGAGAGGACGGCTTGGATGGGGATGAGGTGATTTGGTTCCGATGATGAATTGTAGCCGCTTTCTGCAGTGGTACCTGGTATATCGTTTCCCTCCCATTTAACTCCAGTGTAACTCTTACATAGCCACTTATACAGAGGCCACTCCAGTGTAACTCTTACATAGCCACTTATACAGAGGCCACTCCAGTGTAACTCTTACATACCCACTTATACAGAGGCCACTCCAGTGTAACTCTTACATAGCCACTTATGAGGAGGCCACTCCAGTGTAACTCTTAAATAGCCACTTATGATGAGGCCACTCCAGTGTAACTCTTAAATAGCCACTTATAAGGAGGCCACTCCAGTGTAACTCTTAAATAGCCACTTATAAGGAGGCCACTCCAGTGTAACTCTTACATAGCCGCTTATAAGGAGGCCACTCCAGTGTAACTCTTACATAGCCGCTTATAAGGAGGCCACTCCAGTGTAACTCTTACATAGCCACCTATGATGAGGCCACAGCAGCTAGATTTCCAAGTGAGGTCTGGTAATTTATAGGCTTCCTCACAAGTGGTCAGATAAGGTGATTGCATTCAGGAGACAGATGTTTCACACCTTGGGTAACAAATGCAATTAAGCTAGACTAGAGGGCACTATCGAGGGCCACCATAAAAAGGTGGAGAGATGCACAAACCCATCCCACTGGGATTCACAAACTCATTCACACCCTGGCTGGCACAAATATGTGAAGAAGACATTCATAAAAAGCAGATGCGGGCACATTCACTCGCATGAAACTTTGTACCCATGCTGTCTCCAAAATGTCTCCAGAACTGTCCTCAATACCAGAGATCTGTAAAGTGGCAGCACCATGTCCTTCTTGTGGTTGCCTTTTCAGTCCCATTATTGTATTGCCTGTCTAGCTTTAAGTCTTCAGTAACAATTTCTCCCACATCTTTCTGTTGTCTCTGACAGAACAGTGCCCTCATTGCTATATTCTTGGGACCTTTCCTTTCCAAGTGCATTATTTTACATTTATCACCATTTAACCACAAGTGCCACACGCTCAACCTCTCTTCTCAATTATTTAACTCACTTTCCATTCGGCTTATCCCACCAGGAACGTCTACCATGTTGCAAAAAGACAGACATCAGCATGAGGACCTTTGTAATATTCTTATTAAGCATGGGTCTCAGCACCGGCCCCTGAGGCACCCCACTAGTAACTAGTCCGCTGAACATACACTATTAACTACAACCATCAACTCAACTTACCCAAACTCTACCCTCTACCTCACTTTACTTCTTCAAGGAGCCATTCCATCTACTCTGAATTTATCTCACTCCTAACTAAAGGTAACATCAGAAACATCCTAGTGTCCAAGCCCTTCCTGGAACGCTTAGTTATGTGACACAAAAGCAGACACCGATATATGGTTTCTGGAACCAGCATATATACCACATATCTACAATAGCTATAGTGATAGAAATGGCGTAACACTGCTACAGGATGAGATAAACCATGTAACAACACATACGTGTGCATGTACACACAATGTGCACTCCAAACTGTGATGCAAAAAATAATTGTCCATAAATAATCGTTCAAACAGAAGTCACCGTTCATGTATGGGGTTTCAGTGTAATCAGACAGAAAAATCAAGATAAAAGGTTCAAACAAGCACATCATTGTAATACAGAAGCCAACAGTGCATCCAACTCTGCTCTTAACCCAGCCAGGAGGGGCAGATGATCAGCTTTCGGATGTGCTGCCCTACGCGTTTCGCATAGCCGGGCCACTAACCCTTCCCATACTGAACAACACATTGGAGCGTATAAAACAAACATCAAAAAGATTGCTATTTTAAATATGAATTAGTATTAAAATATTCCAATGATTGACATAATTCCTTAACACAAAATGAATTACAATCTAAAAACAAATTATAAAACAGAATATAACTACGGTGCCGGTATTTTCATAATCTGCATCTGAATTAATAAACATTTGGAATTAATCCAATCTCTCAAATCTACATCTTAAAATTGTGTGAATATTAGACCCTTATTTTGCAAACCCCTAACAAATACATTATTCATCTAAAAACCCTTTTAATTCAAAATCTACATTTAAACCTTGCGGATCAAGAACACGTAGATCAGAGTTCCATTTTGTTTCACATCTATCAATGTTTTCATATAGCTGCCCCACTCCAACTTTTTTTTTTATAACTTTGTCAATTCCCAGGTAAGCATGTTTTAATTTAAAATGTAAGGATACATTATGTTTTTAATATGCCTTACAAATATTATTTAAATGTTCCTAAAATCTGGGAATTTAAGCTGAAGTTGTCAGCAATAAAGTGATGTAAAAAAAAAAAAAAAAAAATAGACTTACAATACACATCCGATTATTTCTGGGGGGAAAATTCTGTTGTGATGAAATTCTTTAACACCAACGTTCACGGTGAACAATCCTCCAATAATAACGTCTCCGTCCTGATAGTATCTATATTCCTCTATGCATCTTTTCCTAGCCAGGCGACATCCAGTTAATTTCTGATTTACCGAGGTATAAACCGTTACCCCGGAGAAAATCAAGCAGAGAATCACAGCTAACGTGTCCATCAGAGAGGGTCTTCAAACACCACGGGACCAAGGACAGCTCGCAAGATCCTTAGCTATATATCTTCAGGCGTCTCAGTCTTTAAAGTGTTCAGCTGTACTTCTATATAATTACACCGGGTTCTTTGTTAAGACCTGAAATCTATTCCCGTACACGTGTGAATAAAAATCCCTCACCAAAACATATAATAAAAAAGGAAATGAAAAAAAAAAAAATAAAGTACACATAATTTTGGAATATGTTGCACTGGGTTAAATAAAACTATTAAAACATTTACTATCAAAATGCAAGAGTATCCATTGGGCAAAGTAGTTCCTTGTGACAAAGAAGGGTAATATGCAATGGGAGACGTATGGGGTGACATAAAAAGGGGGATCTCAGAGATCGAAGGAGAAAGGGAATAGGGGGTAATATTTCACATTATTCTGTCAGTGAAGGATGTTTTCAAAAAATACCAAATAATTACAGAAGGCGTAGGAAATGAGAGGATGATGTCCCTCACATGAACCCATATTCCCCAAAAGAAGGATTTCTTTTTTTTTCTTGGGATGAGCAGCGGGCGCTCAGATCTCTCTTAGCAGTCCATGCGCAGCCTGGTAGTAGTAATGTGAACCACACTGCTAGTTTTCACACTAGCTTCACAGTTCTTATTTTTGGTGTAAATCATTTTTGCAACTTAGCATCTGATACATCTGACCCCAGTTCTGCTGGTGTTCACGTTCCTACCCTAATTTTCTTCCTCAGCCATGACTTTTCCCTGTTCCTTACCTTGTGCCCAACTCGTTGGTCTCACTCTTCTGTACCATCCCTAGATTTGGATCCTGACCCTGGACTGCCATTTTGATATGACCTGTGGCCTACTCTCTGACCTTGCCTTGTTTATTTTGAACTTTTTGCTCAGGTTGGGTAGAGTGAAAAATTGGAAATGTATGGTGAAGTAGGAAAATAATTTAAAAGGGTTAGGAGGAGCTGGGAAAGGAGTGGACAGTAGGGAAGGGGATGTAGCCCTTCTCAAGTTTGGACAAATGCCTTGTGTGAAATAACCCTAATATTGCATTTAATTAAATTAATGTGTCCTTGTGTTTTTTTTCGTCCTTAGGTTTTAGAGTTGGGGAAACCTGCAAAATCACAATCACTGATTCCTGCATGCTGTCGGGGATGCTGATAGATCAGATGGTGGTATGCAGCAATCAGATTTCAATTTTCTTATTTTTTTACTCTTAGAGAAGCAAGACTCACGGAAGGAGGTAAGGTAAGGATCCCAATGCCTGCCTCGTCGCACCTCTTTACCTCTTCTCACTCGCGTATTCTGGATTTGCCCATAGCTGCACCCCTTCTCCGAAACTACCTTCCCCGTACTGTCAGACTTCCTCCTTCATACACGGCTTTCAAAAGATAAAACCCACTTCTGAAAACCCACTTCTTTTCATTGCACATCAAGACACTTCCTTGTCTGGGCCCTTCTGCTTTCCCCAGCAGATCACTTTCACAACCTCACACAAGCCCACGTAACTTGAAGGAAAAGAAAGGGGAGGTCAGAGAAGCACAGGATCAGCCAATAAAACGCACTCAATCTTAAACCCTCCCACTCTTTCTGCCTGGGTGCAGATGGACACCAGAAGAAAGGACCTGCTTTGGTTGGATTAATCAGTTTATATTTATACCTGCTGTACAGTGGCTCCAACCTGATTTGAGAGTGTTTGAGAGCCCCTCACAGGCAGCAGAGGTTATGGCGACCAATAGAGTTGCTCATACGGACCTTTAACTCTTGGAGCGAGGAGACCAATGGTCTCCCCAGGCCAAGTTCTGCCCTCAGGACTTTAAGGTCTGTACGAGCAACGCTATTGAGTAATACAGTTGCTCACACAGACCCTTAACTCCTGGAAACTCCCCTGCCCGATCCCACCACATGCTCCACCCCAAGCTCATCCCAACACCCTGCACTCATGCTCACAATGGGGTGACCAGGCCCCAAAGTTTAACAAGGCTCCAATCACCAGAAGGGGGTTCACTAGGCCCCAGACACCAAAAAGGGGTCACCCAGGTCCCAAATCCTGCAAGAATACAGACATGGATAGCTCCACCTCTGGTTATTTGCTTGAACATACGCATAGAAAGTCTCTCATCTTCCCAACTGGCCCATTAAGGTGCCCTTGGTCTTACAGCAGAGGGACTGCTCTCTGGACCTGCACCGCTAGGCCTTGTTGACCTAGAACAGTATACCCTACTGCCCATTTACCCCATTTTACATATTTCTCTCCTTACAGGATGGTTGTCTTGCTGTCTCCCTTGAGATGAAATGTATTCCTATATTGTAATAAGTATATATATCAACATGTAACTATAGAGAAATCTAAAGAAAACTCAGAAAAAAGTCAGGAAAGCAGCATGTTTAATGTTAGAATATTTTAATTAAAATGTGTAATTTGTGAACTTGATAATTACATTATGTTAAATAAGATTAATGATTTCATACAAGCGACTGAATTCTCACTTGACTTTTCCTTTTTTTCCTTTTTATTCCCAGAGTGTTCATATGCAGCCATGTCACGGGATACATATTCCTTTAGGAGCTTGTTAGTGGCTGCATGAAACAAAAACAGTTTTAACTGCTGTGAAGTCATGTAATATTATTCATAACTTTTGCAATAACATCAAAGTTTGTTTAACTTGAAAGAGTAATCACTTTAAATGTGAAATCCCCACATTGTTTATCTCCATACCTGGGAACTCTCCGGGTTTGACGCTGAGAAGTTCAGGAAAATCGCTGGTTCTTTGGGTCAACTCCCAAATCCTCTGGGTTGCGGGGTCTTGACACTCCCCACTCTAATTCTAATTTAAATGGGGCTGTTCCCGTGATGTCCGCCAGACCGCCCACTGACATCAGTGGGACCACTCACTGACATCAGAGGGACTTCCCACTGAGGTCAATGGCCCGTCCTGGCCTCGTTCCATAAGGGAAGGCTCCGTGTAGCCGGAGCCCCCAAGTTTCCAGGTATGTATATATCGCTTGTCTTGATGAGCACTTTCACTGACTGGTGAACAGAACATGGTCACATCATCCATGTAGAGTGAGGTCTTTTTTAGACTTGTGCATTCGTATGCGGGCGAACATGAAAACGAACACGAACCTACGGATTTCTGCTCCTGTTAACCCCTGCGATGCTGCGTAGATAACGGTAGCGGAAATCTGTAGGTTCAGCTGTCAGGAGTTAAAGACGTTTAACTCTTGTGGCGGAGCGACAGGCCAAGGTGTTGTTTGGCTCATTCTATTATTCCATTGGTTTGAGGATAGTAGGCAGATGAGAAGCCGAGCGTTATACCCAAGGTCTTAGTGAATTCACACCAACATAGTGCTGTAAACTGTGTTCTCTGATATCTGATATGATTTCAGTAGGCAACTCGTGGAGACGAACCACCTCCCGAATAAGAACATCAGCCAAAGTAGTGAGATCGGGTAGTTTCTTCAAGGGTACTAAGTGACCCATCTTGGAGAATTGGTCTACCACTACAAGCATCACCGTATACCCCTTAGATTTGGACAATGAAGTCCAAAGGATAGAGGTACAAGAAGAGGTTGGAGTAAGCCAGCTTGTTAGCAGCGCACCTGGCACAAGACAGAACAAATGCCATAGTGTCCCTTTCCCAGTTTGGCCACCAAAATTTCTCAAAGATAAGATCCTTATCTCTTGGAACCCCTCCAGGGTTATGATGTTTCACAAAAAGGTCACCTTACGTACCTCAAAGGCACACTTCTCAAGCTTGGCATATAGCCCATGTTGTCGGAGACGTGCTTGAACACAGCAGACTTTTCTGCGGTGAGTAGGTAAATCTGTCGACTAGATGACGGTATAGTCCAGCTAAACTACGATTAACAGAAAAGTTCGGAATGACATGTATAGCATATGAGTTGCTTCTGGTGATTCTATGTAGTCCTTTGTAGTCTATACATGGGTGCAATTCTTCTTCAGAACAAAGAAAATCGGCTAATAAAAGCTTGAGGTTCTCCACAATGTAGGAGACCTTGGCCTTGGTCTCCGGAATCTGAGTGGCATGGTTCCAGGAAGCAGGTCTATAGGACAGTCATAAGGTCTATGCGGGGGCAGCTTCCTCGCCTCTTTCTTGTCGAACACATCCGCAAAGTCCTGGTACGGCTTAGGTAGAAGTGTGATCCACGTATATCACCCTTTGGTACTGTAACGTTCACATGCAAAACAGGAACCCTTAGGCAGATATGGAGCAGAACTCAAGGTGACAGCGGCACAAGAACAAGCCATGTCAGGACACCAGAAATCAGAGTACCATTAACAAGTAGGGTCCAGGTACCAGAGAAACATAAGAAAACATGACTGGGACTATGCATTCACTTCAACCTTGTTTAACATGAAGTTGTTTTTTTTTAAAAAATTCACAATATATTAAATATAAATGTAAGTATAAATGTGCTCAATAGTTCATGATAACAGGAAATATATATTTTTCCTCCTGCGATACATTAATCTTTAAAATGTGAATAATATTTTGTAAAACCAAGCAAAAAATATTAGCTACAAATATATTTTTTCCGAGAAAAATAGGTGTATGCATAACTGTATAATTCCATGTGGGACTAGAAAAATATCTCTCTGAGACTAAGGCCTTTCCATAGGGCTGTTTATTGGATTAATCTCAGAAGTGACGTAACCCAGCAAAAAGTGTATATAAGGCACCATCCTTTGGCAGAAAATCTCGACTGAGCTTGACGAGAAGAATGAATTCAAAGGTCATTATTTTTATTTTTTTTCATTTTTATTTGTTATTATTCCATTTTATATTTTTAGTGATTTAGCCAACAAAAAGGATTGGGTATGTACACAACAATGCTCGCAAAGAAATCACATATATATTGATTATTCTAAAATAGGTCTTAGAAAACAAATAAATGGAATGTTTTTTTTATTAGGATCAAAATAACATTGTTAAAACTACATTAAAACTTGTATTACATAGTTCATCCCTTTTAGAGATTGTGTTATTGTATTAGCTGACTGATATTATCGAAGTTTAAAAACCTAAAACATAAAAAAATCCAGCAAAAACATGTTAATATTAAAAATGTATTTTTATTTTATTAATTGTTAAATTATGAATATCTATTATACTTTTATTATTATTATTATTTATGCCACAATTGCAAGCAAAACTTTTCAGCGTCTGTCCTATTTGGAGATTTAATTTTTGATATTGTCTTAGTATTACATTTACCAAACTAAATATCAAATACCAAAAAATATAAATAAAGGATTTTTTATGTCTAGGTTATTTATTTTTTTCCATGTTGGTAGCTCATTATTTCCATGCATGGACACTACAGCTGGTCAAGCAGCAGGGAAACAATGATATTATTGCTAAACCCTACTCCAAGAAGTAAATGCACTAGGAGCATATAGAATTAACAGAGATATAATGCATTTCAGCATATTTAAGCATCTCTTTACGTGCCTTCATTAGTGTAAACCGTTTGCATGTTCTTATTTTGTTTACCTTGGTGATCATTACGCCGAGAACGGACCATATCAGCACGTTAGATGAAGAATATATAAAAACACAGAATGGGTTAAACTAAAAGGTACCTAGGGAGACTTTTATGAAATGTTTACAGATTAATATTTAACAAAAGATATCAAATACTTTTAGCAATTTTTTTTATCTAAATGTATTTGGAAAATGCAATAATAAATTAGTCTTCCTAATAGGAAACATTGATTTTTTTTTTTCAATCTCTGTGGCATTTTTCTGCAACCTAGAAGTAACTGTATTTCTACAATGCATATTGCAAATTGTGTTTCATTCATGTGACTAACTTCTTATTTCCATGCATTGATCTAAATACGGCGAGCTCTCTTAGTATAGACATATCTTGCCATGTTAGTAAAAATATTTAGATATCACTGTCATGTCACGTGTAAACAACACTATGTTTCATGGGTCCCTCTGTCCCTCTAGCTTTTGTCTATGTATTTTATTTTGTGTCTCCTTTTTCTGTCTGTCGCAATATGTAGTATGTGTGTAGTATTAGTGCAGTATGTGTGTAGTATGTGTGTAGTATGTGTGTAGTTTGTGAGTAGTATGTGTGTAGTATGTGTGTAGTGTGTGTAGTATTAGTGTAGTATGTGTGTAGTATGTGAGTAGTATGTGTGTAGTATGTGAGTAATATGTGTGTCGTATGTGAGTAGTATTAGTGTAGTATGTGAGTAGTATGTGTCTAGTATGTGTGTAGCATGTGAGTAGCATGTGAGTAGTATGTGTTCAGTATGTATATATTATGTGAGTAGTATTAGTATAGTATGTGAGTAGTATGTGTCTAGTATGTGTGTAGTATGTGTGTAGCATGTGAGTAGTATGTGTGTAGTATGTATATATTGTGTGAGTAGTATTAGTATAGTATGTGAGTAGTTTGTGTGTAGTAGGAGTATGTTCTCTGTCTATAAATGCATATAAATGGGGTTGTTGTATAGATCCTGTACTTAAATGATAAGGTGGTTTGTGTTGGGAATTCTTAACAATTTATACTTACAACTTTCTGCCTCCTAAGCGGTCAAGACTAAGAACCGATCAAGGTTTGGGTCTTTAGAGCAGGAAAAGTGGGCAGACTAGATGGACCCAATGGGTCTGACTAAATGTTAATTTTCTGTTACCTGCACTAATTATGAGTTGATCGCATCAGAAAGGCCCCATTGAGTGAAGAACCTTTTCACATTTATTCCTGGACGGACCGGTCCAGTGTCACAAAGCCAAAATTTTCCTATAATTGTATTCACCACATGTCTCATCTGCCCGGGATTCTCATGTGCCTGATTCCTAATCCACAATTTCCTTTGGTTCTCTTGCTTTCAGGTTCTGAGTAGAATATCAGCAGTAATATTTAATCTGACCATTCAGTGAACGCAGAGTTGGGTTGCCTTGGCAGTTCCAGTGAATTCATTTCAAATTCTTATATGTTTACTCTACTCCTCTATTAGTACTCGACCTTGTAGCCTTTTTCCTCTGACCACCTTTGTTTGAACCTAAATGTTGTCTCACTCGCGCTTGAACCCAACGGCTCAGACCGAGGTTATCGATTAGTGCCTTGATCAGGTCTTATTAATACTAAGGTCAAAAACGTATGACTGTGCAGCAGCTATGATGTAAAATGTAACCATATTTAACAAAAGTCCAAGCCAAACCCACCGACATTTACATGAAACAAACATCAAGCTTTAGGAATGTTATTCAACCAAAGCATCCAACAGGAGGTGAGTTCTAACTTAGCATTTAATGGTTGGGCTTCCAAAGTAACTAAGTAACTGATACCGCAATACTACTTACTGTATCCCCTATCCCATTTATAACAACGTCGCCTGAATAACCCCCTTACGTATCTCTCCACAGCTGATGTTTTAATTACTTCCCCGGGAACCTGTCTCATTAAAAAGAAAATGGTACCCAACCATCCTGTCACTCCATAATACTGTTATTTTCCTTGTGCCATGTAGTTGAGCACTGATTATTTTCTACCTATTTTAAGATAATGAGATCTATTGGATCAATATTTTCGATTCCTATTTTATTCCCACAATTATCTGAAAAACATAACATGCCTTGCCTCATGATTATGGTTGGATTATTTTTCGTAATCCTAGTCCAATGATATCTCATCTAATCCTACAAATAATTTTTTTTTTGGTATTCACATTTCCTATTTTCTTGTTATAGTGATAAGTTCCAATACATAATTCAGGAAAATGGAGAACGAGAACCAAACTGTGGTAAAATAATTTATTTTAATTGGACTTTCCCAGGACCGGAGGACTCGAATTCTGCTTTTTGTTTTGTTTTTGTTCATGTACTTACTGACCATTTTTGGGAATATTGTGTTAATATGCGCAGTTATAGCCAATCCTCGTATGCACACGCCTATGTACTATTTTCTCTGCCACCTATCCTTTCTGGATTTATTCTATTCAACAAGCACTGTCCCCAAACTGTTACTTGACCTGATTTCTACAATGGGAGGAAGAATATCATACATTGGGTGCATCGCACAAATGAATATAAGTCTATTCCTAGGACAAACGGAATGTATCCTGCTGGCGGTGATGGCGTACGATCGTTTCGTAGCGATCTGCTTCCCCTTGCGTTATATGGTTATTATGAGCTGGAGGATATGTAAAAATATCTCCGTCATTGTATGGCTGGGGAGCTTTACTTGTTCTATCCTTTCTACAGTGTCAAGCCTACCTTCGTTTTGTAAAGGAAACCAAATTGATCATTTTATTTGTGAAGTTATAGCTTTAATGAAACTGGTTTGTGGAGACACTTCGTTTGATGAAGCCAAAATCATTTTCGGAAGTTTCTTTACACTTTTAGTCCCTTTTGCTTTTATTTTAGTTTCCTACACGTGTATCATAGCGTCCATATTGAAAATCCATTCTGCAAATGGAAGGACTAAAGCTTTTTCAACATGCGCTTCGCACCTGACTGTAGTATTAATGTTTTATGGGACCAGTATGTCTCTGTACCTGGGGCCAACAAAACATATTTCAAAAAAACACAAGTACATCACAGTCTTTTATGTTATTGTGACTCCCATGTTAAACCCTTTGATTTACAGTTTGAGAAATAATGAAGTTAAATGCGCAGTCATGAAAGTATTCAATGTGTCATGATTTTGTCTTCTCTACAAAGAGAAATGTGTGACTATTGTAGTTGTGTAGCGATTATGCACTTTTACCTGCTTTAAGATGTGTAAATACGATCTTATAGTTACATAGTTACATAGTTATATATAGGCTGAAAAAAGACATGCGTCCATCAAGTTCAGCCTTTCCTATATCGGTTAATTTGTTGCTGTTGATCCAAAAGAAGGCAAAAAACCCCCAGTTTCACTCTTTCCAATTTTGCGCTAACCAGGGAAAAAATTCCTTCTTGACCCCAAAATGGCAGTCAGATTTCTCCTTGGATCAATAAGCTGTTTCCCCATAATTACAGATTATATCCCCGAACATTATGTTTTTCCAGGTATCCGGTTGCAGTTTAAACGTCTGTACAGACTCTGATAAAACTACCTCTGCAGGCAGAGAATTCCACATCCTTATTGCCCTTACTGTAAAAAACCCTTTCCTCTGCTTTAGCCTAAATCTCCTTTCTTCCAGTCTAAACGCCTGACCCCGCGTCCTATGCATAGTCCTGTTTATGAACAGATTTCCACACAATGGTTTGTATCGGCCCCGAATATATTTATATAACGCTATCATATCCCCTCTGAGGCGACGTTTTTCTAAACTAAACAGATTTAAATTAGTTAACCTTTCTTCATAACTATAGTGCTCCATTCCTTTTATTAATTTTGTAGCCGTCTCTGCACCCTTTCTAGTGCTATGATATCCTTCTTTAGAAAAGGTGCCCAAAATTGCACAGCATATTCAAGGTGCGGTCTTACCATTGATTTATACAGAGGCAAAATTATATCTTTATTCCGCGAATTGATGCCCCTTTTTATACACGACGATACCTTACTGGCCTTAGCAACCGCAGACTGACATCGCACATTGAGGCCTAGTTTGTTTCTATAACAATTCCCAAATCCTTCTCATTTGTCGTGACCCCTAATTCACTACCGTTTAGGGTATAGGTTGCTTGTGCATTCCCTACCCCAAAGTTTTTGACATGCCCATAATTCACACACGTGTACATCACCCTGCTAAAGCTAGAGAAGATTGTGTTTTAGAAATCTCGATGAATTACATTATGCCGTCTTATAAAAATGTCATGATCTATAATACAACAGCTGTTCTATTAAAAAAAACAACATAAAACTTTTTTCCTATATATATATAAGTAGACATTTCATAGAGAAAACAATATATCCTTTGTCATAAACTAATGTTCTATTATCAGTTTAGAAAAGGTCATCAATTATCCTTTTATTTCCCCTTTTCAGATAAAGTTAAATGTTATTATCATTCTAAAGAAAAATGACCATGAGTCTAAAATAACAACGTGGACTAAATTAATTATTCATTCATTAATTCATTACCACAATGCAAGTAACATTTTTATATATCAAATATTTTTTTTGTTTATTTTATTATTTATTCTTCCATAAAAAAAAACAGTACATTCACTTCTAATCAATGACTGAAAATTAATTATGGCAAAAGTCAGCACATATTTAATAAATGTTTCCACTTAAAATGTGAATTTTGTTATTTAACAGTTAATTAGAGAATTTGATAATGACATCACTCGTTTTTTTTCCATTCTAGAATAAAAATTCCCAAAGCGCTAATTTACAACAAGGAGTACTTTCGGAAAACACAGCGCTCAGATGCTCAGCGGTCCTTCAAAAATAAGTTGTTTAGCAGCAGCGAACATTATTATTAGGGAAATTATTACTGTGTAATTATAGCCCCGTCTCCAGATATATGTTCCATTAGGATCTTGTTAGCAGTTGAATGAAGAATAACAACAAATTGTTTTAACTATTGGCAATTGGTGTCGTACAATATCATACTCTTGTAAAAACATGACGTTTTTTCCAAATTGCCAAAATCCTAATTTTTCAGGCTTAAAATTGCATTTTTTGAATTTCATAAGTGCTGTGGAAATCGAATTCAATTTTCTAGCCTAGATTTCATAATTTTATTGTTTGGGTTTTTATCTTTTTTTAAATTGAAGTCCATCTGAAAATTGGTCTTCTGTTACCTCGTAATGGGTAAATTTCCATGGAAATAGGTTGATCGCGAGTAACCGAACACCAATCATCCTATGGATTGCAATCGAAACAATGAAATGACAAGAGCTACGCTGATCCAGATTTAATAAAATGCTTTACCCTTTTCTACCTGTTTTTTTCAGTTCAAATCTATGCAAGAATTAGCAGTCAATTACAATCCAACACTGAATCCAATCCATTGGCTCTGCGTGTTATCTTCTGCTTTTACTGCGCATGTATTTATTGCCTGCATCCATTGGAGGTCATCACCAGGACTCTCCTTCTGCTAGGGTCTTCATGCTACAGTTTCTGGCATTAACCAAAATATCTCTCTTCCGAACCCAAGCAAACTGAGAAATAAAATGTCATAACCTATGACGTGCTCTGCAAAACTCCACTTGTGATCACTTGTACAAGAAGGGACCTTCAACTTCTATCTCATTCCCTTCAACCTCTAATAGATTGTAAGCTCCCAGGAGCAGGGTCCTAGTATGCCTAGTATGCCTTAACATGTGTGAATTTTATATATTGCCAGTTTTTGTTAACGTTATTGTTGAGTTTTCCCCCATTGTTGGAACAGCGCTATGGAATATATAGGCACTTTATAAATAAATTCAAAATGGAATCTAATTAGTAGATGTGCTGTTCCACCTAATCTGCTGAACTGAGCACTTTTACATCTACAGGCAGCATTAGGAACAGCATTGCTCATTTTTTAATACCCCAATACTTTAATCTTGGGAATGCTTAACTTGTCATGTGACACAAAAGCAGTCCCTGATAGGTTGTTGCTGTATTACCGTATTTGCCCGTGTCACGATCCCGGCCGGAGTACGGACCCACAGCGCCACGCTCCCGTACGGAGCGCGTCGCCCGAAGTACCCGTTGCGTCACGGTCCCGTCCGGGACGCGTCGCCCAGGTGCTCGTGGCGTCGCGCTCCGGTGCGGAGTGCATCTCCAGAGTACCCCTGAGTGGCGGGTACTCGATACTTACCCCTCCCGGGACGATCCGGTAACACGGTGTCCTCATACACGGCGGTTCACAAGAACGAACCGCCGCCCAGTGATGGACACCCACGGCAATACTGGACACGCCCCCCTTCCGATCCCATACCCCTGAGGAGGAGAATCAACGTCCATTGGACATCGTCACGGTCGGGTGCGGGATCTAGAAGGGCGGCTAGTTTCAAAACAGAGCACTGATGCCTGTTCAGTGCTTAGTTGTTTTTACAACCAGCTGTATTACTTACCTGGTGCGTACCTGTGTATTCATGTTGATTCCTGATACTGACCTCGGCTTCATTCCTGACCTCGTTAACCTCTCTGCTCCTAACCCGGATTGTTTGACCATTCTCTGCCTTCTACCCGGTACCGACCTCGGCTTGATTCCTGACCTCGTTAACCTCTCTGCTCCTGACCCGGATTATCTGACCATTAAGAGACTGATCCATTTGTATCCTGCATCCTGGTTTCCACGCCTATGCAAACGTAACAGCCCGATTATAAGACGAGGTTTTTTTCAGAGCAAATGCTCCGAAAAATACCCCTTGTCTTATAATCGGGGTCGTCTTACAATCAGACCTCAAATAGGTCTGACTATGAGACTAAGATCCAGATCCCCCGCAGCGATACCAACTCTTGGACATAGCTCAAAATGTTTGGTTCATATAAACATATAATAATGTAATTGTGTGTCTATGTGAGCATGAGTGTATAATTGTGTGTAGGTATGCGTAGGTGTTTGTGTGTGTGAGTGAGTGGAGTGAGATAGAGTGTGCCAGAGTGCATGTTGGAGGGGGGCAAGGGGCAAAGAAGGCACAAACAAGTTGTTTGGGGGCAATGATGGCACAGACCAGCTGTTGGCGGGCCCCGGGGCAATTTTCTAGTTACGCCCCTGGCTGGAGTGAATTAATATGTTACTTTTGCTGGTGTATTCCTCTTTATTAATTCAACAATATGCATAGAGGACCGTTATCAGGACTAATGTCCAAAGATCAATTGTAGTGAGTCTGTTAGCTGCAAATAAATAATTGCAGTCGAGTCTGATTTCCCACCAGGACTGCTCAATGCGTGTCTCTTTTTTTTTTTTTTAACATTCCAGTCCCAGGAGTAGATGAATTTTTAATTCCCAATACTGTAAAATGTATTTAAAGGCTCCCATTCAGTGATACAAGATCTTCATTTAGATCACACGGAACACATGCACTTTCTAACTTGTGGAGGATTCTGCAGAAATAATTAATTCAATCGCATTGAAATGTTAGAATTTTTTTTCCCCAAAGCAAAATAACTAGGAACAGAGTGTGACGCGCTTACTGTTTGTTGCGCACAGTGATTGGATTTATGCTCCAGGTACTATCTTTTCACAACGGGTTTGCTCTACAAAGAATTGTTGGCAAAAACAGGCGTAGGTATCTCCAAGCTCCCCACATTTTCCTAATGCTGCATGGGAACCAATCACTTGATCCAGATGTCTACATATGGACCGCTTGCCCACGAATAATTTATGTTTCCTCAATGTAAAGTAGAATAATTAATAACTGAAGATAATATAGGGTACAGGTGCTTATGTCTCTTGGCCACCCAAGCCAGTTTGTCTTCTGTGCTAATGTGTAATTCATTATTAAGACTAGAAATTATAGTAGTTTATAGAGCAACACTCAGCCTTCTCGTCGACCAGAGGGATGACCACACTCACTCCCGCCTGGGAATGAGTGGTCACGTGACGTCCTGTCTACTCACGTACAGGAGTTATGTGCACGTGTGACCTCGCATGACCCTGCCTGACTGCCGGTGCCGTTCTTGGCTCCTACAGCCTATTTTAACGCAGGACTTTCACTATTTATCATTATTATTTTTCATTATCGGTTGTGCTTTGTGCTGCTTCTCTATTTCGAACTCATTAACCCGTTCAGACCCGGCTTGTTTGACCTTGCTCCTTGTCTTCTGATTTGGCTTGTTATCGTGTTTCCCACCCAGCTTGTTTGACCTTGCTCCTTGTCTTCTGATTTGGCTTGTTATCGTGTTCTCCTGTTTCCCACCCGGCTTCTTTGACCTGCTCCGAGTCTTCTGGATAATGCCCGTGCTGTCCTGTTGCTGACCTGGCCTGTCTGGCCTTTGTGGCTCCAGCCCTTTCCAGTCTTGTCCCCTGTATCTGACCTACTCTGCTCCACTGGATCCAGCATAATATAGTCATATTACAATAATTGAAATAAGTATCCCTCTAGGTCTCCATCCTTTTAGTTCCCATAAACTCATAACACATTTTTGCATCCTGCTCCTTGACTCCTGTGTAAAAGAGCTTACCGTGCCCGTGTTAAGCACCTAATCCTCCATGCTCACTAATTAAATGATCCTCCTATAGGAGACACAGACTCTCTGTTGTTTATCATAATGCAATAAGATAAGGCCTTGATAGTTCATAGTATAGACAATTAGCAAATAGCATTTAGAAGTATTTTACAAGTAGAACAATTAGAACTATCATGTTCCAGGTTATCCCCCATCCGTATTCTTACATCCATGTAACGGATATGGATTATTTGGGAGAGTTGGAAGTCTCCAGTATGTGCACCTGCTGAGCTGGGACCTGATTCACATGACTATGTATGCAAACAAGTTGATACATTGAAACAACGTGAGTAGTGTTTTTTTTTTTCTCTCATCTTTATTTTACCGGACATTGCTTTTCTTTAGATTTTTTTTTTTAAATGTTTTATTTGTTCTGTTAAGAGGGTAGTAGATAACTAGCACAGCTTCTCAGCAGAGGTGGTAAAGATTAATACAATAAGGGAACTTAAACATGTATGGGATAGGCACATGGCTCCTGAATCTAAGACGAGACTGAATAAGGTTTGAGTTTCTACAGCAGGAAAAATGGGCCGGATGGGGCCGATCTGATGGCATTTAAAGGATACATTTAAAGGAATGTATAAAAAAAACAACGATTCTGAAGGAATTTTGATAGTAAGGTGAACAAAATCTAATTTTAGATCAATATCTATGAAATGATAATTTTTTCCGTGTCGCTTTTTGATCAACATAAATCTATGAAAAAATATTTTCAACTCATATATGACCCCAGAACCACAATGTAGGATATACGTTAGAAATGGGCAAAAAATGATTCTGACAAATTTTTCAGTTTGTCTTTGTTCCAGTGACATCCTCTCCCTGATCCTACAATCGAGAGAGAGGAAGTCACTGGAAGTGCCCATAAATCTGAAAGTATTAGAGGTAATAAAGCTTTAAACAAAACTATACTTTATTATAATTGCAATAAAATAATGTCATGCACATTGGGCATATTATTTACTTAACAAAGAATACACTGTTGTTAATCACCAGTACTGGGATGCTTAGACCTTGAGCAGCATAGATTTATAAAAAAAAAAAAAACACACAATTCTGTTTATTTGTGGGCTTTCCCAGGCAACTTGACAAAGTAGCAAGGCAGAGATGATGTCACAAACAATACTTATCTCTGCTGCAGTTACGCCTATGCCCACTGCATGCCAGGTCTCCCTCTTGTGGCGCTTGGTCCGGCAGCGTGGAGGAAGGCTTCGGGCATGACCAGCGAGGACCCCTTCTCGGGAGGTAGCCGCACGCTGCCTGCTGCTTCCCATGTGCATGTGGCTTGGACGCGTGCCCGGCCATGGGGTCTCTTAAAGGCCCCATAACCCAATTTAGGCTGTGCATGCCCAGAGGCTGGGGTTGCGCTATAAAAGCCTTAACACCTGAAGACAGTTGCTCAGTTGTATTGTAGCTTCTCTCGGTATAACTTGGAGCAGAAGATAGGCCCGGAGTCTGTTAGAGAGGATCATAGATTCTAATGGTTCCTCGATTATCTTTGTGCTGTAACAATCAAAGTTACATTTTACTTCTAATTAATAGCTACTCCTCTACATTCAGTTATTGTGTCATTTAATAACCTTTGATTATTATTATATCATTATTATAAAATCAGTAATGTTACTATTACTTTAATAAGCAATGTATCGTTCTACGCAGCAAGGTGGACCTACCCAAGGTCATTGAAATGGAAAATGCAAGCCAAAGTTCTGTGACGGAATTCATTCTTCTTGGTCTTTCGTATGACCCCAGGGCCCGGTGTGTATTATTCCATCTCTTCCTGGTTGTCTATGTGGTCACGTTGGCTGAGAACATTCTTCTCATCATCGCGGTGAGAATCGACAGTCGTCTACACAGCCCTATGTATTTCTTCCTAACGAATCTTTCTTTTATGGACATCTGTTACACATCAGTCATTGTTCCCAAGATGCTTGTGGATTTCATATCCATGAAGAACACGATTTCATTCACCGGGTGTATGGTCCAGATTTTCTGCTACTTTTTCATCGGAGAAAGTGAGTGCATTGCCTTGGCTTTCATGGCTTACGATCGTTATGTAGCAATCTGTAACCCCTTGCGCTATAACATGACCATGAGCAACAGAGCCTGTGTCCGGATGATAATTTTTGCGTGGATGTGTGGTTACTCTATATCTTTAGTAGACTTGTTATTTATCTACCGGTTGACTTTCTGTGGTGCAAATAAAGTAGACCATTTCTTCTGTGAGTCTCCATCCATTATAAAACTCTCCTGTGGTGACCACTTTCTAGTCAACACAGTCAAATTAGTCAGCAGCGCTATTGTGTTACTTCTTCCGTTCTGTTACATTATTATTTCCTACGCCCGCATTATTGTGACTATTATAAAAACGCGTACTGGGAAATACAAATCTTTTTCAATGTGTTTTGCGCACCTTATAGTTGTCGTATGTTTTTACGGAACATCGAGTTTAATTTATCTGCAGCCAGAACATTCCATGGGCACTGGAAATAAAGTGATGTCGGTGTTCTACGCAGTGGGGACCCCTTTAATGAACCCTTTCATTTATAGTCTGAGAAATAAAGATGTTCACCGAGCGCTTAGAAAACTAAAATATCAAATGTCCTCATTGGAAAAAAGACAAAACTGAAAAACAAATCATGGAAAAGAAAAAGTGTCGGTGCGCTAAACTAGTCCCAGACTCAAATAATACAAATGTGTAATACGAGGCCTACCAAACAGGTGTAAGCATGCTGCAAATACAGTGTGTCGGCTGTACAATGTATACAAAAAACAAAATACTGTCTGTGCTAATAAAGTTGGCAACAAATATCTAAACATAATATAAATGAGAGGTTTTGGTTCTATGAATTGGCCAAAGCGTAATTAAGCTCACCCGAGTCCACCAAAAACAAAAAAATCTAAAATAGGAATAAGATGACAAAAAAAAATGCGCTTAATGCATATAATAATTTGCGTATTATTTTTCTTAGAAATACAAAGTAGTTTATTTGGAACAAATATTAATATCTGAAATAATTATACTGTCTAAAGTAAAAATAATTTTGGTCCACTTGCTAGATATTCTTCGTAATCATTGTTTCCAAATTCTATTCTACTTCTTGAAAAAAGTTAGTTTTGAGTCTCCAGTTAAACCGTATCTGCTTATTCCAAAGCTTCAAACCTGCATTCCAGTCATTTTTTGTGTGTATTTTTCCCCACACAAGTTGTATTTTAAGTATGAATTTACAGCTCCTGGTATATGTCACTGTCACACAACACCCCAATATGTGTTCAGCAATATCCCCTGATACCCTACATGCATCAGTTTGTTGGGAACAAGAAATAACACATGTGATCATCCTTCTCCCTGTGTTAATTGGGACATTGTTGAACCCGGCCAATTCAACACACCCCATCAAATCATACATTTTCTAAAAGTATTTTAACTCTTTCCATGCGAGAACTGTTTGAAGATAAAACGCTAATTTTAAGACTTGCTCATAAAAAAATATATATATATATATATATATATATATATATATATATATTTGGAACTGGAAGGTTCCCCTGATGGTGAAATTATTATTATTATTATTTTTTTTTTACCTTTTTTTAACATTTATCTTACTAACCACATACCGTATTTATCGGCGCATACCACGCACCGGGGTACAACACGCACCCCCGCCCGGACCGGAAGCGAGGGAGACGTGGCTGCAAATTTTTAATCGGCGTATAACACGCAGGTAGGGTTTCTCTTCTTATTTTAGTTATCAAAAGTGCGTGTTATACGCCGATAAATACGGTAATTAGAAAGCTGGGTTCTATTAAATTGCATGGTTGAATGCAGTACCTGTATTCAACCTGCAAGGGGAGCCAGAGTTCTCAGGACGGTCTGAAGAGACCCTTTTGGAAACTTTATTTTTTGAAAGGATGTGCCGCCATCTTGCGAGTGGCAACATCTCACAGTGGCAGTTGTGACTGCTCTCCGGAGCAGCATATACAAAAGGGTATATCCATGAAATTGTCCTTATTATTCTCCTCTCTCGGGATAATTCTGCAAAAGGGTTGATTCATGGGGACAGCAACACACATTCCCTCAAGTAGTCGGCCAAGAAGTAGAGAAACATTGAGAGCGAGAAAGAGAGAGAGAGAATGAGAGAGTGTGAGGGAGCATCAGACATTGTGAGAGTGAATGAGAGTGATAACACTTTTCCTTTCTGAAAAGAAAACGCCCCTTTAAATATTGTCTGAACCAAGCAGGCAGGAATATTACATTTGTTGTTTGAAAAGGAATGGACTTAAAAAAAAAACCCCAAAAAACGAAACAACACATTTGTCTGAATCGTTTTGGGTCCATCTGCACAAGTCATATGCAATAGAACATTTAATAATTAATTATACCTGAACACAATTTCTAAACTAAGCAATAAGTTAAATCCGAGCTTATTGTGCTGGTGGTGTCCTCTTTATTAACCCATCAATATGCATAGAGGGTTCTTATCCAGACTGATGTCCAAACATCAATCGTAGTAAGTTAGCTGCAAACAATTAATTGCAGAAACATCTGGATTCCCACCTCGAGCGCGCCGTGTGTGTTTCATTGGTTTAATAATTCAGTCCCAGGAGTAGATGGCCGTCCCTCACGCTTTTTAATTCCCAATATTGTCAAATGTATTTAAATGATCCCATTCACCTAGCAGACACTCGGCGACTTCACTTTAAATCTCGCACCTTCTAACGCGTGGAGGATTTTGAAGAAATCATTACTTCAATTGCATTGAAATGCACAAAATATATTGAAAGCTTTCTTTTTTTTTTATTCCTCCAAAAAAAAATAACTAGGAACAGACTATAACGCGCTTTTTACACTCCAGGTACTCTCTTTGGTCTACGACTGAAGGATTTTCTTCATGACCCAAAATCTCTCGATATCATATCTAATATGCAAAAAAAG
Source organism: Spea bombifrons (assembly GCF_027358695.1). Taxonomy (NCBI): domain Eukaryota; kingdom Metazoa; phylum Chordata; class Amphibia; order Anura; family Pelobatidae; genus Spea; species Spea bombifrons. The sequence continues at coordinate 120,570,921 of NC_071089.1, read as the reverse complement.
TGATTTTTGGTGTATCAATGTGTAATTCACTATTAAAAAAAATAGTATCTCTCCATGTCTTACTCTACGGTGCTCATCGTGTTTTTAATTGATGTTTTTATATCCTGCTCCTTGCCTACTGTGTGCAATAGCTTATGGTGTCTGTGTTAAGCACCTGGTAGATAAGTGGAACAGCCTCCCAGCAGAAGCGGTAGAGGCTAATACACAGAGGGAAATTAAACACGCATGGGATAGGCATATGGCTCCTGAAGACGAGACCAAGAAAACACAGCAGACTAGATGGGGCAACGGGTCTGACCTGCCGGCAGATTCTACGTTTAAAATCAATGTATTGAAGACAATTATTTTGAAGGTATTTTAATAATAACTTAAAATAGTTTAAGATCAGTGTTAGAGTCTGTAAAATGATAGTTTGTAACCCATTTTGTTACAATGCCGTGTTTTGATCAATGTAACTCAAAAAATATATTAACCCCTTAATGACAAGTCTGTTTCTTACCCGTAGTACATTTTGGGAAAATGACTTAACATTTTTCAGTGTTACTGTTTAGCTGTCATTTTCTTCTTTCTCATTTTGTGCTCCCAAACATATTATAAATTGTTTTTTTTTTCAGGACAAACAAGGCTTTCTTTAGATACCATTATTTTTTATCATATCATCTAATTTACTATTAAAAAAATGATAAAATATGGTTATTTTACAGCTCCTGGTATACGTCAAACAACACCCCAATATGTGTTTAGCAACATCTCCTGAGCGCAGTGATACCCCACATGCATGGGTTTGTTAGGTTATTTGGGAGGTAAAAGGCCGCCTTTGTGAGCAGGGGCGGGCTGGGCCGGGGGGCAGGGGGGCCCCCAGGCCGCCCGAAATCTAATCTAAACGGCCGCTGGGTGCTGATGCCGCCGGCCGGCGCTACTTTAAAACTTTTTTTTAAAATTTAATATGGAAAGCCGGATCGGCTACTAAATGGAAAAAAAATAGTATTAAAGCAGCGTCGGCCGGCAGCATCAGCACCCAGCGGCCGTATGTGATGGCCGCCAAGTGATGGGAGCAGCGTGAGGGGTGAAAGCTCCGCCCCCTCGCACTCACCTTTCACCCCTCACGCTGCTCCCATCACTATGCGGCCATCAGATTGTTGGAAAGTGAATCTAAACGGCCGCTGGGTGCTGATGCTGCCGGCCGGCGCTACTTTAATACTTTATTTATTTATTTTTAATATGGCAAGCCGATCCGGCATATTAAATAAATAAAAAAAAGGATTAAAGTAGCTCCGGCCGGTGGCATCAGCACCCAGCGGCCGTTTAGATCAGTTTTCCAGCAGTCTGATGGCTGCATAGTAATGGGAGCAGCGTGAGGGGAGAAAGGTGAGTGCGAGGGGGCGGAGCCACTTCACTTGACTTGCCCCCCAGGCCTTAGGCTGCCAGCCCTCCCCTGTTTGTGAGGTGCGTATTTTTTTTCCATTTAGACATCTGGTCATATAGCGTGAATTGTAGGACTTGCTCATAAAAAACATGTATATATACATATTTATTTTTTTTTGGTGACAGTGGGGAATTATCTTTTAAATTTTTTTTTTTTTACTAATCACACTGATTAGTGAGCTGGGCTCCATTGACCTTGCATGGTTAAATGCAGTACCTGCATTTAACCTGCAGTAGGGGCTCGAGAGTTCTCAAGAGGGTCTGTTGTGAGTGGTGGCAACGTCATTTACACGATGGCGCTTCTGGTTGCTCTTCGGAGCAATCACAAGGCTATCGGGGTAGTGGGGTTGTATTGCTGACATGCCTCGATATCAAGGCATGCCAGCAACACCGTTTATGCTTAGGAAGCGATTCCGATCGCTTCCTAAGCGGTTTTAGCCGGCCACCATTTTTCTTGTGGGGAGGGCTTTCCTCCCCGGATCCACGGTCAGCCTCACTTGTGAGGCTTCCGTGGATGCTGCAAAGCCGGGGCAATGCAGCTGTTTAACAGCAGCCCGTACATGTACGGGCTTTGTCGTTAAGGGGTTAAAGTATATTCAACTCTTATTTGGCTCCAGAAATACAATGTAGGATATATAGTATACGGTGAAGGAAAAAAAATATTAAAATGCAAATCAATGTATAACAGGGGATCAAATCATTTTTTCCTTAACTGTATATTTAAAATATATAATATAAAATATAAATATGGAATGCATAAAAGTATAGCATATAAATCTATAACAGATTAAAGCATAAAGCTACGCTATACTTTATTATAATTGCAGTAAAATTGCCACATTAGCCTTTTTCATAATCTTTGATTATTATTCATTGATTGAAATAGTGCCGTCATATTCTGCATTGGCACATTACATAACGACCTGGACGGAAATAAACAGAGCTACACAACACCGAAAAAAATGATTATATTACTTTATCATTATTATACAGTCAGTAATAATGCTGCTGTTATTCTAATGTGAAATGTGGCGTTCTACGCAGCGAGATGGACCCACGCAAGGTGATTGAAATGGAAAATGCAAGCCAAAGTTCTGTGACGGAATTCATTCTTCTTGGTCTTTCGTATGACCCCAGGGCCCGGTGTGTATTATTCCATCTCTTCCTGGTTGTCTATGTGGTCACGTTGGCCGAGAACATTCTTCTCATCATCGCGGTGAGAATCGACAGTCGTCTACACAGCCCTATGTATTTCTTCCTAACGAATCTTTCTTTTATGGACATCTGTTACACATCAGTCATTGTTCCCAAGATGCTTGTGGATTTTATATCCATGAAGAACACGATTTCATTCACCGGGTGTATGGTCCAGATTTACTGCTACCTTTTCATCGGAGTAAGTGAGTGCGTTGTCTTGGCTTTCATGGCTTACGATCGTTATGTTGCGATTGCTAACCCCTTGCGCTATAACATGACCATGGGCAACAGAGCCTGTGTCCGGATGATAATTTTTGCGTGGATGTTTGGTTATTCTATATCTTTAGTAGACTTGTTATTTATCTACCGGTTGACATTCTGTGGTCCTAATAAAATAGACCATTTCTTCTGTGAGGCTCCATCTGTTCTCCGGCTCTCCTGTGGTGAACTCTTTGTAATGAACACAGTCAAATTAGTGGGCAGCGCTATTGTGTTACTTTTTCCAATCGGTTGCATTATTATTTCCTACGCCCGCATTATTGTGACTATTATAAAAATTCATACTGGGAAATACAAATCTTTTTCGATATGTTTTTCGCACCTTATAGTTGTCGTATGTTTTTATGGAGCATCCATTTTTATTTATCTGCAGCCAGAACATTCCATGGGCACTGGAAATAAAATAGTGTCCGTGTTCTACGCAGTGGGGACCCCTTTAATAAACCCTTTAATTTATAGTCTGAGAAATAAAGATGTTCACCGAGCGCTTAGAAAACTAAAATATCAAATGTCCTCATTGGCAAATTGACTCAACTAAAAGAAAAATCATGGCGGCTTATTGATTTATGTATTTTTTAATTTACAATGTACATTTTCTACACCTTTGTATATTACCATATACAGGAACTCCACCTGGAGTTCAGAGTAAATTATAAGTCTCCAAAAGAAGAATTAATATAATCATGACATTTAGATAACTGCAACAAATCGCATTAAAAGTAACAATAATAGTTGTGCCAGCAAAAAAAAGGGGAAAAAATCCAGAAATGGAGTAAAAAAAAAAGAAAACACAAAATCAGTTATTGAAGTGGAACAGGTAAACATAACTTTTATTGTGTTGAAAAAAAAGGTAATTGACCAACTGCTCAGTTAACACATTATAAACCCCATGTTTTATTTCCAGGGATATAACTCTCTGTTTTTACATCGGTTTTGGGGCATTAATGAAACTACATGTTTTTTGTGGGGTACTTATGCATTGCTTGGTGCTTAGTTATTTCCACACCACATTTTTGTCTTGCGCATTGGTTTATTTTTCTTTATCAATAATGACTTTTGGATTAACTATTCCTTTTACCATTAACCAATGCACTATAAGGTCACCTACATTTGTTACCCTATGGTATTATGTTCATATTTTATTGTTGCTATTATTTAATGTTTGCTTCTAGCACTGGGTAATTATTTGTAGTTTACAGTTTAGCTCATGATGAGGAGCTGTAAGAGTCTTCCAAAGAGAACTAAACCATCTTTTTTTAATTATTTAGTACAAAAATCAGTAACAGTAGAACTAATTTGGTCCAAAACTTAGTCCCTGAATATAGGGTTCTGTATATTCCAAATTCATTGACCTTTCCAAAGTTTCCCTCCATCATCTCCTGTTGAGTGCCAATAGAATTCAGTGTCTTGGGTAACAATTTTGGCACAAAGAAACAAGACACACCAAAAGAGATTATAACACACAATGATGGGTGACTCTTACCCAATTGGATGTCAGCTGTTGCTCATAGCATCAGATGCATCAACACTAGGTAGTGTTTAGTATGTATTATAAAAAAGAGAGAAGGTGGGGTACATTAACGTCTGAAGCCCAATGTTAGGCCTACTTAGCTGAGCAGGGAGCGAGCAGTAAGTCAGACAACGGGCGCATCTGAGTGGCAGACCAAGGGTTAAGTGGGTATTGAGTAGATAACAGGTACATCGGAGCGGCAAGCCAAGGGTTAAACAGGTATGGAGTAGATAACAGGTACACCAGAGCCGCAAAGGGTTAAACAGCAAAACGAAGTTGAGAAACCGAAGAGGCAATCCGGGGGGTACAAGGACGGGCAGGAAAGGTCAGGAACAGGGAGGAAAGGGTTAACATGTAAATTACAGGGATAGCAGGGATAACAAACTGCCAAGTTGCTTTTATAGACTCCTTGGAAAAGGAGCCAGTTGTTTAAGTAGTCTCAGGAGGCCCCTAATTACCTGCCCAATTTCAGTGACGCGGCCCCTTTAAGAGTGCCAACACCCAAAACACACACAACAGGACAGGCTCTGCCACACAGACACACACACCAGGACAGACTCTGCCACACTGACACTCAAACACACACACCAGGACATGCTCTGCCACACCGACACACACCAGGACAGGCTCTGCGATACCGACACCCAAATACACACACACCAGGACAGGCTCTGCCACACTGACACCCAAACACACACACCAGGACAGGCTCTGCCATACTGACACCCAACGGACACTGTGGGTCGGCCGGCAAGGGAGCAACAGGGGAGGTCAAGGAATAACCTAGGGGGGGGCAATTGCCCCCCTGTAGCGACGCCACTGCCTGGAACGTTATTCTTCATCAGGGATTCATGCACATAGATATAGTGTGTAACCCTCTGCAAACCTGGCAGCAAGGTGGCTAATCAGGGGGTGGATTTTATACAGCCTGTCAAACTGGTGGTGATCTCTAGGGGGCACAGGCTGTTATTACTAAAATGCATTCATACCTTCTCCTAGTCATAGGACTACTACACTACTTGTAGCAGTGGACCCAGCAGCCACAGATACATCACTAGAAGTATCTGTGAACCGACCAGTGTCAAAATATGAATCTGAGGCCAAAAGGCTGCATCATAAAACAAGTGACCCCTAGCTGGTAAAATAAAATGAAAAGGACATTAAGCAAAAAAGTGCTGCTGCAATCGGATCAATGTCTAAGCACTGATCTACGGCAAGGGAGGGGTTAATGATTGTTAAAAGTAACATAAAAATATAAACAACAAACCCTGAAAAAATCTGGGGAAAAAATTAACCAGTAAAAGAAGTGCACAGACACCAAAAAAGTGCTGATGTGCGAGATCAATGCCTATGCAGTGATCAACAGTAAGGAAGGGGTTAAAATGAAGAGCCTTAGATTGCTTTCTAAGCTCATTTAAAACAGGCACATCACTGGTCGTTAAGGGGTTAAACTTTTACTTTTAAATGTACTGCAATTAATTCATTTAATTAATTAAAATAGATTTAAATATATGTAATTTTCATTTTTTTTAGGTTTTTGGACATGTTGCTTTTTTTTGGACAATGCACTTAACCCCCATTTAATAAGTTACTGAACAACTCGTTTTTGTCAATGATGAGACATAAGAGTGTCCACAAACCATGAATAATTAGTCACAGATTGTTAAAGAAAGAAGGAAGAAATATAGATTCCCATCTGAACAGGTTACATTTTGTTTTTTTCTATTTCACTCTCTGTGGGCTCCTACGCCACTTAATTTTTAATTCCCAGTATGTTTAGAGGCATATAAAAGACCACATTTCCACGTGTATTCCTTGTCATAATTATTTAAACATTCAATTTTAACCAACATTTTAAGTTCTGAAGAATCAAAATAAAGATGTCCATCCAGTCCAAAAGAGGATTTCGTGGAACCCTTTCTTAAGTGATCAGATATTATTATGGAAACAATATTAAGCTCCAGAAATGTAATTTGAAGTAACAGTATTACTAATTTATTGCTGTATTTTTGGAATTATTTTCTTATTCCATTACTTTGCTGTATTATAAATATTAATTCCAGACACAGCATAGGCAGGTAAGTTTTAACTTGGAATAATTAAAATGTGTAACTATGTTTCTATAAAATTAACCCCTTATGGACAATGGGCGGTCCCTAAACCCATTGAAAACAATGTATTTGTCATTAAGGGGTTAAGAATAGTTTAATTTTCAAAGGCTTCATTCTGTAAGGAAAGTGCTTGAAAATGATAGAGTTTTTAGTGAAGTCTGATTCTTCTTCCTTTAAAGAATACTTAATGGTTTTGTTTTCCAACGATAATATCTATTATGTTACAGACCTAAACACAGCTTTAGTACACTCATTTTAAAACATGCAGTTGTGCGAAAAAGAAAGTACACCCATTTTGAATTCTATTGTTTTACACATCAGGACATAATCATCTTTTCCTTGGCAGGTCCAAAAATTACGTAAATAGGTGAACAACAAATGACATATTACCCTGTGCAATGATTTATTCAACAAAAATAAGAAATGTGAATAATCATTTCTGATGGGAAGACTAAAGTTTTCTATTAGCTTTATGTTTACAAATAATAAAAACCTTCTGATAGTGTAGCTTCCTACTTAGACCACCTACAGGAAAAAAAATGAATTTACATTAAGTTTTTGGAGATCTCATGTTTTGCAGAGAAGCCACGTAGCCAGACGTTCAAACTTAAATTTTAGATTTAGAATTCAAATAAACTGAAAAATACACTGTAAAATATTATGATTTGTCAACATTGTAAGACGTTAATGGGTGCGTTTTACATACATCGAAAAATTGCCAAATATGTGCAATTTTTTAACTAAATGACAAACGCATATTATTATGATTTTATGATATTGTGACGAATACAAAGAAACCACTATTCTAACCTAAACGTGCCTCTCAACAGAGCAAAACGTCTTCACCTACATTCAGGAAAATGACAAGTGAGAACAATAACACAGTTATTGAGTTCATTCTTCTCGGACTTTCATCTGACCCGAGCGTACAAATAATATTATTCCATCTCTTCCTGGTTGTCTATACGGCAACGTTGGCTGGGAACGTTCTACTCATGGTTGCTGTAAGAACAGATAGTCGACTACACAGACCAATGTATTTTTTCCTCACTAATCTGTCTTTCATGGATATCTGCTACACATCAATCATCGTTCCTAAGATGCTTGCCGATTTCTTAGCTACGAGGAAAAGTATTTCTTTCATAGGTTGCAGCGTACAGATTTACTTCTACCTTTTCCTGGGTGAAAGCGAGTGCATTCTTTTGGCTTTCATGGCTTATGATCGGTTTGTTGCAATCTGTAACCCCTTACGCTACAGCACACTGATGAACATTCGAGTTTGCGCTAGGATGATCACTGTTGTATGGATGATGGGCTGTATTATATCCTCAGTTGACATTTATTTTATAGTTCCATTAGCTTTTTGCGGTCCAAACATCATTGATCATTTCTTTTGTGAAGCGCCATCTCTACTGCAATTGTCCTGTAGTGATATTTCTATAAATAACATTTTAAGATTACTCGGAAGTGCCATACTCCTTCCTGTTCCCCTGGTCCTAATTCTATTTTCTTATATTCAAATTATCATGTCTATCCTGAGAATACATCATGGGCAATACAAATCATTTTCTACATGTTTCTCACATCTTGTAGTGGTGGTAATTTTTTACGGGACGGCCATGTTCATGTACATGCGCCCAAGGCGTTCAGTAACAGATGCTACAGATAAAATGGTATCGTTATTTTATACAATTATTACACCGATGTTAAACCCTGTAATTTATAGCTTGAGAAATAAAGATGTACACAAAGCATTGAGGACATTAAAGCAACGCTCTCTATTTGTTTAATCACTGGATGCCTTTATTATACAACATAGGTGACTAAAGAGTTTTGTTTAAAAAGACCAACAACCCATATTTGTGATGGAAAAAAACCCTGTAAGGATTGGATACATCTTTCAAGGAGATGTGCACAAAAAACTGAGGGTAAGGTAAAACGTGGACCTGTTATGCAGAAAATGTTACACTAAAAGTTGTTACTCACAGGTGGGAATAAGGGGTGGGACAGTGGGCAGAACCTATTGGTAAGTGGACAGATCTCTTGGCCACTCTCTGCAACCGGGCAACTCGGCCAGGCAACCACTCACCATAAGCGGAGCCAATGGGTAAAACCCACCAGGTTTTGTAGAAAGCCTATATTTGTGCAAGGAAAAAAAACATTCATAGTATGATTTTCTGACATGTATACCTAGCATTAAAGGTTGGGATTTTGTGGCCCTTTTCTTATGTTTTCTTATGTGAATGTCTTTGTCTTGATGAAGAGGGATGAGTTTCATACTATTTGAACTTTCTAGTTCATTCTGAACATTGCCACCTACCATGTCGGTACCCTTGGGTTTGCGGCTGTCCTTATGAAATGACTATGTATCAGCATTTGGTCGCTCTGTTGTTTCAGAAGTTGTGTTCCTAGGCCTGACCTGTTCACTTTTTATTAAGAAGAGACGCCTGCCTTGACCCAAGGCTTGTCTCACTAACACAGCTCTGCTCCGTAAATCATGACCATAGGCTTGTTCCAACTTTAGTGTCTACAGTATCTCACGAAAGTGAATACACTCCTCACATTTTTGTAAATATTGTATTATATCTTTTCATGTGACAACACTGAAGAAATGAAACTCCGCTACAATGTAAAGTAGTGAGTGTAGAGCCTGTACAACAGTGTAAATTTGCTGCCCCCTCCAAATAACTCAACACACAGCCATTAATGTCTAAACCTTGGCAACAAAAGTGAGTACACCCCTAAGTGGAAATGTCCGAATTGGGCCCAATGAGTCATTTCCCCTCCGCAGTGTCACGTGACTTTTTAGTGTTACAAGGTCTCAGGTGTGAATGGGGAGCAGGTGTGTTAAATTTGGTGTTATCGCTCTCACTCTCATACTGGTCACTGGAAGTTCAGCATGGCGCCTCATGGGAAAGAACTCTCTGAGGATCTGAAAAAAAAAGAATTGTTGCTCTACATAAAGATGGCCTAGGCTATAAGAAGATTGCCAAAACCCTGAAACTGAGCTGCAGCACGGTGGGCAAAACCATCCAGCAGTTTCACATGGCAGGTCCCACTCAGAACAGGCCTCGCCATGGTCGACCAAAGAAGTTGAGTGCACGCGCTCAGCGTCATATCCAGAGGTTGTCTTTGGGAAATAGACGTATGAGTGCTGCCAGCATTGCTGCAGAGGTTGAAGGGGTGGGGAGTCAGCCTGTCGGTGCTCAGACCATACGCCGCAGACTGCGTGGTCTGAGTGGTTGTCGTCCCAGAGGAAAGCCTCTTCTAAAGATGATGCACAAGAAATCCCACAAACAGTTTGCTGAAGACAAGCAGACTGAGGATATGGATTACTGGAACCATGTCCTGTGGTCCAATGAGACCAAGATAAACTTATTTCGTTCAGATGCTGTCAAGCGTGTGTGGCGGCAACCAGGTGAGGAGTACAAAGACAAGTTTGACTTGCCTACAGTCAAGCATGGTGGTGGGAGATTCAGGGTCTGGGCCTGCATGAGCGCTGCCAGCACTGGGGAGCTACAGATCATTGAGGGAACTGTGAGGGAACCCTCCATCACTGGGACCACTGGAGAGGCCTGACTGTCAGCCTCCTCCCTATTGACTACGGGCCCTGGGTTTGTAAAGACTTCTGTGGCTACCCCCAGCAGTATCATCTCATCACTGGCTGAGGGGATTATCTCCAGCAGACAGCCAGGATCTGCCACCAGGGAGTGACCGCCATTGTTTTACTTTAATATCAGACCCCTCCGACCCATGGTGCATTATTATGTTGTCCCCTTCCCCCAAGTTCCACTACTAATACTAATGTATTCTTTGTTTCTGTTGTGAGCCAGTTGTTCCTGGCTGAACAAATATGGTTACACTGGGAATTCATTTTACATTCAGGGAATAGATTAAGCTTTGCAGGGTGTTATTTAAAGAGGAAACTGTTGCCGTCACTGCCCTTTGTAAATCCATGTATTGTGTGTCTTGCGTACAACAATCAGAATCATTGTGTTGGAGATATTTAGTTAAAACATTCTCTTCATGGAAACAAGATCAACAGCAGTCTGTGGCAGAAATATCATTGTTTACTCAATTTTCTCTGCAGAGGTTCTCTCCCTTTTCCCCCCTCACTCTTACAGAGACCGCCTGAACAATTCAAAATCAGCAACTTAGGTAAGGGATAACTTAGTGGGGAGGAATAATCATGAAGATCAGAAGGAAAGAAAGTTGAGATGGCTACTGCCATGGTATACACTTTTTCTGATTATTTTATTCTGCTTTATTAAGTGTGCAACATGGAAAAACTCAAATCTTTAGAAAGGAGACAGGTATGGCTTACTATTAATGAAATCTTTGACATAAAAGTCACCTCGGTTGGACAGGCACTTGGAGAACTGGACACAGACAAAAGGAGATTCTTAAACATCCACAATGTATATGATAAGGAGCATATTCAAATAAACTGGAATGTTTCTGATGCTCCTTAGTGCAGCAATCCGAAAAATCTTTTTCAAATATTTAACTACATATTTTATATTTCTTAAAATAAATATTATGTTCTATAGTAAAAGAATTATCCCTAATTTTTTATACTATTTTTTAATATATAAAAATATTATTTAATATATATATTAGCAAGTCACTTTATTTGGTTAACAATGATCCCGATAAACTCAAGTGTGATTTTACTCCGTTTCAACATTTATTTTACATTGTTCTTGCTCTGAGTAAAAATAGTAAAACGAGAACATTGGTTTACACATCTGACAACAGCATTGACGACCGGGTAAATTCCATATGATATGGTTAAATAAATGTAAAATGATGCACTGGTAGTGTTGACATGGAGTGTAGCAGAATCTCTACACTATAAAATATCACACTGAACAAAAAAAGAAATACATGCTTGCACTAGGCAGCTGTCCACATTTTGCAGCATTCCTTCCGGTCGTTGGACACCAAGACCAACAATCAGTCCAAGTTTTATTGATCTCCCTACTAGAACAGAATGGACTAATCCCAGAAATCTGTTTGAGCCCTTTGAGGGTGGTGGGCAAGTGGAACAGCCTCCCAGCAGAAGTTGTGAGTATTTATCTAATATTTTTTTTCAATATAGTCTAATGAAACTCTCCTTTTATCTTTCCACAACAATCAATCAGCAGACCTAACCAGTGTGAGGTTTATCTGTGTCTGTGGCATGGACATTTTGTTACTGGGTCCACCGCCAAGTTTGTGTGTAACTATGGTAATAGTGGCTTCCTTCATTGATTCACAAAAATGGCTGCCCCTTTAGCCACATCCTTTACAACAGGTTTCCTCTACGGAGAAAAAGATTAGAGCCACAGATATATCTGTATTAGCCCAACAGTCTTTAGTCGAAATGATACTTTTTAGGCCAAAACAGAAAAAAAGGTAAATAAATGTTCAGGTCTTCTTCTTTAGATACAGAAAGGTCACGTAACTTTACGACTGAGAAAATGATAAATCCTGGAATTAACATTTTTTGTTTTAAAAAAACCAAACTGTTTTAATATTTTTACTTTTTTCAAAAATATAAGATTTTATATTTGCAGTGTAGAAAAAGATTGAGAACCAACATTCACCAAAACTTTGTTGGTATCATATGTAAGCTTCAATCGTTTATTGTATAGAACTAACATGGTGACACAACATATATACCGTATTTGCTTGATTATAAGATGACCACCCAAAATTTGAATATTAATTTAGGAAAAAAAAAGAAAAAGCCTGAATATAAGATGACCCGACAGGAAAAAAAGCTTTACTAGTAAATATTAATTCACACGTAAACAATTTTTTCTTATATAATAAAAACGATGATAAAAAATGTTTTTTTGTTTTTATTTCCTTTTATTTGCCAACCTGCCCCCCAGTTATGCACATCCCAGATTTCCCTTTACCCCCTATATGTCACACTGTCTCCCTGATATTCCTTTTAACCCCCTATATGTCACACTGTCTCCCTGATTTTCCTTTTAATCCCCCATATGCCACTCTGCCTCCCTGATATTCCTTTTAACCCCCTATATGCCACTCTGCCTCCCTGATATTTCTTTTAACCCCCTATATGCCACTCTGCCTCCCTGATATTCCTTTTAACCCCCTATATGCCACTCTGCCTCCCTGATATTCCTTTTAACCCCCTATATGCCACTCTGCCTCCCTGATATTCCTTTTAACCCCCTATATACCACTCTGCCTCCCTGATATTCTTTTTAACCCCTATATGGCACTCTGCCTCCCTGATATTCTTTTTGACCCCCTATATGACACTCTGCCTCTAGAAAGCCCTTATACCCCACCCTATATGCCACTCTTACCCTCCCCCGACTTACCAGTGCTTCCATAGACTTCTCACCCGTGCTTCAGATTACTTGGTGTGTAGAGGGGCAGCTGGTGGAGGTTCTGCATGATGTGCACAGACAACCCCTACTGCTGCTGCCGGCACTTCAAATGAATGAGTACCGGAAGGTTATATGACATCATAGATACCCCGGCAGCAAAGGAGGTTGCAGACACCCACCAACTGCTGGAGAGAAGGATCCAGGTCCCCTCCAGCGCCGCAGGGGATCTGGATCTTAGTCTTGTAATCAGATTTGTATTTGAGGTCTGATTAGAAGACGACCTCGAATATAAGACGACTGTTATTTTTTTAGAGCATTTGCTCTGAAAAAAAAACCTTGTCTTATAATCGAGCAAATACGGTAGATTGCTAATGCGCTACCATCGCCTTTGAAAGAGAGACGGGAGCATTTTTAACTTGTCCATAAACCATGTGAAGCTCTAAAACCAATTGAAGATGATCTTATTGATAATATGCTGGTCATATCAGATTATCTTCGAGTCTAATAAAAAATAATTTTTACATACAGTAGATGATGTAATATAATCAAAGCTATATCTCTTTCTATTTCCAGCCCATAAAGAATAGTTAAAATGCAAAGTGTGAATCGGAGCGCAGTAACCGAATTCATTCTTCTTGGACTCTCGACTGATGGTGGCGTACAAGTTTTATTATTCCAGCTCTTCCTCGGCATCTACGCGGCCACGCTGGCTGGAAACACACTTCTTGTTGTGGCTGTGAGCTTTGATTCCCGTCTGCACAACTCAATGTATTTTTTCCTGATTCATCTCTCTTTCATAAACGTTTGTGGCTCGTCTGTCACAGTGCCAAAGATGCTTGTAAATTTCTTGTCCGAGAAGAAAAGCATTTCATTTACAGGCTGTGTGGCCCAAATATTTTTTAATCTTCTTCTGGGAGAAAGCGAATGCATTCTTCTGGTGTTGATGGCATATGACCGATTTGTCGCAGTTTGCAATCCACTGCGATATAACATGGTTTTGAATAAATTGGTCTGTATTCGCATGGTCACCGCAACATGGATGGTCAGCTGCATCACATCATCGGTTGATGTGTTTTTTATATGTCGCTTAACGTTCTGCGACGCTAATGTCATTAACCATTTCTTTTGTGAGGTTCCTTCTCTATCACGGCTGTCTTGTAGTGACACCTCAGTAATTGATGGTCTAAGATTTGTGGGAAGCTTTGTTCTTCTCCTCGTACCACTCCTTCTTATTCTTTTCTCCTATTTTAAAATAATTGTTTCAATAACAAGGATCAAATTTGGAAGGTACAAAACCTTCTCCACCTGCCTTTCACATTTAGTTGTTGTGACAATGTACTATGGAACAGCCATGTTCATGTACACGAGACCAAGGCTTTCCATAGCAGATAGCAAGGACAAAATGGTGTCCATGTTTTATACTGTAATCACCCCAATGTTAAATCCTTTAATCTATAGCCTGAGAAACAAAGATGTTCAACAAGCCATGAAGCGGTTGGGAAGATGAAGTTAAAGTTACACCTGCATTTTCTATATGAAAGATTTCTTGATATCTGTGCCCTGTAGAAATTGAACGAGATCAGAAAGTTGGCCTCATCTAGTTTTGTAACGAAGCTTTCTTTAAAAACCTTTTGCTTCTCCGATCAGATGTGTAAGCGTTTTAGGCATGGGTCGTCTGCCGGTTAGCTGAGATGCGTACTCAGCACAGATGCATTATCTTGTACCGCAGTGCACTTTATCAGGGTGCTGATATCATATATCAGTTCTTCACCATGTGCGGCCACTAAAGAACAATACTTTATATAGATCTCTGCAAGGGAATTAATACCTCTGCTTCCTCTACTGCCCGTCGATTGATGTAAATGAGGCAGCTTAAAATTGAAAGAAAATTGTAAAATAAAGCACATGGGGCACAAAAATATAAAGGCAGAATATAGCTTTGGGGACACTGTGCTGTTAGTGACATCAAAGGAGAAGGACCTTGGCGTAATTATTTCAGGGGACTTCAAGCAAACCAGGCAATGCAATAAAGTGCCAGAAAAAGCAAGCAGTGCTTGCTTTAGCAGCATTATCAACAAGGGGAGCTGGTTCTGCCACTTTACAGATCTCTGGACAGACTCCATCTCCAGAAAGGCAATGAACTTTTGGAAAAAGTTGACAGGAGAATGACTAAAATGGGTAATAGAGGATCTTAATATGTACAGGTCGGAGGTTACAAGTGGGAGAGGACACTTGATTTATTACTATTTACATACATAAGGGAACTAAGTACATGAGTTAATATGTTTAGAAAAGTAGAAATGTTAGAAAAAGAGGTCTTAATTAAAAACTAGGATTGGGTCTTAATTTTAAACTTACAAATAAACTGATAAAGGAGGGGTTGAAATGTTGCCACCGCTTGTGTTTGCACATTAAAATACCTCACAATCTGAATTCGTTTGTTTGTTCTTTGTTAATTTAACCCCTTGATGACAATTGACAGTCCGGGCATGTCACGTGAAAACAAACGGTTAACGACAATTGACGTGCCAGGACCGTGATGACTGCAAACAGGTGCAGAAATCGTTCTGCGTTCGCTTTCTGCACCCAAATGACGATGACGAGTCATTTAGCAACACCGAGAAAGGCATCAGGGGCCATGTCTGGCCCCTCCCCGGGGTTTCAACATCTGCCATACACTATATGGCAGCGGACGCCCGATCAATGATCGTCTCGTAAACTTCAATGGTGACGCTAAAACGCCTCAATAGCGACACCGAACACCCACCCCAGGGTGCGCTGTGATTTTGCCACTCGCGGTGCGTTCTGTACACAAAATAAAGAAGTTGCAGGTTGAATACAGGTACTGCATTCAACCATGCAAGTCAATGGAGCCCAGCTTTCTAATTACAATGTAATTAGGAAAATAAATGTAAAAATAAATAAATAAAAATAAATAGTTTAACAAAAAATGTAAAAAAATGGTAACATGTAAAAATAATTTACCACTAATGTCACCATCAGGGGACCTTCCAGGTGCAAAAAATGTTTTAAAAAAAAAGGCTAAAAAAAATTTAAAATTATATATATATATATTTTTTTTTTTATGAACAAGTCCTAAATTTAGCCCTTTATTTTCTCAAATGGAGAGTTAAAATACTGGCATGTTAAATGTCCATGGGGTGTCTACTTTAAAAAAATGAATGATCTGATGGGGTAAATTGAAATGTGGCTTTTTAGCCCCCAAGCAACCCTACAAACCAATGTGGGGTATCACCGTACTCACAAGATGTTGTGTGATAGTGAAATATCCCAGGACCCGCAAATTCATACCTAAAGTACAACTTGTGTGGGAAAAACACACACAAAAAATACTACTGCAAACTTTGACAAAGGTTGGTGGTAAAATGTGTGCATATAGTCTTCAAGAATATATATATGCAGCTTGTACTTCAGGTATGAATGTACAGCTCCAAACAACACCCCAATATGTGTTCAGCATCTCCTGAGCGCAGTGATACCCCACATGCATGGGTTTGTTGGGTTTTTTGGGAGTTAAAAGGCCACCTTTGTGAGGTGTGAATTTTTCAAATTGGATTTTTGTCAAAATGTCTGCCCACATATCCTATTTCGGGTATCTTTGAAGCCGGCCAATGCAATTTACCCCATCAATCCATATATTTTTTAACTAAACACCCCAAGGTTTGAAATGCTGGTATTTTAACCCTTTCCATGCACTAATTTTACCATCACCCATTGTAGTAATTTTTTTTCCTCCCACACACGTTGTACTCCAGGCATGAATTTACAGGTCCTGGTATATGCCCCTGACAAACAACCCCCCCAATATGTGCTCAGCAACATCTCCTGAGTGCAGTGATACAGTGATATAATACTGCCACCCATAACACTGCTAAATCTAAGTCTTACGTTAGGGGGAAAAAAAGGGGCAGGCCGGATGGGCGGAATGGGTCTGAAATTCTATGATTTACTTCGTGGGACAACGAAACTGAACACCAAAATCTGGATTGTCCTGTGTGAATCGGGACAGTTGTGAGGTATGCTTATTGTACATTGCCGTTGTTATAATTTATGGACACCCATTAGCATTATATAAATAAAAATATACAGACAGAACTATAGATCACTTCCCAGAAGCCAAATTCTGAAATGACTTACCTAAAACGTATTATTAAAGTGGCTTTTACTTTTAACCCTTAACAAAAAAAGTCAAAAAATCTAATGTAAAGTAACGTTTGCAGCGTCATTGTCTTAAAGGTTTGAGTAAAAAATATCTGCATTATCTACCTTGCTGCCGATCACTTCCTGCGGAGGATCCGGCAATACGTATGGATGCTGTCGGCGCATGTATTGCCGGAAAGAGGCAGCAGGCAGTGATCGGTGATTCTTATGTGTTTGGCGCTAGCTTCAGCGGGACCGGCCACTGCCGCCGGCAGACCTCCCACTGGATGACCACATGGGCCATGTTTTCCATGACACATATAATTTTTACATATTGCTGACCAGCCCAGATAAAACGCTGCCCCGCAGTATGGATGATGTATAACCAAGTAATTGGTTCCCTTCCATAAGTCTATACATCCCACATACCGCGGGGCAGCATTTTATCTGGGCTGGTCAGCAATATGTAAAAATTATATGTGTCATGGAAAACATGGCCCATGTGGTCACCCACTGGGAGGTCCGCCGGCAGCAGTGGCCGGTCCCGCTGAAGCTAGCGCCAAACACATAATTGCTTAAACTCTACTAAGAGAAGAACAAAAAAATGCAATTTAGATTTAATATAATTTTTCAGCCTGCAAGCCGTACCTAATGTATCGCCTGGCCTAAGTCTGTCCGTTCTATCAGACATTTTGAATGTTGGGACTGTAAGAGGCGCTGTGGGAATTGGTGCCATGTAAATAAGGCATTATAATTAATAATAAAAATAATAATAATTAATAATAAGGTGCATTCGTTTCCATAGAGACTGCACGACCCTCCCATTAACCTCACAGCAGACCCAAGATTCAGTCAGATGAGTCACGTGATCCCCTCAGGTGTTCATTGCTTTGGCGGCACCCGCGGTGACTAAAAAACTACATTTCCCATGATGCTCCATCGGTGCTTCCCCCCCCCAGCCTAGCGCTTCCTGGGTTGCAGGTTGTTTGTCCTTCCCCGGCACATGTAGGGGATTCCTGAGGGGATTGAGTCTGTATGTCCCCCCCCCCGTCTGCTTCCTTACTGTTACCCTCACCCGCACCTCAGCGGAAGGAACCGGCAGACTCTACCACTGTAAGTGAGGGGGGCGGGAGGGATGCTACATCTCTGGAGCTGACCAGCAGGTGTGAGGGACCTGTTAATAAGATGGGGTCAGTTAGAGAGCGCATTAACCCTTCCTGCACCTGGCTGAAAGGACTGAATACATTAAATATTGTTATTATTATTATGGTCTTGCTCTTAATAGTGCCCTTTAACCCTTTGAGCACCATGGAATGCGTATGGTGCACCATGAGTGTTACTATATTAGCAACTGGACCTTATGAATACTAACCGAGTGTTGGCAGAAAGAAGATGGCTGAAAGGATATTTTGCAAAAAAAAAAAACAAAAACACCCACATATGTCATAGATATCAGCCCCTGGGGGTAAAACGTGAAGCTGGTAAGAGAGTTTATGTGTTTATAATGCTGCCATTATCTTCCTCCCTGACCATGTTACCCACCCCCTTCTGCTTGAACACTGTTCAATGTATTCACTACTCTGACATGATTTTATGTTGTGTTTGCAACATTTAGTGTCTGTCTTATTCCTTGCTGGTCCTTAAATCCATGATGCCCCTATTTCTCTGTCACTCTCTACCCCATGCCTGGTAGTAACTAATTACGGACAGCATTGGTGGCATTGAACAGCCGTCTTGTATACTTAGAGGTCCCCACGGATAAAATGAGCCTTTTGCTACACCCTTGATCTAACTGGTAACCAGTACTAGTTGACTCTGGTCCTACTCTGCCCGCATTCAGGTATAACCCAGGAGAGGCTACCAAGAGCACTCACTCACTGGAGAAGTAGAACTAGGAGTGTCCAGCTGTCCGTGGGCAGGGGCAGGCTTGGAGAAAGAAGAAACCGATCTTCACCCAAAGACTCTGGGTTGAACCCTGAGAGTTCCCAGGAATGGATATACCAGTCCATGCTGACCCCTCTGGCCCAGTAGGGGCTGTGATCCAGGAGACTCTTTTCCAGGCTTCACTGACCCAGTTTTTTTCTTTTTCATTCTTAGAGGGTGTTGGCAGTGTTTAGTCAATGCCTATTAAGCAGAATCGGCCCGCTGAGGATGGCTGCATCATCTCCTAGACACAAAGAAGAAAACCCCTCGGACTCTCGCATCTCCTGGTAACATCTTTTTGAATTACGCTTTCTTTTTTTTTTTGTATTGCAAATTCTGTATATATAAGAAATATATGATGCTGCTTCTAAATATTATACTTATTTCTCTCAAATGTCTTGGTAAAGCCCCGCTTCTAACCACGCACCACTTTAGTCTTACCTACTCATACCTTCTAAGACTTGATATCAGGTCCAGGCCGGCCATCTGGATCCAATTCTTCCTACTGTGTTAGAGTATCGGCCGCTGGCCTTAAAGTGCCAGGACCAGTTTTCATCCTCTGTCTGGTGGTGATGAGGATTACCGGTGGTGGGTATATTAGATTCTTCATTGTTTATTCTTTCTTTTCTAGGACAAACCCTAGAAATGTGAAGCATCAAACAAACATCAAAGAAGAAGAAATGTGGCGTATGTTTACAACACAGGGGAATTATACAAGTGCCTATAACTTAGGTAAGTGATAAATAGACCGAACCTGGTAATTAACAGGTTAAGAAAAAGTTTTCTTTTTTGACATTCTTGCTTTAAACAAAGTCGTTCTTTCTGTTGAGCAGGTGAAGAAGCTGTGGTGAAGACTTTGTTTGAAGACATTCCTCACATCAGTTCTAGGGGGCTGCCAACCAGACAATACTTGGCCCGTGTAGACCACGGACATGGCATGAAGCTGGACCAACCTCTTGAGAAGCAACGGGATTCGGCAAGAACTTCTCCAGAGAAATCCATTGCGAGGGAAAGATGTACCGTAGATGCAGCTGGAAACATTACGCTGATGACTGAGACTGTGTATAAATGCAATAAATGTGATAAAACCTTCTTCACTCGGTCTGGTTACCGGAAACACCAGAAGAACCACATGGAGGACAGCAGATATGTCTGCAATAGCTGCGGAGAAACCTTCATGGACTGCTCCACTTACAATATGCACAAAGTCAGCCACAGAAAGGATCATGAGTGTGATAAACATTTCAGGCAGCAAGCCCACCTCACAATGCAAGAGATGACCCACGTAGGAGATACTTGCCATGTGTGTGGCAAATACTTTGGCCAAAGTTCCAATCTCATCAGCCACATGAGAAATCATGCAGGAGAATAACTATATGTAAGCAGCTATGCAAGTTTTTTTTTTAATTACGGTACCGCACGACCCTAACACAAAAGGGCATTGGGTGACCAATGATTAGTGCGCTGCCCACCGAAGGGGATTAGCTCATAACACCAAGCTGGTTAGACAAGAAACCATACACACCGTGTAGCCTGACCTATGCACTGCTGATGACAAGACCAAGGGCTGATTCAGGTTTGAGATTAGATGGGCCAAATGGGTCTGATGTGCCATCAGATTCTATGTAATTCACAACCAGATGTACAAAGAGGGGCCTTCTATCCGCTGTGAATGAACCATCTAATCTTTGCTAAACCATCAGACTCACACTGGTAACATTATTTGTAAAAAAAAAAAAAAAAAAAAAAGCTTCCATTTTACTTATCCGGTGTTATCTGTCAGCTACTGGAGATACCTATACATACACTAACATGTTATAAAGCTGTGTGCACCACCAATTTCAATTTTCTACATATCTTCTCAAGCTTCCCATCAGCTGCTTCGCTAAAGCTACCAATAAAAGTAATCTGTAGTATTATGGGGAAATAATCTTAGATCTGTCATTTAATTCTTTCCTCTGAATGAATAATCAATGCTGAACCTACTTAAATCTTAAATGACAATTAAAACAAAGTAAACTTTTACACGATGGTTTCTTGGAACGGTCTGGACATTCAGCATACTAGGCATAATATGTCTTATTCTGCAGTGTAATAATAATTAAGTACATAATTATCTTTTTCATTTTTTCAGGATGAAGAATAATAAATAAAATCATGCAATTTGAAGATGAGATGTCCTGAAGTAAAGTGAAATTAAAGTGTTTTTTTTATTATTATTTTAAATACGAAGTGGATGCGGATCATGAGGTTGGAACTAGTTCTAGCTCTGTTCCACGTAGCCTTTTCAATTTTATTTTTACTTAAAGTAAATAAGTAAATATGTGACTGATTTTCTATTGTAAACACACAGAAGTTGTCTAGCAAGGAGCATGTCTTCCTTATCTGTTATATTATCTTTTTTTATTATTTTTAAGATCTGAAACGGTGTGGTGTTTGGCGTCACATCTTTGTTTAGACTGAATTGAAAATATATTTTTCTCTGGATTGTTGGTTTTTTTAGGGCAGCCAACGTTAAGCTCGTCGCCAGAGTGCAGACTTTCTAGGCAAGGAACAGAACTGGCTAACAGTAGTGGGCTGGGGAGCTGGCAGACAGCAGCAGGCCAATGGCAGATGGAGGCTGGCTAATAGCAGACGGAGGCCGGCAGCAGAGCCTGGCATACGACAACGGAGGCTGTCAGACAGCGAACGGTGTCAGGCGAGCCAAGGTCATACACAGAACAATGCACGGTACCAAAGGATGATAATAACAATCGCCACAGTTCATGCCAATGGTCAAAATCCAGATAATAAATCAGGCGAGGTAGCCAGAGCAAACGGTAACAAGGTCAAAGTCCAAACCCACAGCTCAAAAGTCAGGAACCACACAGCTCAAGTTTAATGCTCCAGCAAGGGATCCCCGGAGCAACCCTTGTTATGTAGGTCCTTTATTGCCTGACAGGCCATAGGTGTGACACACACAACAGGGGCATAGGGAAGACAGGAATCTCAGCAGCAGTAGCCCCCAGATGTCCTACCACAGTTAGGATATGCTGTCTTTGTGGCCTTGCATATGGGCCTGTTCAAAAACGTCTTGGTCCTGTCTCCGTATTATTGTCACATTAGATGCCACAATAAGGTCCAGAGATAAGTTAGGGGGTAGAAATAGAGGTGAGGTCACAGAAGCTGGTGCTGTGCCATAGAGCACAGTAGAATAGACAGAGATTCTTTGATCACATTATCTGATGCTTCACTTCTTGACCAGTAAAATGAAGTCCCCTTGTTGTGCTTGGCGATAGTTGATCAGCAGAACAACTTGTTGCAGAAGCAGCCGTGGAGCAGAGTTTGTCCCTGGAGACTCCACATTGTGGCTAGAGCATATACTGGATTAGGTGGGAGTCTCCATGCAGGGACGGGTTTGGGCTCAGAACACTGCGTGCAGCAGGCCAGTATAAAAGTGCCTGATTACAAAAGGCAGTATGCAACAGCTTTAGGTTTCTTTCTAGGCGCCATCTCAAGGAACAGGCCTGGCAGACAGCAGTGGGCCAGGGAACCAGCAGACAACAACAAGCCATTGGCAGAAAATAGCTGGCAGACTGCAGCGGGCCAAGGGACTAGCAGACAGCAGCAGGCGATAGCAGGCAGAGTCTGGCAGACAGGAGACGTGGTCAGATGAGCCAAGATCATACACAGAACAATGCACAGTACCAAAGGATGATCAACAGAATAGTCACAGTCCAAGCCAAAGGTCAAAATCAATCTGGGACATGGGGAAGACTGGTGGTAAAACCAGTAGCTGCACGGTCTGCCATGCTCAGGTTAGATGGGTTAAGTCCTATGGTTCCTAAATATTATGTATATGTGTGTATATTATAGAATTCTGAAGGGGCCCTCTTGTGACAGTGTTGCCCTAGGGCCCCAACTGACCATGATCCACCCCTGTTCACCACAATACGAGAACTACAGTAAATCAAGCTTTATGGTGAAAAGTAGAAATGAGCCATTAAATGCAATATCCTATTGGCCACAATGGTGATTGCACTATTTTTACCAATTTACTATAGGAATTGTTTGTTATACATGACCCTTGATCACATGTAAAAGTAGATAGATACTATCAGCCTCCTCCAACAAGCTATAGATTTCTAGTCTGTATTCACATGTCAATGAGATATTCTTCCTGCTTCCCAAAAGGCCAATACAGCTTTTTTTAATATCGGTACATAAGTGAAGTCTATACATTGAGCTAAGGGTTAACTATGACTGATCAGACCAGGTTCAATGTTCTTGCATGGAATGAGTTTCGGAGGTTTTGAGGTTTCTGGAACAGTGGCATGGGGTGGGGTGGGAAAGAGACCAACAAGGGAGGCCCAGTATTTAGGGAGATATCCCCAGCTGCTAAAGGAAGAAAAAGAGAGAGGGAGAGAAGGACTTGCGTGAATGGAGAGATTGCTAGGGGTGAGGGGAGGTGTGACAGAATGACCTGTCATACAAGGCCCAAAGGTAGTCAGTGATGGCTCCAGCCTGGCTGCCAAACAAAGATTGCACAGGCAGGAACTCCATTGTGTAAACTAATCCCATTAACAGGTTGGCTGCCAGGGGGAGATTCAGTAGCTAAAGTAGTTAAAGGTTGGGTTGTCTACATGTACCTGTTTATCAAAGGTAAATTATGTGAAAGAAGTTCTGTGGATATATGAGTCTATGTTTTACAACAATAAACTGTTTATTCCTGCTGTACTCAGTTCAAGGTAGTTGTGTCTACTTATTGGGTACACATAGCAGGGTTCCAAGGTGTGCATGGTGGCTGCTGCTGGAAGTTATTCCGGGGGCAACAGGAGGATACTGGGTGATCTCTGGGAGTTACTACAGCTCTCTTGATGAATCCATTACATTGGCAGCAGCGGCAGGATCCTCCTTGCAAACGTCCCAGTGGAGTACCAGCGGGAGTACCAGCAGCAAGCTAAAGATGGTTCCAGCACTACAGGACGTGTTGGTGCGCTGCAGAGTCATGGACTACCTGAATGCCTAGATGGAGGCTCTCAGAGTGGACCAGGGTGTCCGGGGAATAGTCCTCCCATCCTCCAAGGAATGGTACGTGCTACAACTAGATTGGCGAATGCGGTACCTGGGAGAGCAGCCCCAAGAGGACTTGGTGGCTAAGTTGGAAAAGTTGCTTCCACTTGAAATGAGTGTGGATTGTGGATACCGGACCCTGTATTGGCAGGCCGCACAGTGGTGTCCAGAGATGAAAGATGACTACCTGCCAGAGGGCGATGCCTTTGGCGGACCGGGATTGATAATGGAAAGCCTACAAGTGGAACGAGAATTTGGGAGCCCATGGAAGTATCGGTGCAAGGAGATCCGTGAGTTCAGGGAAGGGATTCTCGCAGATGTGCCCTGTTACCTGCCAGACCCGTGGGCTGATCTGGATTATCAGCCTGGAGAACTCTTTGACCGTGTTCAGCAGCGTGCCCCAGAGGAGGTGGATCCTGACTTCTAACAGTTAGTTTACTGTAGGGGTTTAGCTCAAATGATAGAGGGCTCACTTAGCACGTGGGAGGTAGTGAGATCAATTCATGCTTTCTACGCGAGTTAGTATGTTCAATTCCATGAAGCATAAGAAGAGTAGATATTTTGCACTACATTCTCTCCACAAGTTAAACAATTGGTGGACTAGTGGACAAGAAATTTTTTTCAGTCTTTTCTCATTGATTGCATTCACAACTATAAAGAGCTTTTCTTTTCTAATATTTAGGTGGCTAAGAAAACACACTAACCCAAAGAGTATTGAAAAAGAAAACAAAAGGCTCACTTAGCGTTGAGTAGGTTTTTGTTGCTTTAATTCTCCCTCTCATCATTTCAAGTCTTTTTCAAAGAGTAGCTTCCATTAGTGACACTTTTTCTTAACTAACAGGGTGCTAGGAACAAAATCAAAAGAGCCTTTATTGGAAATGAAGATGGTCTTACAAGTTTATTTTTCTTTAGGACTTTAAAAAGAAAGAAAAGTTGACTTCTAATTTTCAACAGTTTGTGGGGGATTAGCTCAAGTGGTAGAGCACTCGCTTCACATGTGAGAGGTAGCGGTATCAATACCCGCATTCTCCAGGTTCTTTTCAGAGGCTGTAATTGGGAGGAGTTCTCTTATTTTTGCAAGGTCAGATTTATTGTACTGCGCATATTTTTGCAATCTTATCTGTTAAAAATTGTGTTTGTTGGAAGTGACACTTGTCATGTAGGGGGATTAGCTCAAGTGGTAGAGCGTTTTCTTAGCATGTGAGAGGTAGCAGGATCAATACCTGTGTTTTCCCCGAGTCAGTATTTTCTTTTCTATTAAACTGTGTATTTAGAAACTTTAGGAGAGAACCTATTTTGCACTACATTCTCTCCACAAGTTAAAAATTTGGTGGACTAGTGGACAAGAAATGTTTTTGAGTCTTTTCTCATTGATTGCATTCGCAACTATAAAGAGCTTTTGTTTTCCAATATGTAGGTGGCAGTGGCTAGGAACAAAATCAAAAGAGTGATTATTTGAAATGAAGATGGTTTTACAAGTTTATTTTCTTTAGGACTTCAAAAGGAAAAAAAAGTTGACTTGTAATTTTCCACAGTATGTGGGGGATTAGCTCAAGCGGTAGAGCGCTCGCTTTGCATGTGAGAGGTAGCGGGATTGATATACCCTCTTTTTCCAGATTATTTTTAGAGGCTGTAATTGGGAAGAGTTCTTGTATTTTTGCAAGGTCAGATTCATTGTACTGCGCATATTTTTGCAAACTTATCTGTTAAAAATTGTGTTTGTTGGCAGCACTGCTGAGATCACCGGCCATTTTGCTCATGGAAGGCAGTGTGAGCTGCCAGAAGCTGCTCTTTATTCCTCTTTCCTTTGAGGGAATCTAGTGTAAGGTGGGACAGTGAGCCTTAGTGATAGCTGGGATGCCGGAGAGCTCCTCTGTTGCCATGCTGCTGGCTGCTGTTCCTTTGAGCTGATCTCAGAAGATGGAATGCAGGCTGATAGAATGCTGTGTGCTCTTTATCTAGCGCTGGAGTGGGCTTTTTGTCTTGTAAAGGCAAGATTCCCCTGCAACGTTATCTGAACGGCTCTACCCTAGCTGGTGACCCAAACAAAGGGTGTTGCCCTTTTTTTATACAGGCAGGCGGCAGAGGGGTAGATAAAGGCAGGTGTATTAAGGAGCCGGAGGCACAGATCGGTGTCTTAGGTTTACATGATCCCTACTGGGGACAGCTGGCTGGACACCTCCAAGGTACACAAGACTGCTGTCCATCCCTGTGACAGGGGCACTTGGATTTGGCCACAACCGAAACTGCCAGACCTTGTTGAGAGTTTAAATAAACACAGGCTGCGTGTTCCAGAGAAACAGCCTCTTAACCTGCGCTGCACTTGTCCTGGCGTCTGAAGGCACCTGCTCGGCAAACTGAAGACATCTGTGTTTCAAACTGCGGAGTGAAGATGAATACAGATAGCGGTGGATATGCTCGCAAACCAAGGATTGGTACAAGACAATGTTCAAGCAGATCCACATGGTTCACAAGCCAGACAATGACAGTGATTTTTCAAACACAGCCTACGCATATGATACAGATTCAACAATTTCTGCCTTTTCACATCCTGCTGCAAAGACGCAGACCTACCGGCCTTTGTCTAAAAGTGTCTCTGACAACGGCACTGATATATTTCGAGCTTCATCGCCTCTTCCTCCTCCCATACCTGTGCCTCCTCCATCCGTGCCTCTCAGACCTCGAGAGCAGTCTTCTCCAGAAAAAAATGAATGGGAACCACCGGACAGGAAAGTGGACACCCGCAAGTTTCGCTCAGAACCAAGAAGTATCTTTGAGTATGAGCCAGGAAAGTCATCCATTCTTGAGCACGAAAGACCGACTTCCTTGTACCAGCCTTCAATTGAAAGGGGCAACGAAAGGCCTTCTAGTTCGGCAAGCGACTTCAGGAAGAGAAGGAAGTCTGAGCCCAGTGTGGGCCACCAGAGAGCTCACAATGACCACAATGCAAACAGGGCCAGCCTGAGCAAGGGAGACGCACTAAGCGCAAACGCCACTCTGAGAAAGCCTTTCGTTAGTTCTTCTCCGTCCTCTCCCTCACGCTCTAAAGCTGACCAGGATTCTCCACGAAACTACTCGTCTGCATTCACCGATGTGAGCCGGACAACAGCGAGAAGGGGAGCCCAAGAGAGAGAGGCAGCCAGGGCTGTGTATGACTTTAAAGCTCAGTCTGCAAAAGAGCTGTCGTTTAAGAAGGGAGATACAGTATACATCCTCCGGAAAATTGACAAAAACTGGTTGAAAAAATTAGCCCAGATGGGAAAGCACAGCCAGTACGGCCCCCGCCGCCAGCGCAGGTCCGAGAGATTGGAGAAGCGATAGCCAAATACAGTTTCACTGCTGACACAAATGTGGAGCTCTCTCTCAAAAAGGGTGACAGAGTGATACTACTTAAGAAGGTTGATCAAAACTGGTTTGAGGGTAAAATTCCTGGAACTAACAGACAAGGCATCTTCCCTGCATCCTATGTGGAAATTATAAAGAAGAGTCCTTCGAAGAGTGTTGGAGCTTCGCCCGATCGGTCGATACCTCACGGCTACTCAAGTGATAGACTGCACAGTCCAGCTACACGTCCAGTGTTTACTCATGAAAATATACAGACCATGGGGGAACCGTATCAGTCTCTGTATAACTACACTCCACGCAATGAAGATGAGTTGGAGCTCAGAGAAGGGGATGTGATCGATGTCATGGAAAAGTGCGATGATGGATGGTTTGTAGGCACATCGCGACGAACAAAATTTTTCGGGACTTTCCCTGGAAATTATGTGAAGCGGCTATGAATGAATGGTCATCCTGTCGCTGTCTGACACCGCACGTCTAGGTCACTTTGTTAGGAAGCACACTTCTGTTTTTTGACCCGACAGTCTGAAATTCACGTGTAGTCTGCCAACATTTTCTTGCAGTATTAGAGATCAGCCATTTTCTAGGCACTTATGAAGCTAACTTACCACGCTTCACTCTTTGAGAACGTTATTTCCGGAGGACGCGCTGTCTCTGCCAATGTCTTTGTGAAAAACCACACTGCATTATTTCGTAAGCTAGGAATGTGACGTGACACAATCAGGATCTGGTAGTGGATACATGCAGCTTTGTTGAGGTGTGTTGGTAATCTGGTCTATGAGTCTGATAAATTGCTTGAACAGTCATTTCTGACAACTGCTGGACATTTTAATACAAGTTTCACCTTCGTGACACAGTTTTTGCTAAGTAGAAACGTAAAAGTGTAGCAATCACGGCCTTTTATCTTCTGACCACAAATGTAGCCACTGCAGAGCGCACCACGTCTAAAGAATTAGATCTGAATAAAAATCAAATACGTAAGAAACAAGAGCTTAAATGTGATCAGTTCTTCCATGATGAAGAAATATTAACAAAACAAATAGCCTGGCAAAAATTATAATAACCTCTATGCCCACACAAGCTGTAAGACTGATCATCTTGGGTGTTTCACCTTCCTAGCTTCCCTTCTTGCCGATAGGCAAGGGTTATGGCCAAGCGTGTTACAATCAGGGTGAAATTATTGAAAACATCAGTGCTTCCTCATGGAAAGTCCATGGTAATGGTGAGCTACATCGATCATGCTTTTGTGCACCAACAAACACACTTTATAAGACTAGTCCTTGGAGGGCAATGTCCTCATCTATTAGCTATCTACACCTTTTTATTTTTCTCCATAGAGAACACTTGTGTGAGGTGTGAGTCAATTGTAGTATGAATGCTTATTCTATAAGACGGACCGAAATGTGTTGGGAGTTGACTTTTATTCAAGAGGCTGCAAGTGCTGTAAACCAGCCATCATTGAAGTCCTGATACCGTTACAACACAAGAGAGAGTGAGAGTGAGCGACTGGTTGATCTGCAGACTATTGTATTAAGACAAAGAATAATGTAACATTAAGAGAAGCGTTTGCTGTTAAGACACTGAGTGTTTTCAGTACATATATATTTCTGTTAAACATTTCCGTGCGTTACAGATTGTTATTAGTGTAACACTAGTATTAAACTTGACTTACACTTTCATGATTTAAAAAAAAAAAAAAAAATTGTGTTTGTTGGAGGGGACACTCGTTGTGTAGGAGGATTAGCTCAAGTAGTAGAGCGCTCGCCTAGCATGTGAGAGGTAGTGTGATCGATAACTGCATTCTCCACGAGTCAGTATTTTCTTTTCTATTAAACTGTGTATTTAGAAACTTAAGCAGAGGACCTATTTTTGCACTACCTTCTCTCCACAAGTTAAACATTTGGTGGACTAGTGGACAAGAAATGTTTTTGAGTGTTTTCTCATTGATTGCATTCGCAACTATAAAGAGCTTTTGTTTTCCAATATGTAAGTGGCTCAGAAAACACACTAACCCAAAGAGTATTGAAAAAGAAAACAAAAGGCTCACTTAGCGTTGAGTAGGTTTTTATTGCTTTAATCCTCCCTCTGACCATTTCAACTCTTTTTCAAAGACCAGCTTCCATTAGTGACACTTTTTCTCAACTGGCAGGGTGCTAGGAAAAAAAACAAAAGAGTGATTATTGGAAATGAAGATGGTCTTACAAGTTTCTATTCTTTAGGACTTTAAAAAGAAAGAAAAGTTGACTTCTGATTTTCAGCAGTGTCTGGGGGATTAGCTCAAGTATTAGAGCACTCACTTCTCATGTGAGAGGCAGTGGGATCGATACCTGCATTCGCCAGGTTCTTTTTAGAGACTGTAATTGGGACGAGTTCCTGTATTTTTGCAAGGTCAGATTTATTGTACTGCGCATATTTTTCCAATCTTATCTGTTAAAAATTGTGTTTGTTGGATGTGACACCATCTCCCTAGACTGACATTGGCATTATGTCTCTCTTTTCCTCTTCATCTATCTTTGTTCTCTTTATATCCCAACCCTTTCTCTACCTCTCCCTGTTTGTCCACTTTTTCTTTACCGCTACCTTTTGTCACTTCCTCTCCCCTTTTCTTTAATATCTCTATTTTCATTATCTTTCCTCCTGTTGCATTTTATATAATCTCTCTAATCTAGTTCTCCCCTTTCTGATGTTCCTTGACCAGCCCAAAGAGGTAAGGAATCTGGCCCAGTATTTAGAGGTGGCTATTCAGGTAAGGTGAGCGCTTTTGATGTTGGGGAATATGATTAATGCCATTTGATTTTGACCAACTAGCAAATGGATAGCAACATAGGGTTCCAATAAAAACTAGCTTCCCATACCAGGAGTTGGACCCGGGCCGCCTGGGTGAAAACCAGGAATCCTAACCGCTAGACCATATGGGATACATGACTGCACCCTGCACACACCACGTGGGATGGTGTATGTGACGGAGCATCCACAGATCCTATAGGAGGTGAACCTTTTTATTTTAAAATACAGTTGTAATGCCTGTCAGTCCGCGGCTGCAGTTGATGAGTTCCTGTTCCAATGATCTTTGTGAGATGCGTCAGAGTTATAGTTTCTTTGGATCTTCCCAGATAAAGTGGTCCTTTTGCTGACCACGGAATTCGCACCTAAAGTCCACTCTTCACTCTGTAGGATCAACCTACCATTTTTTTTCCCGTCTCACAAAAATAAAAAGCATTCCTTCGAGCTGGAATCGAACCAGCGACCTGAGGATGTCTGATTATTTTCTACAGTCCTCCGCTCTACCAGCTGAGCTATTGAAGGTCATGATTTGGAGGGCTGTCCATGCTGACTGTACCTGGAGCAGCCCCTCCCTCACCAACATGGTATGCATTGTGTTACAAGCTACATCAAGTTGAAGGGTTAACATTGCAAACGGCTTGAAACTTACTGAATAGACTCGGATGTGTAAAAAAAAAAAATAAACGTTGCGTTGGCCGGGAATCGAACCCGGGTCAACTGCTTGGAAGGCAGCTATGCTCACCACTATACCACCAACGCTGGACAGATAGATAGACTTTAAACCAGAGATGGGAAGGTCTGCGAAAAAAAAACCGAAAAAAACCCCCCAAAAAACATGAGAAAAAAACCCATTTTCCTCCCGTTTTTTTCCAAAGCCATTTTTTGTTTGTGGAAAATGATGTCATATCCCGGCGCTCAGACTCAGCAGCACTCAGAGGATGCTCACTCTCTATGGAGGTTGCGTAACGTTTTCTTTAATTTCATAAAAATGAACCCTGCTGATGATGTCCTGGGAAAGGCTGGGTTTTGAGACCCTTGAGTTTTAAGATAATGTGAGTTAGATCCAGTCTGATATACAACGAAGGTAAAAGAAGTGTGGAACCAGTTTTCACAGAGCCCGATAGATCTGCTACATGGGTGGTTTTAGGAGTTCTGCATATGTAGATGTTATTGTGTCATTTTGCAGCCTTTAGCAGAATTTATTTTTATGTGGAATATGGAATGTTTCATCAGAACATTTAGAAATCTGGCCGAATTTCAGGAAATGTTAAAAATTGTCATCTTCTGCCTTGGTCAGTTCCTGTGCTCTGGCCTGGCTTCTTTCTACACTTAAGCTTCTTTAGCGTAGCGGTTAGAGCGTTTGCCTCACGTGAGAAAGGTCCCCGGTTCGAAACGCTTCTTTTCATGACCTAAGGATGTCTGATTGTTTTCTACAGTCTTCCGCTCTACCAGCTGAGCTATCGAAGGTCATGATTTGGTGCGCTGTCCATGCTGACTGTACCTGGAGCAGCCCCTCCCTCACCAACATGGTATGCATTGTGTTACAAGCTACAGCAAGTTGAAGGGTTAACATTGCAAACGGCTTGAAACTTACTGAATAGACTCGGATGTGTAAAAAAAAAAATAAACGCTGCGTTGGCCGGGAATCGAACCCGGGTCAACTGCTTGGAAGGCAGCTATGCTCACCACTATACCACCAACGCTGGACAGAGAGATAGGCTTTAAACCAGAGATGGGAAGGTCTGCGGAAAAAAAAAACGAAAAAAAACCCCCAAAAAAACATGAGAAAAAAAACCATTTTCCTCCCGTTTTTTTCCAAAGCCATTTTTTGTTTGTGGGAAATGATGTCATATCCCGGCGCTCAGACTCAGCAGCACTCAGAGGATGCTCACTCTCTATGGAGGTTGCGTAACGTTTTCTTTAATTTCATAAAAATGAACCCTGCTGATGATGTCCTGGGAAAGGCTGGGTTTTGAGACCCTTGAGTTTTAAGATAATGTGAGTTAGATCCAGTCTGATATACAACGAAGGTAAAAGAAGTGTGGAACCAGTTTTCACAGAGCCCGATAGATCTGCTACATGGGTGGTTTTAGGAGTTCTGCATATGTAGATGTTATTGTGTCATTTTGCAGCCTTTAGCAGAATTTATTTTTATGTGGAATATGGAATGTTTCATCAGAACATTTAGAAATCTGGCCGAATTTCAGGAAATGTTAAAAATTGTCATCTTCTGCCTTGGTCAGATCCTGTGCTCTGGCCTGGCTTCTTTCTACACTTAAGCTTCTTTAGCGTAGCGGTTAGAGCGTTTGCCTCACGTGAGAAAGGTCCACGGTTCGAAACTGGGTCGAAACGCTTCTTTTCATTATTCCCATTTAACATACAGAACCGATGACTTCATCACCAAAGAGGGCAATCTGCTCCTCAGTTTTGTACCAGAAGGTGGTGCTGTTGCCCTAGGTCTTGGCCTAGTCAAGAAAATGGTGGTCAATCTACTGATGTCTTTCTTTCAGGTAAATGACTGGTGCTTCACATACTTTTTGCTTTGTTGCTTTAGTGTATTCCTTTGTTTTTCTTGTTTGCAATTTGGATGTTGAGATGATTTTTCCATGATATGTTTGAACCTGATGCAGAACTCACTCTAACTATAAAATGAAATACCTGGTCAGTATATTGTGGTGCTATCAAATCTATACATATAATGTAATGTTGTTATAATTACAGCTGTTTTGTGATTCGTACGGATAGTTACCTGTAAGTTGTCGGTGGCCAGACTGGGGATAACTAAGCAGCACTGGCAGTTTCAGGAATTCCACCCTGCCTCCAGCAATCATCAGATATAGAAGATATAATACTTGATCCCTTTATGCCCATCTCATGGTGATGGGGCTGCCCTGAGAACAAGAGCAGTATGATCAGGTTTTATCATAAGTTTGTCCTGTGTTATTCACTTTTCCCGCAGTGACAGTTTCTTTTACATAAATAGAATTTTCTGAAGGGATAAATTATACATATTACATATAAAACATATACACTTTATGAAAGGATGTGGACACCCCTCCTAATTATTGAGTTTAGGTATTTCAGCCACATCCATTGCTAACAGGTGTATAAAATCAAGCACATAGTCGACCATCTCCCTAGACAGACATTGGCATTATGTCTCCCTTTTCCTCTTCATCTATCTTTGTTCTCTTTATCTCCCAACCCTTTCTCTTTACCTCTCCCTGTTTGTCCACTTTTTCTTTACCGCTACCTTTTGTCACTTCCTCTCCCATTTTCTTTAATCTATCCTCCTTTTCTTTAATCTCTCCATTTTCATTATCTTTCCTCCTGTTGCATTTTATATAATCTCTCTTTTCTATTTCTCCCCTTTCTGATGTTCCTTGACCAGCCCAAAGAGGTAAGGAATCTGGCCCAGTATTTTGAGGTGGATATTCAGGTAAGGTGAGCGCTTTAGATGTTGGGGAATATGATTAATGCTATTTGATTTGACCAACTAGCAAATGGATAGCAACATGGGGTTCCAATAAAAACTAGCTTCCCATACCGGGAGTCGAACCCGGGCCGCCTGGGTGAAAACCAGGAATCCTAACCGCTAGACCATATGGGATACATGTCTACACCCCTGCGCACACCACATGGGATTGTGTATGTGACGGAGCATCCACAGATCCTATAGGAGGTGAACCTTTTTATTTTAAAATACAGTTGTAATGCCTGTCAGTCCGCGGCTGCAGTTGATGAGTTCCTGTTCCAATGATCTTTGTGAGATGCGTCAGAGTTATAGTTTCTTTGGATCTTCCCAGATAAAGTGGTCCTTTTGCTGACCACGGAATTCGCACCTAAAGTCCACTCTTCACTCTGTAGGATCAACCTACCATTTTTTTTCCCGTCTCACAAAAATAAAGAGCATTCCTTCGAGCCGGAATCGAACCAGCGACCTAAGGATGTCTGATTGTTTTCTACAGTCCTCCGCTCTACCAGCTGAGCTATCAAAGGTCATGATTTGGTGCGCTGTCCATGCTGACTGTACCTGGAGCAGCCCCTCCCTCACCAACATGGTATGCATTGTGTTACAAGCTACAGCAAGTTGAAGGGTTAACATTGCAAACGGCTTGAAACTTACTGAATAGACTCGGATGTGTAAAAAAATAAATAAACGCTGCGTTGGCCGGGAATAGAACCCGGGTCAACTGCTTGGAAGATAGCTATGCTCACCACTATACCACCAACGCTGGACAGAGAGATAGGCTTTAAACCAGAGATGGGAAGGTCTGCGGAAAAAAAAAAACGAAAAAAAACCCCCAAAAAAACATGAGAAAAAAAACCATTTTCCTCCCGTTTTTTTCCAAAGCCATTTTTTGTTTGTGGGAAATGATGTCATATCCCGGCGCTCAGACTCAGCAGCACTCAGAGGATGCTCACTCTCTATGGAGGTTGCGTAACGTTTTCTTTAATTTCATAAAAATGAACCCTGCTGATGATGTCCTGGGAAAGGCTGGGTTTTGAGACCCTTGAGTTTTAAGATAATGTGAGTTAGATCCAGTCTGATATACAACGAAGGTAAAAGAAGTGTGGAACCAGTTTTCACAGAGCCCGATAGATCTGCTACATGGGTGGTTTTAGGAGTTCTGCATATGTAGATGTTATTGTGTCATTTTGCAGCCTTTAGCAGAATTTATTTTTATGTGGAATATGGAATGTTTCATCAGAACATTTAGAAATCTGGCCGAATTTCAGGAAATGTTAAAAATTGTCATCTTCTGCCTTGGTCAGATCCTGTGCTCTGGCCTGGCTTCCTTCTACACTTAAGCTTCTTTAGCGTAGCGGTTAGAGCGTTTGCCTCACGTGAGAAAGGTCCACGGTTCGAAACTGGGTCGAAACGCTTCTTTTCATTATTCCCATTTAACATACAGAACCGATGACTTCATCACCAAAGAGGGCAATCTGCTCCTCAGTTTTGTACCAGAAGGTGGTGCTGTTGCCCTAGGTCTTGGCCTAGTCAAGAAAATGGTGGTCAATCTACTGATGTCTTTCTTTCAGGTAAATGACTGGTGCTTCACATACTTTTTGCTTTGTTGCTTTAGTGTATTCCTTTGTTTTTCTTGTTTGCAATTTGGATGTTGAGATGGTTTTTCCATGATATGTTTGAACCTGATGCAGAACTCACTCTAACTATAAAATGAAATACCTGGTCAGTATATTGTGGTGCTATCAAATCTATACATATAATGTAATGTTGTTATAATTACAGCTGTTTTGTGATTCGTACGGATAGTTACCTGTAAGTTGTCGGTGGCCAGACTGGGGATAACTAAGCAGCACTGGCAGTTTCAGGAATTCCACCCTGCCTCCAGCAATCATCAGATATAGAAGATATAATACTTGATCCCTTTATGCCCATCTCATGGTGATGGGGCTGCCCTGAGAACAAGAGCAGTATGATCAGGTTTTATCATAAGTTTGTCCTGTGTTATTCACTTTTCCCGCAGTGACAGTTTCTTTTACATAAATAGAATTTTCTGAAGGGATAAATTATACATATTACATATAAAACATATACACTTTATGAAAGGATGTGGACACCCCTCCTAATTATTGAGTTTAGGTATTTCAGCCACATCCATTGCTAACAGGTGTATAAAATCAAGCACATAGTCGACCATCTCCCTAGACAGACATTGGCATTATGTCTCCCTTTTCCTCTTCATCTATCTTTGTTCTCTTTATCTCCCAACCCTTTCTCTTTACCTCTCCCTGTTTGTCCACTTTTTCTTTACCGCTACCTTTTGTCACTTCCTCTCCCATTTTCTTTAATCTATCCTCCTTTTCTTTAATCTCTCCATTTTCATTATCTTTCCTCCTGTTGCATTTTATATAATCTCTCTTATCTATTTCTCCCCTTTCTGATGTTCCTTGACCAGCCCAAAGAGGTAAGGAATCTGGCCCAGTATTTTGAGGTGGATATTCAGGTAAGGTGAGCGCTTTAGATGTTGGGGAATATGATTAATGCTATTTGATTTGACCAACTAGCAAATGGATAGCAACATGGGGTTCCAATAAAAACTAGCTTCCCATACCGGGAGTCGAACCCGGGCCGCCTGGGTGAAAACCAGGAATCCTAAACGCTAGACCATACGGGATACATGTCTACACCCCTGCGCACACCACATGGGATTGTGTATGTGACGGAGCATCCACAGATCCTATAGGAGGTGAACCTTTTTATTTTAAAATACAGTTGTAATGCCTGTCAGTCCGCGGCTGCAGTTGATGAGTTCCTGTTCCAATGATCTTTGTGAGATGCGTCAGAGTTATAGTTTCTTTGGATCTTCCCAGATAAAGTGGTCCTTTTGCTGACCACGGAATTCGCACCTAAAGTCCACTCTTCACTCTGTAGGATCAACCTACCATTTTTTTTCCCGTCTCACAAAAATAAAGAGCATTCCTTCGAGCCGGAATCGAACCAGCGACCTAAGGATGTCTGATTGTTTTCTACAGTCCTCCGCTCTACCAGCTGAGCTATCAAAGGTCATGATTTGGTGCGCTGTCCATGCTGACTGTACCTGGAGCAGCCCCTCCCTCACCAACATGGTATGCATTGTGTTACAAGCTACAGCAAGTTGAAGGGTTAACATTGCAAACGGCTTGAAACTTACTGAATAGACTCGGATGTGTAAAAAAAAAAATAAACGCTGCGTTGGCCGGGAATCGAACCCGGGTCAACTGCTTGGAAGGCAGCTATGCTCACCACTATGCCACCAACGCTGGACAGAGAGATAGGCTTTAAACCAGAGATGGGAAGGTCTGCGGAAAAAAAAAAACGAAAAAAAACCCCCAAAAAAACATGAGAAAAAAAACCATTTTCCTCCCGTTTTTTTCCAAAGCCATTTTTTGTTTGTGGGAAATGATGTCATATCCCGGCGCTCAGACTCAGCAGCACTCAGAGGATGCTCACTCTCTATGGAGGTTGCGTAACGTTTTCTTTAATTTCATAAAAATGAACCCTGCTGATGATGTCCTGGGAAAGGCTGGGTTTTGAGACCCTTGAGTTTTAAGATAATGTGAGTTAGATCCAGTCTGATATACAAAGAAGGTAAAAGAAGTGTGGAACCAGTTTTCACAGAGCCCGATAGATCTGCTACATGGGTGGTTTTAGGAGTTCTGCATATGTAGATGTTATTGTGTCATTTTGCAGCCTTTAGCAGAATTTATTTTTATGTGGAATATGGAATGTTTCATCAGAACATTTAGAAATCTGGCCGAATTTCAGGAAATGTTAAAAATTGTCATCTTCTGCCTTGGTCAGATCCTGTGCTCTGGCCTGGCTTCTTTCTACACTTAAGCTTCTTTAGCGTAGCGGTTAGAGCGTTTGCCTCACGTGAGAAAGGTCCCCGGTTCGAAACTGGGTAGAAACGCTTCTTTTCATTATTCCCATTTAACATACAGAACCGATGACTTCATCACCAAAGAGGGCAATCTGCTCCTCAGTTTTGTACCAGAAGGTGGTGCTGTTGCCCTAGGTCTTGGCCTAGTCAAGAAAATGGTGGTCAATCTACTGATGTCTTTCTTTCAGGTAAATGACTGGTGCTTCACATACTTTTTGCTTTGTTGCTTTAGTGTATTCCTTTGTTTTTCTTGTTTGCAATTTGGATGTTGAGATGATTTTTCCATGATATGTTTGAACCTGATGCAGAACTCACTCTAACTATAAAATGAAATACCTGGTCAGTATATTGTGGTGCTATCAAATCTATACATATAATGTAATGTTGTTATAATTACAGCTGTTTTGTGATTCGTACGGATAGTTACCTGTAAGTTGTCGGTGGCCAGACTGGGGATAACTAAGCAGCACTGGCAGTTTCAGGAATTCCACCCTGCCTCCAGCAATCATCAGATATAGAAGATATAATACTTGATCCCTTTATGCCCATCTCATGGTGATGGGGCTGCCCTGAGAACAAGAGCAGTATGATCAGGTTTTATCATAAGTTTGTCCTGTGTTATTCACTTTTCCCGCAGTGACAGTTTCTTTTACATAAATAGAATTTTCTGAAGGGATAAATTATACATATTACATATAAAACATATACACTTTATGAAAGGATGTGGACACCCCTCCTAATTATTGAGTTTAGGTATTTCAGCCACATCCATTGCTAACAGGTGTATAAAATCAAGCACATAGTCGACCATCTCCCTAGACAGACATTGGCATTATGTCTCCCTTTTCCTCTTCATCTATCTTTGTTCTCTTTATCTCCCAACCCTTTCTCTTTACCTCTCCCTGTTTGTCCACTTTTTCTTTACCGCTACCTTTTGTCACTTCCTCTCCCATTTTCTTTAATCTATCCTCCTTTTCTTTAATCTCTCCATTTTCATTATCTTTCCTCCTGTTGCATTTTATATAATCTCTCTTATCTATTTCTCCCCTTTCTGATGTTCCTTGACCAGCCCAAAGAGGTAAGGAATCTGGCCCAGTATTTTGAGGTGGATATTCAGGTAAGGTGAGCGCTTTAGATGTTGGGGAATATGATTAATGCTATTTGATTTGACCAACTAGCAAATGGATAGCAACATGGGGTTCCAATAAAAACTAGCTTCCCATACCGGGAGTCGAACCCGGGCCGCCTGGGTGAAAACCAGGAATCCTAACCGCTAGACCATACGGGATACATGTCTACACCCCTGCGCACACCACATGGGATTGTGTATGTGACGGAGCATCCACAGATCCTATAGGAGGTGAACCTTTTTATTTTAAAATACAGTTGTAATGCCTGTCAGTCCGCGGCTGCAGTTGATGAGTTCCTGTTCCAATGATCTTTGTGAGATGCGTCAGAGTTATAGTTTCTTTGGATCTTCCCAGATAAAGTGGTCCTTTTGCTGACCACGGAATTCGCACCTAAAGTCCACTCTTCACTCTGTAGGATCAACCTACCATTTTTTTTCCCGTCTCACAAAAATAAAGAGCATTCCTTCGAGCCGGAATCGAACCAGCGACCTAAGGATGTCTGATTGTTTTCTACAGTCCTCCGCTCTACCAGCTGAGCTATCAAAGGTCATGATTTGGTGCGCTGTCCATGCTGACTGTACCTGGAGCAGCCCCTCCCTCACCAACATGGTATGCATTGTGTTACAAGCTACAGCAAGTTGAAGGGTTAACATTGCAAACGGCTTGAAACTTACTGAATAGACTCGGATGTGTAAAAAAAAAAATAAACGCTGCGTTGGCCGGGAATCGAACCCGGGTCAACTGCTTGGAAGGCAGCTATGCTCACCACTATACCACCAACGCTGGACAGAGAGATAGGCTTTAAACCAGAGATGGGAAGGTCTGCGGAAAAAAAAAAACGAAAAAAAACCCCCAAAAAAACATGAGAAAAAAAACCATTTTCCTCCCGTTTTTTTCCAAAGCCATTTTTTGTTTGTGGGAAATGATGTCATATCCCGGCGCTCAGACTCAGCAGCACTCAGAGGATGCTCACTCTCTATGGAGGTTGCGTAACGTTTTCTTTAATTTCATAAAAATGAACCCTGCTGATGATGTCCTGGGAAAGGCTGGGTTTTGAGACCCTTGAGTTTTAAGATAATGTGAGTTAGATCCAGTCTGATATACAACGAAGGTAAAAGAAGTGTGGAACCAGTTTTCACAGAGCCCGATAGATCTGCTACATGGGTGGTTTTAGGAGTTCTGCATATGTAGATGTTATTGTGTCATTTTGCAGCCTTTAGCAGAATTTATTTTTATGTGGAATATGGAATGTTTCATCAGAACATTTAGAAATCTGGCCGAATTTCAGGAAATGTTAAAAATTGTCATCTTCTGCCTTGGTCAGATCCTGTGCTCTGGCCTGGCTTCTTTCTACACTTAAGCTTCTTTAGCGTAGCGGTTAGAGCGTTTGCCTCACGTGAGAAAGGTCCCCGGTTCGAAACTGGGTAGAAACGCTTCTTTTCATTATTCCCATTTAACATACAGAACCGATGACTTCATCACCAAAGAGGGCAATCTGCTCCTCAGTTTTGTACCAGAAGGTGGTGCTGTTGCCCTAGGTCTTGGCCTAGTCAAGAAAATGGTGGTCAATCTACTGATGTCTTTCTTTCAGGTAAATGACTGGTGCTTCACATACTTTTTGCTTTGTTGCTTTAGTGTATTCCTTTGTTTTTCTTGTTTGCAATTTGGATGTTGAGATGATTTTTCCATGATATGTTTGAACCTGATGCAGAACTCACTCTAACTATAAAATGAAATACCTGGTCAGTATATTGTGGTGCTATCAAATCTATACATATAATGTAATGTTGTTATAATTACAGCTGTTTTGTGATTCGTACGGATAGTTACCTGTAAGTTGTCGGTGGCCAGACTGGGGATAACTAAGCAGCACTGGCAGTTTCAGGAATTCCACCCTGCCTCCAGCAATCATCAGATATAGAAGATATAATACTTGATCCCTTTATGCCCATCTCATGGTGATGGGGCTGCCCTGAGAACAAGAGCAGTATGATCAGGTTTTATCATAAGTTTGTCCTGTGTTATTCACTTTTCCCGCAGTGACAGTTTCTTTTACATAAATAGAATTTTCTGAAGGGATAAATTATACATATTACATATAAAACATATACACTTTATGAAAGGATGTGGACACCCCTCCTAATTATTGAGTTTAGGTATTTCAGCCACATCCATTGCTAACAGGTGTATAAAATCAAGCA
Source organism: Spea bombifrons (assembly GCF_027358695.1). NCBI lineage: Eukaryota > Metazoa > Chordata > Amphibia > Anura > Pelobatidae > Spea > Spea bombifrons. The sequence goes on along the minus strand of NC_071089.1, from coordinate 120,530,068 downwards.
CATAGTCGACCATCTCCCTAGACAGACATTGGCATTATGTCTCCCTTTTCCTCTTCATCTATCTTTGTTCTCTTTATCTCCCAACCCTTTCTCTTTACCTCTCCCTGTTTGTCCACTTTTTCTTTACCGCTACCTTTTGTCACTTCCTCTCCCATTTTCTTTAATCTATCCTCCTTTTCTTTAATCTCTCCATTTTCATTATCTTTCCTCCTGTTGCATTTTATATAATCTCTCTTATCTATTTCTCCCCTTTCTGATGTTCCTTGACCAGCCCAAAGAGGTAAGGAATCTGGCCCAGTATTTTGAGGTGGATATTCAGGTAAGGTGAGCGCTTTAGATGTTGGGGAATATGATTAATGCTATTTGATTTGACCAACTAGCAAATGGATAGCAACATGGGGTTCCAATAAAAACTAGCTTCCCATACCGGGAGTCGAACCCGGGCCGCCTGGGTGAAAACCAGGAATCCTAACCGCTAGACCATATGGGATACATGTCTACACCCCTGCGCACACCACATGGGATTGTGTATGTGACGGAGCATCCACAGATCCTATAGGAGGTGAACCTTTTTATTTTAAAATACAGTTGTAATGCCTGTCAGTCCGCGGCTGCAGTTGATGAGTTCCTGTTCCAATGATCTTTGTGAGATGCGTCAGAGTTATAGTTTCTTTGGATCTTCCCAGATAAAGTGGTCCTTTTGCTGACCACGGAATTCGCACCTAAAGTCCACTCTTCACTCTGTAGGATCAACCTACCATTTTTTTTCCCGTCTCACAAAAATAAAGAGCATTCCTTCGAGCCGGAATCGAACCAGCGACCTAAGGATGTCTGATTGTTTTCTACAGTCCTCCGCTCTACCAGCTGAGTTATCGAAGGTCATGATTTGGTGCGCTGTCCATGCTGACTGTACCTGGAGCAGCCCCTCCCTCACCAACATGGTATGCATTGTGTTACAAGCTACAGCAAGTTGAAGGGTTAACATTGCAAACGGCTTGAAACTTACTGAATAGACTCGGATGTGTAAAAAATAAAATAAACGCTGCGTTGGCCGGGAATCGAACCCGGGTCAACTGCTTGGAAGGCAGCTATGCTCACCACTATACCACCAACGCTGGACAGAGAGATAGGCTTTAAACCTGAGATGGGAAGGTCTGCGGAAAAAAAAAACGAAAAAAAAACCCCAAAAAAACATGAGAAAAAAAACCATTTTCCTCCCGTTTTTTTCCAAAGCCATTTTTTGTTTGTGGGAAATGATGTCATATCCTGGCGCTCAGACTCAGCAGCACTCAGAGGATGCTCACTCTCTATGGAGGTTGCGTAACGTTTTCTTTAATTTCATAAAAATGAACCCTGCTGATGATGTCCTGGGAAAGGCTGGGTTTTGAGACCCTTGAGTTTTAAGATAATGTGAGTTAGATCCAGTCTGATATACAACGAAGGTAAAAGAAGTGTGGAACCAGTTTTCACAGAGCCCGATAGATCTGCTACATGGGTGGTTTTAGGAGTTCTGCATATGTAGATGTTATTGTGTCATTTTGCAGCCTTTAGCAGAATTTATTTTTATGTGGAATATGGAATGTTTCATCAGAACATTTAGAAATCTGGCCGAATTTCAGGAAATGTTAAAAATTGTCATCTTCTGCCTTGGTCAGATCCTGTGCTCTGGCCTGGCTTCCTTCTACACTTAAGCTTCTTTAGCGTAGCGGTTAGAGCGTTTGCCTCACGTGAGAAAGGTCCACGGTTCGAAACTGGGTCGAAACGCTTCTTTTCATTATTCCCATTTAACATACAGAACCGATGACTTCATCACCAAAGAGGGCAATCTGCTCCTCAGTTTTGTACCAGAAGGTGGTGCTGTTGCCCTAGGTCTTGGCCTAGTCAAGAAAATGGTGGTCAATCTACTGATGTCTTTCTTTCAGGTAAATGACTGGTGCTTCACATACTTTTTGCTTTGTTGCTTTAGTGTATTCCTTTGTTTTTCTTGTTTGCAATTTGGATGTTGAGATGATTTTTCCATGATATGTTTGAACCTGATGCAGAACTCACTCTAACTATAAAATGAAATACCTGGTCAGTATATTGTGGTGCTATCAAATCTATACATATAATGTAATGTTGTTATAATTACAGCTGTTTTGTGATTCGTACGGATAGTTACCTGTAAGTTGTCGGTGGCCAGACTGGGGATAACTAAGCAGCACTGGCAGTTTCAGGAATTCCACCCTGCCTCCAGCAATCATCAGATATAGAAGATATAATACTTGATCCCTTTATGCCCATCTCATGGTGATGGGGCTGCCCTGAGAACAAGAGCAGTATGATCAGGTTTTATCATAAGTTTGTCCTGTGTTATTCACTTTTCCCGCAGTGACAGTTTCTTTTACATAAATAGAATTTTCTGAAGGGATAAATTATACATATTACATATAAAACATATACACTTTATGAAAGGATGTGGACACCCCTCCTAATTATTGAGTTTAGGTATTTCAGCCACATCCATTGCTAACAGGTGTATAAAATCAAGCACATAGTCGACCATCTCCCTAGACAGACATTGGCATTATGTCTCCCTTTTCCTCTTCATCTATCTTTGTTCTCTTTATCTCCCAACCCTTTCTCTTTACCTCTCCCTGTTTGTCCACTTTTTCTTTACCGCTACCTTTTGTCACTTCCTCTCCCATTTTCTTTAATCTATCCTCCTTTTCTTTAATCTCTCCATTTTCATTATCTTTCCTCCTGTTGCATTTTATATAATCTCTCTTATCTATTTCTCCCCTTTCTGATGTTCCTTGACCAGCCCAAAGAGGTAAGGAATCTGGCCCAGTATTTTGAGGTGGATATTCAGGTAAGGTGAGCGCTTTAGATGTTGGGGAATATGATTAATGCTATTTGATTTGACCAACTAGCAAATGGATAGCAACATGGGGTTCCAATAAAAACTAGCTTCCCATACCGGGAGTCGAACCCGGGCCGCCTGGGTGAAAACCAGGAATCCTAAACGCTAGACCATACGGGATACATGTCTACACCCCTGCGCACACCACATGGGATTGTGTATGTGACGGAGCATCCACAGATCCTATAGGAGGTGAACCTTTTTATTTTAAAATACAGTTGTAATGCCTGTCAGTCCGCGGCTGCAGTTGATGAGTTCCTGTTCCAATGATCTTTGTGAGATGCGTCAGAGTTATAGTTTCTTTGGATCTTCCCAGATAAAGTGGTCCTTTTGCTGACCACGGAATTCGCACCTAAAGTCCACTCTTCACTCTGTAGGATCAACCTACCATTTTTTTTCCCGTCTCACAAAAATAAAGAGCATTCCTTCGAGCCGGAATCGAACCAGCGACCTAAGGATGTCTGATTGTTTTCTACAGTCCTCCGCTCTACCAGCTGAGCTATCAAAGGTCATGATTTGGTGCGCTGTCCATGCTGACTGTACCTGGAGCAGCCCCTCCCTCACCAACATGGTATGCATTGTGTTACAAGCTACAGCAAGTTGAAGGGTTAACATTGCAAACGGCTTGAAACTTACTGAATAGACTCGGATGTGTAAAAAAAAAAATAAACGCTGCGTTGGCCGGGAATCGAACCCGGGTCAACTGCTTGGAAGGCAGCTATGCTCACCACTATGCCACCAACGCTGGACAGAGAGATAGGCTTTAAACCAGAGATGGGAAGGTCTGCGGAAAAAAAAAAACGAAAAAAAAACCCCAAAAAAACATGAGAAAAAAAACCATTTTCCTCCCGTTTTTTTCCAAAGCCATTTTTTGTTTGTGGGAAATGATGTCATATCCCGGCGCTCAGACTCAGCAGCACTCAGAGGATGCTCACTCTCTATGGAGGTTGCGTAACGTTTTCTTTAATTTCATAAAAATGAACCCTGCTGATGATGTCCTGGGAAAGGCTGGGTTTTGAGACCCTTGAGTTTTAAGATAATGTGAGTTAGATCCAGTCTGATATACAACGAAGGTAAAAGAAGTGTGGAACCAGTTTTCACAGAGCCCGATAGATCTGCTACATGGGTGGTTTTAGGAGTTCTGCATATGTAGATGTTATTGTGTCATTTTGCAGCCTTTAGCAGAATTTATTTTTATGTGGAATATGGAATGTTTCATCAGAACATTTAGAAATCTGGCCGAATTTCAGGAAATGTTAAAAATTGTCATCTTCTGCCTTGGTCAGATCCTGTGCTCTGGCCTGGCTTCTTTCTACACTTAAGCTTCTTTAGCGTAGCGGTTAGAGCGTTTGCCTCACGTGAGAAAGGTCCCCGGTTCGAAACTGGGTAGAAACGCTTCTTTTCATTATTCCCATTTAACATACAGAACCGATGACTTCATCACCAAAGAGGGCAATCTGCTCCTCAGTTTTGTACCAGAAGGTGGTGCTGTTGCCCTAGGTCTTGGCCTAGTCAAGAAAATGGTGGTCAATCTACTGATGTCTTTCTTTCAGGTAAATGACTGGTGCTTCACATACTTTTTGCTTTGTTGCTTTAGTGTATTCCTTTGTTTTTCTTGTTTGCAATTTGGATGTTGAGATGATTTTTCCATGATATGTTTGAACCTGATGCAGAACTCACTCTAACTATAAAATGAAATACCTGGTCAGTATATTGTGGTGCTATCAAATCTATACATATAATGTAATGTTGTTATAATTACAGCTGTTTTGTGATTCGTACGGATAGTTACCTGTAAGTTGTCGGTGGCCAGACTGGGGATAACTAAGCAGCACTGGCAGTTTCAGGAATTCCACCCTGCCTCCAGCAATCATCAGATATAGAAGATATAATACTTGATCCCTTTATGCCCATCTCATGGTGATGGGGCTGCCCTGAGAACAAGAGCAGTATGATCAGGTTTTATCATAAGTTTGTCCTGTGTTATTCACTTTTCCCGCAGTGACAGTTTCTTTTACATAAATAGAATTTTCTGAAGGGATAAATTATACATATTACATATAAAACATATACACTTTATGAAAGGATGTGGACACCCCTCCTAATTATTGAGTTTAGGTATTTCAGCCACATCCATTGCTAACAGGTGTATAAAATCAAGCACATAGTCGACCATCTCCCTAGACAGACATTGGCATTATGTCTCCCTTTTCCTCTTCATCTATCTTTGTTCTCTTTATCTCCCAACCCTTTCTCTTTACCTCTCCCTGTTTGTCCACTTTTTCTTTACCGCTACCTTTTGTCACTTCCTCTCCCATTTTCTTTAATCTATCCTCCTTTTCTTTAATCTCTCCATTTTCATTATCTTTCCTCCTGTTGCATTTTATATAATCTCTCTTATCTATTTCTCCCCTTTCTGATGTTCCTTGACCAGCCCAAAGAGGTAAGGAATCTGGCCCAGTATTTTGAGGTGGATATTCAGGTAAGGTGAGCGCTTTAGATGTTGGGGAATATGATTAATGCTATTTGATTTGACCAACTAGCAAATGGATAGCAACATGGGGTTCCAATAAAAACTAGCTTCCCATACCGGGAGTCGAACCCGGGCCGCCTGGGTGAAAACCAGGAATCCTAACCGCTAGACCATACGGGATACATGTCTACACCCCTGCGCACACCACATGGGATTGTGTATGTGACGGAGCATCCACAGATCCTATAGGAGGTGAACCTTTTTATTTTAAAATACAGTTGTAATGCCTGTCAGTCCGCGGCTGCAGTTGATGAGTTCCTGTTCCAATGATCTTTGTGAGATGCGTCAGAGTTATAGTTTCTTTGGATCTTCCCAGATAAAGTGGTCCTTTTGCTGACCACGGAATTCGCACCTAAAGTCCACTCTTCACTCTGTAGGATCAACCTACCATTTTTTTTCCCGTCTCACAAAAATAAAGAGCATTCCTTCGAGCCGGAATCGAACCAGCGACCTAAGGATGTCTGATTGTTTTCTACAGTCCTCCGCTCTACCAGCTGAGCTATCAAAGGTCATGATTTGGTGCGCTGTCCATGCTGACTGTACCTGGAGCAGCCCCTCCCTCACCAACATGGTATGCATTGTGTTACAAGCTACAGCAAGTTGAAGGGTTAACATTGCAAACGGCTTGAAACTTACTGAATAGACTCGGATGTGTAAAAAAAAAAATAAACGCTGCGTTGGCCGGGAATCGAACCCGGGTCAACTGCTTGGAAGGCAGCTATGCTCACCACTATACCACCAACGCTGGACAGAGAGATAGGCTTTAAACCAGAGATGGGAAGGTCTGCGGAAAAAAAAAAAACGAAAAAAAACCCCCAAAAAAACATGAGAAAAAAAACCATTTTCCTCCCGTTTTTTTCCAAAGCCATTTTTTGTTTGTGGGAAATGATGTCATATCCCGGCGCTCAGACTCAGCAGCACTCAGAGGATGCTCACTCTCTATGGAGGTTGCGTAACGTTTTCTTTAATTTCATAAAAATGAACCCTGCTGATGATGTCCTGGGAAAGGCTGGGTTTTGAGACCCTTGAGTTTTAAGATAATGTGAGTTAGATCCAGTCTGATATACAACGAAGGTAAAAGAAGTGTGGAACCAGTTTTCACAGAGCCCGATAGATCTGCTACATGGGTGGTTTTAGGAGTTCTGCATATGTAGATGTTATTGTGTCATTTTGCAGCCTTTAGCAGAATTTATTTTTATGTGGAATATGGAATGTTTCATCAGAACATTTAGAAATCTGGCCGAATTTCAGGAAATGTTAAAAATTGTCATCTTCTGCCTTGGTCAGATCCTGTGCTCTGGCCTGGCTTCTTTCTACACTTAAGCTTCTTTAGCGTAGCGGTTAGAGCGTTTGCCTCACGTGAGAAAGGTCCCCGGTTCGAAACTGGGTAGAAACGCTTCTTTTCATTATTCCCATTTAACATACAGAACCGATGACTTCATCACCAAAGAGGGCAATCTGCTCCTCAGTTTTGTACCAGAAGGTGGTGCTGTTGCCCTAGGTCTTGGCCTAGTCAAGAAAATGGTGGTCAATCTACTGATGTCTTTCTTTCAGGTAAATGACTGGTGCTTCACATACTTTTTGCTTTGTTGCTTTAGTGTATTCCTTTGTTTTTCTTGTTTGCAATTTGGATGTTGAGATGATTTTTCCATGATATGTTTGAACCTGATGCAGAACTCACTCTAACTATAAAATGAAATACCTGGTCAGTATATTGTGGTGCTATCAAATCTATACATATAATGTAATGTTGTTATAATTACAGCTGTTTTGTGATTCGTACGGATAGTTACCTGTAAGTTGTCGGTGGCCAGACTGGGGATAACTAAGCAGCACTGGCAGTTTCAGGAATTCCACCCTGCCTCCAGCAATCATCAGATATAGAAGATATAATACTTGATCCCTTTATGCCCATCTCATGGTGATGGGGCTGCCCTGAGAACAAGAGCAGTATGATCAGGTTTTATCATAAGTTTGTCCTGTGTTATTCACTTTTCCCGCAGTGACAGTTTCTTTTACATAAATAGAATTTTCTGAAGGGATAAATTATACATATTACATATAAAACATATACACTTTATGAAAGGATGTGGACACCCCTCCTAATTATTGAGTTTAGGTATTTCAGCCACATCCATTGCTAACAGGTGTATAAAATCAAGCACATAGTCGACCATCTCCCTAGACAGACATTGGCATTATGTCTCCCTTTTCCTCTTCATCTATCTTTGTTCTCTTTATCTCCCAACCCTTTCTCTTTACCTCTCCCTGTTTGTCCACTTTTTCTTTACCGCTACCTTTTGTCACTTCCTCTCCCATTTTCTTTAATCTATCCTCCTTTTCTTTAATCTCTCCATTTTCATTATCTTTCCTCCTGTTGCATTTTATATAATCTCTCTTATCTATTTCTCCCCTTTCTGATGTTCCTTGACCAGCCCAAAGAGGTAAGGAATCTGGCCCAGTATTTTGAGGTGGATATTCAGGTAAGGTGAGCGCTTTAGATGTTGGGGAATATGATTAATGCTATTTGATTTGACCAACTAGCAAATGGATAGCAACATGGGGTTCCAATAAAAACTAGCTTCCCATACCGGGAGTCGAACCCGGGCCGCCTGGGTGAAAACCAGGAATCCTAACCGCTAGACCATATGGGATACATGTCTACACCCCTGCGCACACCACATGGGATTGTGTATGTGACGGAGCATCCACAGATCCTATAGGAGGTGAACCTTTTTATTTTAAAATACAGTTGTAATGCCTGTCAGTCCGCGGCTGCAGTTGATGAGTTCCTGTTCCAATGATCTTTGTGAGATGCGTCAGAGTTATAGTTTCTTTGGATCTTCCCAGATAAAGTGGTCCTTTTGCTGACCACGGAATTCGCACCTAAAGTCCACTCTTCACTCTGTAGGATCAACCTACCATTTTTTTTCCCGTCTCACAAAAATAAAGAGCATTCCTTCGAGCCGGAATCGAACCAGCGACCTAAGGATGTCTGATTGTTTTCTACAGTCCTCCGCTCTACCAGCTGAGTTATCGAAGGTCATGATTTGGTGCGCTGTCCATGCTGACTGTACCTGGAGCAGCCCCTCCCTCACCAACATGGTATGCATTGTGTTACAAGCTACAGCAAGTTGAAGGGTTAACATTGCAAACGGCTTGAAACTTACTGAATAGACTCGGATGTGTAAAAAAAAAAATAAACGCTGCGTTGGCCGGGAATCGAACCCGGGTCAACTGCTTGGAAGGCAGCTATGCTCACCACTATACCACCAACGCTGGACAGAGAGATAGGCTTTAAACCAGAGATGGGAAGGTCTGCGGAAAAAAAAAACGAAAAAAAAACCCCAAAAAAACATGAGAAAAAAAACCATTTTCCTCCCGTTTTTTTCCAAAGCCATTTTTTGTTTGTGGGAAATGATGTCATATCCTGGCGCTCAGACTCAGCAGCACTCAGAGGATGCTCACTCTCTATGGAGGTTGCGTAACGTTTTCTTTAATTTCATAAAAATGAACCCTGCTGATGATGTCCTGGGAAAGGCTGGGTTTTGAGACCCTTGAGTTTTAAGATAATGTGAGTTAGATCCAGTCTGATATACAACGAAGGTAAAAGAAGTGTGGAACCAGTTTTCACAGAGCCCGATAGATCTGCTACATGGGTGGTTTTAGGAGTTCTGCATATGTAGATGTTATTGTGTCATTTTGCAGCCTTTAGCAGAATTTATTTTTATGTGGAATATGGAATGTTTCATCAGAACATTTAGAAATCTGGCCGAATTTCAGGAAATGTTAAAAATTGTCATCTTCTGCCTTGGTCAGATCCTGTGCTCTGGCCTGGCTTCTTTCTACTCTTAAGCTTCTTTAGCGTAGCGGTTAGAGCGTTTGCCTCACGTGAGAAAGGTCCACGGTTCGAAACTGGGTCGAAACGCTTCTTTTCATTATTCCCATTTAACATACAGAACCGATGACTTCATCACCAAAGAGGGCAATCTGCTCCTCAGTTTTGTACCAGAAGGTGGTGCTGTTGCCCTAGGTCTTGGCCTAGTCAAGAAAATGGTGGTCAATCTACTGATGTCTTTCTTTCAGGTAAATGACTGGTGCTTCACATACTTTTTGCTTTGTTGCTTTAGTGTATTCCTTTGTTTTTCTTGTTTGCAATTTGGATGTTGAGATGATTTTTCCATGATATGTTTGAACCTGATGCAGAACTCACTCTAACTATAAAATGAAATACCTGGTCAGTATATTGTGGTGCTATCAAATCTATACATATAATGTAATGTTGTTATAATTACAGCTGTTTTGTGATTCGTACGGATAGTTACCTGTAAGTTGTCGGTGGCCAGACTGGGGATAACTAAGCAGCACTGGCAGTTTCAGGAATTCCACCCTGCCTCCAGCAATCATCAGATATAGAAGATATAATACTTGATCCCTTTATGCCCATCTCATGGTGATGGGGCTGCCCTGAGAACAAGAGCAGTATGATCAGGTTTTATCATAAGTTTGTCCTGTGTTATTCACTTTTCCCGCAGTGACAGTTTCTTTTACATAAATAGAATTTTCTGAAGGGATAAATTATACATATTACATATAAAACATATACACTTTATGAAAGGATGTGGACACCCCTCCTAATTATTGAGTTTAGGTATTTCAGCCACATCCATTGCTAACAGGTGTATAAAATCAAGCACATAGTCGACCATCTCCCTAGACAGACATTGGCATTATGTCTCCCTTTTCCTCTTCATCTATCTTTGTTCTCTTTATCTCCCAACCCTTTCTCTTTACCTCTCCCTGTTTGTCCACTTTTTCTTTACCGCTACCTTTTGTCACTTCCTCTCCCATTTTCTTTAATCCATCCTCCTTTTCTTTAATCTCTCCATTTTCATTATCTTTCCTCCTGTTGCATTTTATATAATCTCTCTTATCTATTTCTCCCCTTTCTGATGTTCCTTGACCAGCCCAAAGAGGTAAGGAATCTGGCCCAGTATTTTGAGGTGGATATTCAGGTAAGGTGAGCGCTTTAGATGTTGGGGAATATGATTAATGCTATTTGATTTGACCAACTAGCAAATGGATAGCAACATGGGGTTCCAATAAAAACTAGCTTCCCATACCGGGAGTCGAACCCGGGCCGCCTGGGTGAAAACCAGGAATCCTAACCGCTAGACCATATGGGATACATGTCTACACCCCTGCGCACACCACATGGGATTGTGTATGTGACGGAGCATCCACAGATCCTATAGGAGGTGAACCTTTTTATTTTAAAATACAGTTGTAATGCCTGTCAGTCCGCGGCTGCAGTTGATGAGTTCCTGTTCCAATGATCTTTGTGAGATGCGTCAGAGTTATAGTTTCTTTGGATCTTCCCAGATAAAGTGGTCCTTTTGCTGACCACGGAATTCGCACCTAAAGTCCACTCTTCACTCTGTAGGATCAACCTACCATTTTTTTTCCCGTCTCACAAAAATAAAGAGCATTCCTTCGAGCCGGAATCGAACCAGCGACCTAAGGATGTCTGATTGTTTTCTACAGTCCTCCGCTCTACCAGCTGAGCTATCGAAGGTCATGATTTGGTGCGCTGTCCATGCTGACTGTACCTGGAGCAGCCCCTCCCTCACCAACATGGTATGCATTGTGTTACAAGCTACAGCAAGTTGAAGGGTTAACATTGCAAATGGCTTGAAACTTACTGAATAGACTCGGATGTGTAAAAAAAAAAAATAAACGCTGCGTTGGCCGGGAATCGAACCTGGGTCAACTGCTTGGAAGGCAGTTATGCTCACCACTATACCACCAACGCTGGGCAGAGAGATAGACTTTAAACCAGAGATGGGAAGGTCTGCGTAAAAAAAAAAACGAAAAAAAACCCCCCAAAAAACATGAGAAAAAAAACCATTTTCCTCCCGTTTTTTTCCAAAGCCATTTTTTGTTTGTGGGAAATGATGTCATATCCCGGCGCTCAGACTCAGCAGCACTCAGAGGATGCTCACTCTCTATGGAGGTTGCGTAACGTTTTCTTTAATTTCATAAAAATGAACCCTGCTGATGATGTCCTGGGAAAGGCTGGGTTTTGAGACCCTTGAGTTTTAAGATAATGTGAGTTAGATCCAGTCTGATATACAACGAAGGTAAAAGAAGTGTGGAACCAGTTTTCACAGAGCCCGATAGATCTGCTACATGGGTGGTTTTAGGAGTTCTGCATATGTAGATGTTATTGTGTCATTTTGCAGCCTTTAGCAGAATTTATTTTTATGTGGAATATGGAATGTTTCATCAGAACATTTAGAAATCTGGCCGAATTTCAGGAAATGTTAAAAATTGTCATCTTCTGCCTTGGTCAGATCCTGTGCTCTGGCCTGGCTTCTTTCTACACTTAAGCTTCTTTAGCGTAGCGGTTAGAGCGTTTGCCTCACGTGAGAAAGGTCCACGGTTCGAAACTGGGTCGAGACGCTTCTTTTCATTATTCCCATTTAACATACAGAACCGATGACTTCATCACCAAAGAGGGCAATCTGCTCCTCAGTTTTGTACCAGAAGGTGGTGCTGTTGCCCTAGGTCTTGGCCTAGTCAAGAAAATGGTGGTCAATCTACTGATGTCTTTCTTTCAGGTAAATGACTGGTGCTTCACATACTTTTTGCTTTGTTGCTTTAGTGTATTCCTTTGTTTTTCTTGTTTGCAATTTGGATGTTGAGATGATTTTTCCATGATATGTTTGAACCTGATGCAGAACTCACTCTAACTATAAAATGAAATACCTGGTCAGTATATTGTGGTGCTATCAAATCTATACATATAATGTAATGTTGTTATAATTACAGCTGTTTTGTGATTCGTACGGATAGTTACCTGTAAGTTGTCGGTGGCCAGACTGGGGATAACTAAGCAGCACTGGCAGTTTCAGGAATTCCACCCTGCCTCCAGCAATCATCAGATATAGAAGATATAATACTTGATCCCTTTATGCCCATCTCATGGTGATGGGGCTGCCCTGAGAACAAGAGCAGTATGATCAGGTTTTATCATAAGTTTGTCCTGTGTTATTCACTTTTCCCGCAGTGACAGTTTCTTTTACATAAATAGAATTTTCTGAAGGGATAAATTATACATATTACATATAAAACATATACACTTTATGAAAGGATGTGGACACCCCTCCTAATTATTGAGTTTAGGTATTTCAGCCACATCCATTGCTAACAGGTGTATAAAATCAAGCACATAGTCGACCATCTCCCTAGACAGACATTGGCATTATGTCTCCCTTTTCCTCTTCATCTATCTTTGTTCTCTTTATCTCCCAACCCTTTCTCTTTACCTCTCCCTGTTTGTCCACTTTTTCTTTACCGCTACCTTTTGTCACTTCCTCTCCCATTTTCTTTAATCCATCCTCCTTTTCTTTAATCTCTCCATTTTCATTATCTTTCCTCCTGTTGCATTTTATATAATCTCTCTTATCTATTTCTCCCCTTTCTGATGTTCCTTGACCAGCCCAAAGAGGTAAGGAATCTGGCCCAGTATTTTGAGGTGGATATTCAGGTAAGGTGAGCGCTTTAGATGTTGGGGAATATGATTAATGCTATTTGATTTGACCAACTAGCAAATGGATAGCAACATGGGGTTCCAATAAAAACTAGCTTCCCATACCGGGAGTCGAACCCGGGCCGCCTGGGTGAAAACCAGGAATCCTAACCGCTAGACCATATGGGATACATGTCTACACCCCTGCGCACACCACATGGGATTGTGTATGTGACGGAGCATCCACAGATCCTATAGGAGGTGAACCTTTTTATTTTAAAATACAGTTGTAATGCCTGTCAGTCCGCGGCTGCAGTTGATGAGTTCCTGTTCCAATGATCTTTGTGAGATGCGTCAGAGTTATAGTTTCTTTGGATCTTCCCAGATAAAGTGGTCCTTTTGCTGACCACGGAATTCGCACCTAAAGTCCACTCTTCACTCTGTAGGATCAACCTACCATTTTTTTTCCCGTCTCACAAAAATAAAGAGCATTCCTTCGAGCCGGAATCGAACCAGCGACCTAAGGATGTCTGATTGTTTTCTACAGTCCTCCGCTCTACCAGCTGAGCTATCGAAGGTCATGATTTGGTGCGCTGTCCATGCTGACTGTACCTGGAGCAGCCCCTCCCTCACCAACATGGTATGCATTGTGTTACAAGCTACAGCAAGTTGAAGGGTTAACATTGCAAATGGCTTGAAACTTACTGAATAGACTCGGATGTGTAAAAAAAAAAAATAAACGCTGCGTTGGCCGGGAATCGAACCTGGGTCAACTGCTTGGAAGGCAGTTATGCTCACCACTATACCACCAACGCTGGGCAGAGAGATAGACTTTAAACCAGAGATGGGAAGGTCTGCGTAAAAAAAAAAACGAAAAAAAACCCCCCAAAAAACATGAGAAAAAAAACCATTTTCCTCCCGTTTTTTTCCAAAGCCATTTTTTGTTTGTGGGAAATGATGTCATATCCCGGCGCTCAGACTCAGCAGCACTCAGAGGATGCTCACTCTCTATGGAGGTTGCGTAACGTTTTCTTTAATTTCATAAAAATGAACCCTGCTGATGATGTCCTGGGAAAGGCTGGGTTTTGAGACCCTTGAGTTTTAAGATAATGTGAGTTAGATCCAGTCTGATATACAACGAAGGTAAAAGAAGTGTGGAACCAGTTTTCACAGAGCCCGATAGATCTGCTACATGGGTGGTTTTAGGAGTTCTGCATATGTAGATGTTATTGTGTCATTTTGCAGCCTTTAGCAGAATTTATTTTTATGTGGAATATGGAATGTTTCATCAGAACATTTAGAAATCTGGCCGAATTTCAGGAAATGTTAAAAATTGTCATCTTCTGCCTTGGTCAGATCCTGTGCTCTGGCCTGGCTTCTTTCTACACTTAAGCTTCTTTAGCGTAGCGGTTAGAGCGTTTGCCTCACGTGAGAAAGGTCCACGGTTCGAAACTGGGTCGAAACGCTTCTTTTCATTATTCCCATTTAACATACAGAACCGATGACTTCATCACCAAAGAGGGCAATCTGCTCCTCAGTTTTGTACCAGAAGGTGGTGCTGTTGCCCTAGGTCTTGGCCTAGTCAAGAAAATGGTGGTCAATCTACTGATGTCTTTCTTTCAGGTAAATGACTGGTGCTTCACATACTTTTTGCTTTGTTGCTTTAGTGTATTCCTTTGTTTTTCTTGTTTGCAATTTGGATGTTGAGATGATTTTTCCATGATATGTTTGAACCTGATGCAGAACTCACTCTAACTATAAAATGAAATACCTGGTCAGTATATTGTGGTGCTATCAAATCTATACATATAATGTAATGTTGTTATAATTACAGCTGTTTTGTGATTCGTACGGATAGTTACCTGTAAGTTGTCGGTGGCCAGACTGGGGATAACTAAGCAGCACTGGCAGTTTCAGGAATTCCACCCTGCCTCCAGCAATCATCAGATATAGAAGATATAATACTTGATCCCTTTATGCCCATCTCATGGTGATGGGGCTGCCCTGAGAACAAGAGCAGTATGATCAGGTTTTATCATAAGTTTGTCCTGTGTTATTCACTTTTCCCGCAGTGACAGTTTCTTTTACATAAATAGAATTTTCTGAAGGGATAAATTATACATATTACATATAAAACATATACACTTTATGAAAGGATGTGGACACCCCTCCTAATTATTGAGTTTAGGTATTTCAGCCACATCCATTGCTAACAGGTGTATAAAATCAAGCACATAGTCGACCATCTCCCTAGACAGACATTGGAATTATGTCTCCCTTTTCCTCTTCATCTATCTTTGTTCTCTTTATCTCCCAACCCTTTCTCTTTACCTCTCCCTGTTTGTCCACTTTTTCTTTACCGCTACCTTTTGTCACTTCCTCTCCCATTTTCTTTAATCCATCCTCCTTTTCTTTAATCTCTCCATTTTCATTATCTTTCCTCCTGTTGCATTTTATATAATCTCTCTTATCTATTTCTCCCCTTTCTGATGTTCCTTGACCAGCCCAAAGAGGTAAGGAATCTGGCCCAGTATTTTGAGGTGGATATTCAGGTAAGGTGAGCGCTTTAGATGTTGGGGAATATGATTAATGCTATTTGATTTGACCAACTAGCAAATGGATAGCAACATGGGGTTCCAATAAAAACTAGCTTCCCATACCGGGAGACGAACCCGGGCCGCCTGGGTGAAAACCAGGAATCCTAACTGCTAGACCATATGGGATACATGTCTACACCCCTGCGCACACCACATGGGATTGTGTATGTGACGGAGCATCCACAGATCCTATAGGAGGTGAACCTTTTTATTTTAAAATACAGTTGTAATGCCTGTCAGTCCGCGGCTGCAGTTGATGAGTTCCTGTTCCAATGATCTTTGTGAGATGCGTCAGAGTTATAGTTTCTTTGGATCTTCCCAGATAAAGTGGTCCTTTTGCTGACCACGGAATTCGCACCTAAAGTCCACTCTTCACTCTGTAGGATCAACCTACCATTTTTTTTCCCGTCTCACAAAAATAAAGAGCATTCCTTCGAGCCGGAATCGAACCAGCGACCTAAGGATGTCTGATTGTTTTCTACAGTCCTCCGCTCTACCAGCTGAGCTATCGAAGGTCATGATTTGGTGCGCTGTCCATGCTGACTGTACCTGGAGCAGCCCCTCCCTCACCAACATGGTATGCATTGTGTTACAAGCTACAGCAAGTTGAAGGGTTAACATTGCAAACGGCTTGAAACTTACTGAATAGACTCGGATGTGTAAAAAAAAAAAATAAACGCTGCGTTGGCCGGGAATCGAACCCGGGTCAACTGCTTGGAAGATAGCTATGCTCACCACTATACCACCAACGCTGGGCGGAGAGATAGACTTTAAACCAGAGATGGGAAGGTCTGCGTAAAAAAAAAAACGAAAAAAAACCCCCAAAAAAACATGAGAAAAAAAACCATTTTCCTCCCGTTTTTTTCCAAAGCCATTTTTTGTTTGTGGGAAATGATGTCATATCCCGGCGCTCAGACTCAGCAGCACTCAGAGGATGCTCACTCTCTATGGAGGTTGCGTAACGTTTTCTTTAATTTCATAAAAATGAACCCTGCTGATGATGTCCTGGGAAAGGCTGGGTTTTGAGACCCTTGAGTTTTAAGATAATGTGAGTTAGATCCAGTCTGATATACAACGAAGGTAAAAGAAGTGTGGAACCAGTTTTCACAGAGCCCGATAGATCTGCTACATGGGTGGTTTTAGGAGTTCTGCATATGTAGATGTTATTGTGTCATTTTGCAGCCTTTAGCAGAATTTATTTTTATGTGGAATATGGAATGTTTCATCAGAACATTTAGAAATCTGGCCGAATTTCAGGAAATGTTAAAAATTGTCATCTTCTGCCTTGGTCAGATCCTGTGCTCTGGCCTGGCGTCTTTCTACACTTAAGCTTCTTTAGCGTAGCGGTTAGAGCGTTTGCCACACGTGAGAAAGGTCCCCGGTTCGAAACTGGGTAGAAACGCTTCTTTTCATTATTCCCATTTAACATACAGAACCGAGGACTTCATCACCAAAGAGGGCAATCTGCTCCTCAGTTTTGTACCAGAAGGTGGTGCTGTTGCCCTAGGTCTTGGCCTAGTCAAGAAAATGGTGGTCAATCTACTGATGTCTTTCTTTCAGGTAAATGACTGGTGCTTCACATACTTTTTGCTTTGTTGCTTTAGTGTATTCCTTTGTTTTTCTTGTTTGCAATTTGGATGTTGAGATGATTTTTCCATGATATGTTTGAACCTGATGCAGAACTCACTCTAACTATAAAATGAAATACCTGGTCAGTATATTGTGGTGCTATCAAATCTATACATATAATGTAATGTTGTTATAATTACAGCTGTTTTGTGATTCGTACGGATAGTTACCTGTAAGTTGTCGGTGGCCAGACTGGGGATAACTAAGCAGCACTGGCAGTTTCAGGAATTCCACCCTGCCTCCAGCAATCATCAGATATAGAAGATATAATACTTGATCCCTTTATGCCCATCTCATGGTGATGGGGCTGCCCTGAGAACAAGAGCAGTATGATCAGGTTTTATCATAAGTTTGTCCTGTGTTATTCACTTTTCCCGCAGTGACAGTTTCTTTTACATAAATAGAATTTTCTGAAGGGATAAATTATACATATTACATATAAAACATATACACTTTATGAAAGGATGTGGACACCCCTCCTAATTATTGAGTTTAGGTATTTCAGCCACATCCATTGCTAACAGGTGTATAAAATCAAGCACATAGTCGACCATCTCCCTAGACAGACATTGGCATTATGTCTCCCTTTTCCTCTTCATCTATCTTTGTTCTCTTTATCTCCCAACCCTTTCTCTTTACCTCTCCCTGTTTGTCCACTTTTTCTTTACCGCTACCTTTTGTCACTTCCTCTCCCATTTTCTTTAATCTATCCTCCTTTTCTTTAATCTCTCCATTTTCATTATCTTTCCTCCTGTTGCATTTTATATAATCTCTCTTATCTATTTCTCCCCTTTCTGATGTTCCTTGACCAGCCCAAAGAGGTAAGGAATCTGGCCCAGTATTTTGAGGTGGATATTCAGGTAAGGTGAGCGCTTTAGATGTTGGGGAATATGATTAATGCTATTTGATTTGACCAACTAGCAAATGGATAGCAACATGGGGTTCCAATAAAAACTAGCTTCCCATACCGGGAGTCGAACCCGGGCCGCCTGGGTGAAAACCAGGAATCCTAACCACTAGACCATATGGGATACATGTCTACACCCCTGCGCACACCACATGGGATTGTGTATGTGACGGAGCATCCACAGATCCTATAGGAGGTGAACCTTTTTATTTTAAAATACAGTTGTAATGCCTGTCAGTCCGCGGCTGCAGTTGATGAGTTCCTGTTCCAATGATCTTTGTGAGATGCGTCAGAGTTATAGTTTCTTTGGATCTTCCCAGATAAAGTGGTCCTTTTGCTGACCACGGAATTCGCACCTAAAGTCCACTCTTCACTCTGTAGGATCAACCTACCATTTTTTTTCCCGTCTCACAAAAATAAAGAGCATTCCTTCGAGCCGGAATCGAACCAGCGACCTAAGGATGTCTGATTGTTTTCTACAGTCCTCCGCTCTACCAGCTGAGCTATCGAAGGTCATGATTTGGTGCGCTGTCCATGCTGACTGTACCTGGAGCAGCCCCTCCCTCACCAACATGGTATGCATTGTGTTACAAGCTACAGCAAGTTGAAGGGTTAACATTGCAAACGGCTTGAAACTTACTGAATAGACTCGGATGTGTAAAAAAAAAAAAATAAACGCTGCGTTGGCCGGGAATCAAACCCGGGTCAACTGCTTGGAAGGCAGCTATGCTCACCACTATACCACCGACGCTGGGCGGAGAGATAGACTTTAAACCAGAGATGGGAAGGTCTGCGTAAAAAAAAAACGAAAAAAAACCCCCAAAAAAACATGAGAAAAAAAACCATTTTCCTCCCGTTTTTTTCCAAAGCCATTTTTTGTTTGTGGGAAATGATGTCATATCCCGGCGCTCAGACTCAGCAGCACTCAGAGGATGCTCACTCTCTATGGAGGTTGCGTAACGTTTTCTTTAATTTCATAAAAATGAACCCTGCTGATGATGTCCTGGGAAAGGCTGGGTTTTGAGACCCTTGAGTTTTAAGATAATGTGAGTTAGATCCAGTCTGATATACAACGAAGGTAAAAGAAGTGTGGAACCAGTTTTCACAGAGCCCGATAGATCTGCTACATGGGTGGTTTTAGGAGTTCTGCATATGTAGATGTTATTGTGTCATTTTGCAGCCTTTAGCAGAATTTATTTTTATGTGGAATATGGAATGTTTCATCAGAACATTTAGAAATCTGGCCGAATTTCAGGAAATGTTAAAAATTGTCATCTTCTGCCTTGGTCAGATCCTGTGCTCTGGCCTGGCGTCTTTCTACACTTAAGCTTCTTTAGCGTAGCGGTTAGAGCGTTTGCCTCACGTGAGAAAGATCCCCGGTTCGAAACTGGGTAGAAACGTTTCTTTTCATTATTCCCATTTAACATACAGAACCGAGGACTTCATCACCAAAGAGGGCAATCTGCTCCTCAGTTTTGTACCAGAAGGTGGTGCTGTTGCCCTAGGTCTTGGCCTAGTCAAGAAAATGGTGGTCAATCTACTGATGTCTTTCTTTCAGGTAAATGACTGGTGCTTCACATACTTTTTGCTTTGTTGCTTTAGTGTATTCCTTTGTTTTTCTTGTTTGCAATTTGGATGTTGAGATGATTTTTCCATGATATGTTTGAACCTGATGCAGAACTCACTCTAACTATAAAATGAAATACCTGGTCAGTATATTGTGGTGCTATCAAATCTATACATATAATGTAATGTTGTTATAATTACAGCTGTTTTGTGATTCGTACGGATAGTTACCTGTAAGTTGTCGGTGGCCAGACTGGGGATAACTAAGCAGCACTGGCAGTTTCAGGAATTCCACCCTGCCTCCAGCAATCATCAGATATAGAAGATATAATACTTGATCCCTTTATGCCCATCTCATGGTGATGGGGCTGCCCTGAGAACAAGAGCAGTATGATCAGGTTTTATCATAAGTTTGTCCTGTGTTATTCACTTTTCCCGCAGTGACAGTTTCTTTTACATAAATAGAATTTTCTGAAGGGATAAATTATACATATTACATATAAAACATATACACTTTATGAAAGGATGTGGACACCCCTCCTAATTATTGAGTTTAGGTATTTCAGCCACATCCATTGCTAACAGGTGTATAAAATCAAGCACATAGTCGACCATCTCCCTAGACAGACATTGGCATTATGTCTCCCTTTTCCTCTTCATCTATCTTTGTTCTCTTTATCTCCCAACCCTTTCTCTTTACCTCTCCCTGTTTGTCCACTTTTTCTTTACCGCTACCTTTTGTCACTTCCTCTCCCATTTTCTTTAATCTATCCTCCTTTTCTTTAATCTCTCCATTTTCATTATCTTTCCTCCTGTTGCATTTTATATAATCTCTCTTATCTATTTCTCCCCTTTCTGATGTTCCTTGACCAGCCCAAAGAGGTAAGGAATCTGGCCCAGTATTTTGAGGTGGATATTCAGGTAAGGTGAGCGCTTTAGATGTTGGGGAATATGATTAATGCTATTTGATTTGACCAACTAGCAAATGGATAGCAACATGGGGTTCCAATAAAAACTAGCTTCCCATACCGGGAGTCGAACCCGGGCCGCCTGGGTGAAAACCAGGAATCCTAACCGCTAGACCATATGGGATACATGTCTACACCCCTGCGCACACCACATGGGATTGTGTATGTGACGGAGCATCCACAGATCCTATAGGAGGTGAACCTTTTTATTTTAAAATACAGTTGTAATGCCTGTCAGTCCGCGGCTGCAGTTGATGAGTTCCTGTTCCAATGATCTTTGTGAGATGCGTCAGAGTTATAGTTTCTTTGGATCTTCCCAGATAAAGTGGTCCTTTTGCTGACCACGGAATTCGCACCTAAAGTCCACTCTTCACTCTGTAGGATCAACCTACCATTTTTTTTCCCGTCTCACAAAAATAAAGAGCATTCCTTCGAGCCGGAATCGAACCAGCGACCTAAGGATGTCTGATTGTTTTCTACAGTCCTCCGCTCTACCAGCTGAGCTATCAAAGGTCATGATTTGGTGCGCTGTCCATGCTGACTGTACCTGGAGCAGCCCCTCCCTCACCAACATGGTATGCATTGTGTTACAAGCTACAGCAAGTTGAAGGGTTAACATTGCAAACGGCTTGAAACTTACTGAATAGACTCGGATGTGTAAAAAAAAAAATAAACGCTGCGTTGGCCGGGAATCGAACCCGGGTCAACTGCTTGGAAGGCAGCTATGCTCACCACTATACCACCAACGCTGGACAGAGAGATAGGCTTTAAACCAGAGATGGGAAGGTCTGCGGAAAAAAAAAAACGAAAAAAAACCCCCCAAAAAACATGAGAAAAAAAACCATTTTCCTCCCGTTTTTTTCCAAAGCCATTTTTTGTTTGTGGGAAATGATGTCATATCCCGGCGCTCAGACTCAGCAGCACTCAGAGGATGCTCACTCTCTATGGAGGTTGCGTAACGTTTTCTTTAATTTCATAAAAATGAACCCTGCTGATGATGTCCTGGGAAAGGCTGGGTTTTGAGACCCTTGAGTTTTAAGATAATGTGAGTTAGATCCAGTCTGATATACAACGAAGGTAAAAGAAGTGTGGAACCAGTTTTCACAGAGCCCGATAGATCTGCTACATGGGTGGTTTTAGGAGTTCTGCATATGTAGATGTTATTGTGTCATTTTGCAGCCTTTAGCAGAATTTATTTTTATGTGGAATATGGAATGTTTCATCAGAACATTTAGAAATCTGGCCGAATTTCAGGAAATGTTAAAAATTGTCATCTTCTGCCTTGGTCAAATCCTGTGCTCTGGCCTGGCTTCTTTCTACACTTAAGCTTCTTTAGCGTAGCGGTTAGAGCGTTTGCCTCACGTGAGAAAGGTCCCCGGTTCGAAACTGGGTAGAAACGCTTCTTTTCATTATTCCCATTTAACATACAGAACCGATGACTTCATCACCAAAGAGGGCAATCTGCTCCTCAGTTTTGTACCAGAAGGTGGTGCTGTTGCCCTAGGTCTTGGCCTAGTCAAGAAAATGGTGGTCAATCTACTGATGTCTTTCTTTCAGGTAAATGACTGGTGCTTCACATACTTTTTGCTTTGTTGCTTTAGTGTATTCCTTTGTTTTTCTTGTTTGCAATTTGGATGTTGAGATGATTTTTCCATGATATGTTTGAACCTGATGCAGAACTCACTCTAACTATAAAATGAAATACCTGGTCAGTATATTGTGGTGCTATCAAATCTATACATATAATGTAATGTTGTTATAATTACAGCTGTTTTGTGATTCGTACGGATAGTTACCTGTAAGTTGTCGGTGGCCAGACTGGGGATAACTAAGCAGCACTGGCAGTTTCAGGAATTCCACCCTGCCTCCAGCAATCATCAGATATAGAAGATATAATACTTGATCCCTTTATGCCCATCTCATGGTGATGGGGCTGCCCTGAGAACAAGAGCAGTATGATCAGGTTTTATCATAAGTTTGTCCTGTGTTATTCACTTTTCCCGCAGTGACAGTTTCTTTTACATAAATAGAATTTTCTGAAGGGATAAATTATACATATTACATATAAAACATATACACTTTATGAAAGGATGTGGACACCCCTCCTAATTATTGAGTTTAGGTATTTCAGCCACATCCATTGCTAACAGGTGTATAAAATCAAGCACATAGTCGACCATCTCCCTAGACAGACATTGGCATTATGTCTCCCTTTTCCTCTTCATCTATCTTTGTTCTCTTTATCTCCCAACCCTTTCTCTTTACCTCTCCCTGTTTGTCCACTTTTTCTTTACCGCTACCTTTTGTCACTTCCTCTCCCATTTTCTTTAATCTATCCTCCTTTTCTTTAATCTCTCCATTTTCATTATCTTTCCTCCTGTTGCATTTTATATAATCTCTCTTATCTATTTCTCCCCTTTCTGATGTTCCTTGACCAGCCCAAAGAGGTAAGGAATCTGGCCCAGTATTTTGAGGTGGATATTCAGGTAAGGTGAGCGCTTTAGATGTTGGGGAATATGATTAATGCTATTTGATTTGACCAACTAGCAAATGGATAGCAACATGGGGTTCCAATAAAAACTAGCTTCCCATACCGGGAGTCGAACCCGGGCCGCCTGGGTGAAAACCAGGAATCCTAACCGCTAGACCATACGGGATACATGTCTACACCCCTGCGCACACCACATGGGATTGTGTATGTGACGGAGCATCCACAGATCCTATAGGAGGTGAACCTTTTTATTTTAAAATACAGTTGTAATGCCTGTCAGTCCGCGGCTGCAGTTGATGAGTTCCTGTTCCAATGATCTTTGTGAGATGCGTCAGAGTTATAGTTTCTTTGGATCTTCCCAGATAAAGTGGTCCTTTTGCTGACCACGGAATTCGCACCTAAAGTCCACTCTTCACTCTGTAGGATCAACCTACCATTTTTTTTCCCGTCTCACAAAAATAAAGAGCATTCCTTCGAGCCGGAATCGAACCAGCGACCTAAGGATGTCTGATTGTTTTCTACAGTCCTCCGCTCTACCAGCTGAGCTATCAAAGGTCATGATTTGGTGCGCTGTCCATGCTGACTGTAGCAGCCCCTCCCTCACCAACATGGTATGCATTGTGTTACAAGCTACAGCAAGTTGAAGGGTTAACATTGCAAACGGCTTGAAACTTACTGAATAGACTCGGATGTGTAAAAAAAAAAATAAACGCTGCGTTGGCCGGGAATCGAACCCGGGTCAACTGCTTGGAAGGCAGCTATGCTCACCACTATACCACCAACGCTGGACAGAGAGATAGGCTTTAAACCAGAGATGGGAAGGTCTGCGGAAAAAAAAAAACGAAAAAAAACCCCCAAAAAAACATGAGAAAAAAAACCATTTTCCTCCCGTTTTTTTCCAAAGCCATTTTTTGTTTGTGGGAAATGATGTCATATCCCGGCGCTCAGACTCAGCAGCACTCAGAGGATGCTCACTCTCTATGGAGGTTGCGTAACGTTTTCTTTAATTTCATAAAAATGAACCCTGCTGATGATGTCCTGGGAAAGGCTGGGTTTTGAGACCCTTGAGTTTTAAGATAATGTGAGTTAGATCCAGTCTGATATACAACGAAGGTAAAAGAAGTGTGGAACCAGTTTTCACAGAGCCCGATAGATCTGCTACATGGGTGGTTTTAGGAGTTCTGCATATGTAGATGTTATTGTGTCATTTTGCAGCCTTTAGCAGAATTTATTTTTATGTGGAATATGGAATGTTTCATCAGAACATTTAGAAATCTGGCCGAATTTCAGGAAATGTTAAAAATTGTCATCTTCTGCCTTGGTCAGATCCTGTGCTCTGGCCTGGCTTCTTTCTACACTTAAGCTTCTTTAGCGTAGCGGTTAGAGCGTTTGCCTCACGTGAGAAAGGTCCCCGGTTCGAAACTGGGTAGAAACGCTTCTTTTCATTATTCCCATTTAACATACAGAACCGATGACTTCATCACCAAAGAGGGCAATCTGCTCCTCAGTTTTGTACCAGAAGGTGGTGCTGTTGCCCTAGGTCTTGGCCTAGTCAAGAAAATGGTGGTCAATCTACTGATGTCTTTCTTTCAGGTAAATGACTGGTGCTTCACATACTTTTTGCTTTGTTGCTTTAGTGTATTCCTTTGTTTTTCTTGTTTGCAATTTGGATGTTGAGATGATTTTTCCATGATATGTTTGAACCTGATGCAGAACTCACTCTAACTATAAAATGAAATACCTGGTCAGTATATTGTGGTGCTATCAAATCTATACATATAATGTAATGTTGTTATAATTACAGCTGTTTTGTGATTCGTACGGATAGTTACCTGTAAGTTGTCGGTGGCCAGACTGGGGATAACTAAGCAGCACTGGCAGTTTCAGGAATTCCACCCTGCCTCCAGCAATCATCAGATATAGAAGATATAATACTTGATCCCTTTATGCCCATCTCATGGTGATGGGGCTGCCCTGAGAACAAGAGCAGTATGATCAGGTTTTATCATAAGTTTGTCCTGTGTTATTCACTTTTCCCGCAGTGACAGTTTCTTTTACATAAATAGAATTTTCTGAAGGGATAAATTATACATATTACATATAAAACATATACACTTTATGAAAGGATGTGGACACCCCTCCTAATTATTGAGTTTAGGTATTTCAGCCACATCCATTGCTAACAGGTGTATAAAATCAAGCACATAGTCGACCATCTCCCTAGACAGACATTGGCATTATGTCTCCCTTTTCCTCTTCATCTATCTTTGTTCTCTTTATCTCCCAACCCTTTCTCTTTACCTCTCCCTGTTTGTCCACTTTTTCTTTACCGCTACCTTTTGTCACTTCCTCTCCCATTTTATTTAATCCATCCTCCTTTTCTTTAATCTCTCCATTTTCATTATCTTTCCTCCTGTTGCATTTTATATAATCTCTCTTATCTATTTCTCCCCTTTCTGATGTTCCTTGACCAGCCCAAAGAGGTAAGGAATCTGGCCCAGTATTTTGAGGTGGATATTCAGGTAAGGTGAGCGCTTTAGATGTTGGGGAATATGATTAATGCTATTTGATTTGACCAACTAGCAAATGGATAGCAACATGGGGTTCCAATAAAAACTAGCTTCCCATACCGGGAGTCGAACCCGGGCCGCCTGGGTGAAAACCAGGAATCCTAACCGCTAGACCATATGGGATACATGTCTACACCCCTGCGCACACCACATGGGATTGTGTATGTGACGGAGCATCCACAGATCCTATAGGAGGTGAACCTTTTTATTTTAAAATACAGTTGTAATGCCTGTCAGTCCGCGGCTGCAGTTGATGAGTTCCTGTTCCAATGATCTTTGTGAGATGCGTCAGAGTTATAGTTTCTTTGGATCTTCCCAGATAAAGTGGTCCTTTTGCTGACCACGGAATTCGCACCTAAAGTCCACTCTTCACTCTGTAGGATCAACCTACCATTTTTTTTCCCGTCTCACAAAAATAAAGAGCATTCCTTCGAGCCGGAATCGAACCAGCGACCTAAGGATGTCTGATTGTTTTCTACAGTCCTCCGCTCTACCAGCTGAGCTATCGAAGGTCATGATTTGGTGCGCTGTCCATGCTGACTGTACCTGGAGCAGCCCCTCCCTCACCAACATGGTATGCATTGTGTTACAAGCTACAGCAAGTTGAAGGGTTAACATTGCAAATGGCTTGAAACTTACTGAAGAGACTCGGATGTGTAAAAAAAAAAAATAAACGCTGCGTTGGCCGGGAATCGAACCTGGGTCAACTGCTTGGTAGGCAGTTATGCTCACCACTATACCACCAACGCTGGGCAGAGAGATAGACTTTAAACCAGAGATGGGAATGTCTGCGTAAAAAAAAAAACGAAAAAAAACCCCCCAAAAAACATGAGAAAAAAAACCATTTTCCTCCCGTTTTTTTCCAAAGCCATTTTTTGTTTGTGGGAAATGATGTCATATCCCGGCGCTCAGACTCAGCAGCACTCAGAGGATGCTCACTCTCTATGGAGGTTGCGTAACGTTTTCTTTAATTTCATAAAAATGAACCCTGCTGATGATGTCCTGGGAAAGGCTGGGTTTTGAGACCCTTGAGTTTTAAGATAATGTGAGTTAGATCCAGTCTGATATACAACGAAGGTAAAAGAAGTGTGGAACCAGTTTTCACAGAGCCCGATAGATCTGCTACATGGGTGGTTTTAGGAGTTCTGCATATGTAGATGTTATTGTGTCATTTTGCAGCCTTTAGCAGAATTTATTTTTATGTGGAATATGGAATGTTTCATCAGAACATTTAGAAATCTGGCCGAATTTCAGGAAATGTTAAAAATTGTCATCTTCTGCCTTGGTCAGATCCTGTGCTCTGGCCTGGCTTCTTTCTACACTTAAGCTTCTTTAGCGTAGCGGTTAGAGCGTTTGCCTCACGTGAGAAAGGTCCACGGTTCGAAACTGGGTCGAAACGCTTCTTTTCATTATTCCCATTTAACATACAGAACCGATGACTTCATCACCAAAGAGGGCAATCTGCTCCTCAGTTTTGTACCAGAAGGTGGTGCTGTTGCCCTAGGTCTTGGCCTAGTCAAGAAAATGGTGGTCAATCTACTGATGTCTTTCTTTCAGGTAAATGACTGGTGCTTCACATACTTTTTGCTTTGTTGCTTTAGTGTATTCCTTTGTTTTTCTTGTTTGCAATTTGGATGTTGAGATGATTTTTCCATGATATGTTTGAACCTGATGCAGAACTCACTCTAACTATAAAATGAAATACCTGGTCAGTATATTGTGGTGCTATCAAATCTATACATATAATGTAATGTTGTTATAATTACAGCTGTTTTGTGATTCGTACGGATAGTTACCTGTAAGTTGTCGGTGGCCAGACTGGGGATAACTAAGCAGCACTGGCAGTTTCAGGAATTCCACCCTGCCTCCAGCAATCATCAGATATAGAAGATATAATACTTGATCCCTTTATGCCCATCTCATGGTGATGGGGCTGCCCTGAGAACAAGAGCAGTATGATCAGGTTTTATCATAAGTTTGTCCTGTGTTATTCACTTTTCCCGCAGTGACAGTTTCTTTTACATAAATAGAATTTTCTGAAGGGATAAATTATACATATTACATATAAAACATATACACTTTATGAAAGGATGTGGACACCCCTCCTAATTATTGAGTTTAGGTATTTCAGCCACATCCATTGCTAACAGGTGTATAAAATCAAGCACATAGTCGACCATCTCCCTAGACAGACATTGGCATTATGTCTCCCTTTTCCTCTTCATCTATCTTTGTTCTCTTTATCTCCCAACCCTTTCTCTTTACCTCTCCCTGTTTGTCCACTTTTTCTTTACCGCTACCTTTTGTCACTTCCTCTCCCATTTTCTTTAATCCATCCTCCTTTTCTTTAATCTCTCCATTTTCATTATCTTTCCTCCTGTTGCATTTTATATAATCTCTCTTATCTATTTCTCCCCTTTCTGATGTTCCTTGACCAGCCCAAAGAGGTAAGGAATCTGGCCCAGTATTTTGAGGTGGATATTCAGGTAAGGTGAGCGCTTTAGATGTTGGGGAATATGATTAATGCTATTTGATTTGACCAACTAGCAAATGGATAGCAACATGGGGTTCCAATAAAAACTAGCTTCCCATACCGGGAGTCGAACCCGGGCCGCCTGGGTGAAAACCAGGAATCCTAACCGCTAGACCATATGGGATACATGTCTACACCCCTGCGCACACCACATGGGATTGTGTATGTGACGGAGCATCCACAGATCCTATAGGAGGTGAACCTTTTTATTTTAAAATACAGTTGTAATGCCTGTCAGTCCGCGGCTGCAGTTGATGAGTTCCTGTTCCAATGATCTTTGTGAGATGCGTCAGAGTTATAGTTTCTTTGGATCTTCCCAGATAAAGTGGTCCTTTTGCTGACCACGGAATTCGCACCTAAAGTCCACTCTTCACTCTGTAGGATCAACCTACCATTTTTTTTCCCGTCTCACAAAAATAAAGAGCATTCCTTCGAGCCGGAATCGAACCAGCGACCTAAGGATGTCTGATTGTTTTCTACAGTCCTCCGCTCTACCAGCTGAGCTATCAAAGGTCATGATTTGGTGCGCTGTCCATGCTGACTGTACCTGGAGCAGCCCCTCCCTCACCAACATGGTATGCATTGTGTTACAAGCTACAGCAAGTTGAAGGGTTAACATTGCAAACGGCTTGAAACTTACTGAATAGACTCGGATGTGTAAAAAAAAAAATAAACGCTGCGTTGGCCGGGAATCGAACCCGGGTCAACTGCTTGGAAGGCAGCTATGCTCACCACTATACCACCAACGCTGGACAGAGAGATAGGCTTTAAACCAGAGATGGGAAGGTCTGCGGAAAAAAAAAAACGAAAAAAAACCCCCCAAAAAACATGAGAAAAAAAACCATTTTCCTCCCGTTTTTTTCCAAAGCCATTTTTTGTTTGTGGGAAATGATGTCATATCCCGGCGCTCAGACTCAGCAGCACTCAGAGGATGCTCACTCTCTATGGAGGTTGCGTAACGTTTTCTTTAATTTCATAAAAATGAACCCTGCTGATGATGTCCTGGGAAAGGCTGGGTTTTGAGACCCTTGAGTTTTAAGATAATGTGAGTTAGATCCAGTCTGATATACAACGAAGGTAAAAGAAGTGTGGAACCAGTTTTCACAGAGCCCGATAGATCTGCTACATGGGTGGTTTTAGGAGTTCTGCATATGTAGATGTTATTGTGTCATTTTGCAGCCTTTAGCAGAATTTATTTTTATGTGGAATATGGAATGTTTCATCAGAACATTTAGAAATCTGGCCGAATTTCAGGAAATGTTAAAAATTGTCATCTTCTGCCTTGGTCAGATCCTGTGCTCTGGCCTGGCTTCTTTCTACACTTAAGCTTCTTTAGCGTAGCGGTTAGAGCGTTTGCCTCACGTGAGAAAGGTCCCCGGTTCGAAACTGGGTCGAAACGCTTCTTTTCATTATTCCCATTTAACATACAGAACCGATGACTTCATCACCAAAGAGGGCAATCTGCTCCTCAGTTTTGTACCAGAAGGTGGTGCTGTTGCCCTAGGTCTTGGCCTAGTCAAGAAAATGGTGGTCAATCTACTGATGTCTTTCTTTCAGGTAAATGACTGGTGCTTCACATACTTTTTGCTTTGTTGCTTTAGTGTATTCCTTTGTTTTTCTTGTTTGCAATTTGGATGTTGAGATGATTTTTCCATGATATGTTTGAACCTGATGCAGAACTCACTCTAACTATAAAATGAAATACCTGGTCAGTATATTGTGGTGCTATCAAATCTATACATATAATGTAATGTTGTTATAATTACAGCTGTTTTGTGATTCGTACGGATAGTTACCTGTAAGTTGTCGGTGGCCAGACTGGGGATAACTAAGCAGCACTGGCAGTTTCAGGAATTCCACCCTGCCTCCAGCAATCATCAGATATAGAAGATATAATACTTGATCCCTTTATGCCCATCTCATGGTGATGGGGCTGCCCTGAGAACAAGAGCAGTATGATCAGGTTTTATCATAAGTTTGTCCTGTGTTATTCACTTTTCCCGCAGTGACAGTTTCTTTTACATAAATAGAATTTTCTGAAGGGATAAATTATACATATTACATATAAAACATATACACTTTATGAAAGGATGTGGACACCCCTCCTAATTATTGAGTTTAGGTATTTCAGCCACATCCATTGCTAACAGGTGTATAAAATCAAGCACATAGTCGACCATCTCCCTAGACAGACATTGGCATTATGTCTCCCTTTTCCTCTTCATCTATCTTTGTTCTCTTTATCTCCCAACCCTTTCTCTTTACCTCTCCCTGTTTGTCCACTTTTTCTTTACCGCTACCTTTTGTCACTTCCTCTCCCATTTTCTTTAATCCATCCTCCTTTTCTTTAATCTCTCCATTTTCATTATCTTTCCTCCTGTTGCATTTTATATAATCTCTCTTATCTATTTCTCCCCTTTCTGATGTTCCTTGACCAGCCCAAAGAGGTAAGGAATCTGGCCCAGTATTTTGAGGTGGATATTCAGGTAAGGTGAGCGCTTTAGATGTTGGGGAATATGATTAATGCTATTTGATTTGACCAACTAGCAAATGGATAGCAACATGGGGTTCCAATAAAAACTAGCTTCCCATACCGGGAGTCGAACCCAGGCCGCCTGGGTGAAAACCAGGAATCCTAACCGCTAGACCATATGGGATACATGTCTACACCCCTGCGCACACCACATGGGATTGTGTATGTGACGGAGCATCCACAGATCCTATAGGAGGTGAACCTTTTTATTTTAAAATACAGTTGTAATGCCTGTCAGTCCGCGGCTGCAGTTGATGAGTTCCTGTTCCAATGATCTTTGTGAGATGCGTCAGAGTTATAGTTTCTTTGGATCTTCCCAGATAAAGTGGTCCTTTTGCTGACCACGGAATTCGCACCTAAAGTCCACTCTTCACTCTGTAGGATCAACCTACCATTTTTTTTCCCGTCTCACAAAAATAAAGAGCATTCCTTCGAGCCGGAATCGAACCAGCGACCTAAGGATGTCTGATTGTTTTCTACAGTCCTCCGCTCTACCAGCTGAGCTATCGAAGGTCATGATTTGGTGCGCTGTCCATGCTGACTGTACCTGGAGCAGCCCCTCCCTCACCAACATGGTATGCATTGTGTTACAAGCTACAGCAAGTTGAAGGGTTAACATTGCAAATGGCTTGAAACTTACTGAATAGACTCGGATGTGTAAAAAAAAAAAATAAACGCTGCGTTGGCCGGGAATCGAACCTGGGTCAACTGCTTGGAAGGCAGTTATGCTCACCACTATACCACCAACGCTGGGCAGAGAGATAGACTTTAAACCAGAGATGGGAAGGTCTGCGTAAAAAAAAAAACGAAAAAAAACCCCCCAAAAAACATGAGAAAAAAAACCATTTTCCTCCCGTTTTTTTCCAAAGCCATTTTTTGTTTGTGGGAAATGATGTCATATCCCGGCGCTCAGACTCAGCAGCACTCAGAGGATGCTCACTCTCTATGGAGGTTGCGTAACGTTTTCTTTAATTTCATAAAAATGAACCCTGCTGATGATGTCCTGGGAAAGGCTGGGTTTTGAGACCCTTGAGTTTTAAGATAATGTGAGTTAGATCCAGTCTGATATACAACGAAGGTAAAAGAAGTGTGGAACCAGTTTTCACAGAGCCCGATAGATCTGCTACATGGGTGGTTTTAGGAGTTCTGCATATGTAGATGTTATTGTGTCATTTTGCAGCCTTTAGCAGAATTTATTTTTATGTGGAATATGGAATGTTTCATCAGAACATTTAGAAATCTGGCCGAATTTCAGGAAATGTTAAAAATTGTCATCTTCTGCCTTGGTCAGATCCTGTGCTCTGGCCTGGCTTCTTTCTACACTTAAGCTTCTTTAGCGTAGCGGTTAGAGCGTTTGCCTCACGTGAGAAAGGTCCACGGTTCGAAACTGGGTCGAAACGCTTCTTTTCATTATTCCCATTTAACATACAGAACCGATGACTTCATCACCAAAGAGGGCAATCTGCTCCTCAGTTTTGTACCAGAAGGTGGTGCTGTTGCCCTAGGTCTTGGCCTAGTCAAGAAAATGGTGGTCAATCTACTGATGTCTTTCTTTCAGGTAAATGACTGGTGCTTCACATACTTTTTGCTTTGTTGCTTTAGTGTATTCCTTTGTTTTTCTTGTTTGCAATTTGGATGTTGAGATGATTTTTCCATGATATGTTTGAACCTGATGCAGAACTCACTCTAACTATAAAATGAAATACCTGGTCAGTATATTGTGGTGCTATCAAATCTATACATATAATGTAATGTTGTTATAATTACAGCTGTTTTGTGATTCGTACGGATAGTTACCTGTAAGTTGTCGGTGGCCAGACTGGGGATAACTAAGCAGCACTGGCAGTTTCAGGAATTCCACCCTGCCTCCAGCAATCATCAGATATAGAAGATATAATACTTGATCCCTTTATGCCCATCTCATGGTGATGGGGCTGCCCTGAGAACAAGAGCAGTATGATCAGGTTTTATCATAAGTTTGTCCTGTGTTATTCACTTTTCCCGCAGTGACAGTTTCTTTTACATAAATAGAATTTTCTGAAGGGATAAATTATACATATTACATATAAAACATATACACTTTATGAAAGGATGTGGACACCCCTCCTAATTATTGAGTTTAGGTATTTCAGCCACATCCATTGCTAACAGGTGTATAAAATCAAGCACATAGTCGACCATCTCCCTAGACAGACATTGGAATTATGTCTCCCTTTTCCTCTTCATCTATCTTTGTTCTCTTTATCTCCCAACCCTTTCTCTTTACCTCTCCCTGTTTGTCCACTTTTTCTTTACCGCTACCTTTTGTCACTTCCTCTCCCATTTTCTTTAATCCATCCTCCTTTTCTTTAATCTCTCCATTTTCATTATCTTTCCTCCTGTTGCATTTTATATAATCTCTCTTATCTATTTCTCCCCTTTCTGATGTTCCTTGACCAGCCCAAAGAGGTAAGGAATCTGGCCCAGTATTTTGAGGTGGATATTCAGGTAAGGTGAGCGCTTTAGATGTTGGGGAATATGATTAATGCTATTTGATTTGACCAACTAGCAAATGGATAGCAACATGGGGTTCCAATAAAAACTAGCTTCCCATACCGGGAGACGAACCCGGGCCGCCTGGGTGAAAACCAGGAATCCTAACCGCTAGACCATATGGGATACATGTCTACACCCCTGCGCACACCACATGGGATTGTGTATGTGACGGAGCATCCACAGATCCTATAGGAGGTGAACCTTTTTATTTTAAAATACAGTTGTAATGCCTGTCAGTCCGCGGCTGCAGTTGATGAGTTCCTGTTCCAATGATCTTTGTGAGATGCGTCAGAGTTATAGTTTCTTTGGATCTTCCCAGATAAAGTGGTCCTTTTGCTGACCACGGAATTCGCACCTAAAGTCCACTCTTCACTCTGTAGGATCAACCTACCATTTTTTTTCCCGTCTCACAAAAATAAAGAGCATTCCTTCGAGCCGGAATCGAACCAGCGACCTAAGGATGTCTGATTGTTTTCTACAGTCCTCCGCTCTACCAGCTGAGCTATCGAAGGTCATGATTTGGTGCGCTGTCCATGCTGACTGTACCTGGAGCAGCCCCTCCCTCACCAACATGGTATGCATTGTGTTACAAGCTACAGCAAGTTGAAGGGTTAACATTGCAAACGGCTTGAAACTTACTGAATAGACTCGGATGTGTAAAAAAAAAAAATAAACGCTGCGTTGGCCGGGAATCGAACCCGGGTCAACTGCTTGGAAGGCAGCTATGCTCACCACTATACCACCAACGCTGGGCGGAGAGATAGTCTTTAAACCAGAGATGGGAAGGTCTGCGTAAAAAAAAAAACGAAAAAAAACCCCCAAAAAAACATGAGAAAAAAAAACATTTTCCTCCCGTTTTTTTCCAAAGCCATTTTTTGTTTGTGGGAAATGATGTCATATCCCGGCGCTCAGACTCAGCAGCACTCAGAGGATGCTCACTCTCTATGGAGGTTGCGTAACGTTTTCTTTAATTTCATAAAAATGAACCCTGCTGATGATGTCCTGGGAAAGGCTGGGTTTTGAGACCCTTGAGTTTTAAGATAATGTGAGTTAGATCCAGTCTGATATACAACGAAGGTAAAAGAAGTGTGGAACCAGTTTTCACAGAGCCCGATAGATCTGCTACATGGGTGGTTTTAGGAGTTCTGCATATGTAGATGTTATTGTGTCATTTTGCAGCCTTTAGCAGAATTTATTTTTATGTGGAATATGGAATGTTTCATCAGAACATTTAGAAATCTGGCCGAATTTCAGGAAATGTTAAAAATTGTCATCTTCTGCCTTGGTCAGATCCTGTGCTCTGGCCTGGCGTCTTTCTACACTTAAGCTTCTTTAGCGTAGCGGTTAGAGCGTTTGCCACACGTGAGAAAGGTCCCCGGTTCGAAACTGGGTAGAAACGCTTCTTTTCATTATTCCCATTTAACATACAGAACCGAGGACTTCATCACCAAAGAGGGCAATCTGCTCCTCAGTTTTGTACCAGAAGGTGGTGCTGTTGCCCTAGGTCTTGGCCTAGTCAAGAAAATGGTGGTCAATCTACTGATGTCTTTCTTTCAGGTAAATGACTGGTGCTTCACATACTTTTTGCTTTGTTGCTTTAGTGTATTCCTTTGTTTTTCTTGTTTGCAATTTGGATGTTGAGATGATTTTTCCATGATATGTTTGAACCTGATGCAGAACTCACTCTAACTATAAAATGAAATACCTGGTCAGTATATTGTGGTGCTATCAAATCTATACATATAATGTAATGTTGTTATAATTACAGCTGTTTTGTGATTCGTACGGATAGTTACCTGTAAGT
The DNA here is from genome assembly GCF_027358695.1 of Spea bombifrons. Lineage (NCBI taxonomy): Eukaryota > Metazoa > Chordata > Amphibia > Anura > Pelobatidae > Spea > Spea bombifrons. The sequence goes on along the minus strand of NC_071089.1, from coordinate 120,494,969 downwards.
TGTCGGTGGCCAGACTGGGGATAACTAAGCAGCACTGGCAGTTTCAGGAATTCCACCCTGCCTCCAGCAATCATCAGATATAGAAGATATAATACTTGATCCCTTTATGCCCATCTCATGGTGATGGGGCTGCCCTGAGAACAAGAGCAGTATGATCAGGTTTTATCATAAGTTTGTCCTGTGTTATTCACTTTTCCCGCAGTGACAGTTTCTTTTACATAAATAGAATTTTCTGAAGGGATAAATTATACATATTACATATAAAACATATACACTTTATGAAAGGATGTGGACACCCCTCCTAATTATTGAGTTTAGGTATTTCAGCCACATCCATTGCTAACAGGTGTATAAAATCAAGCACATAGTCGACCATCTCCCTAGACAGACATTGGCATTATGTCTCCCTTTTCCTCTTCATCTATCTTTGTTCTCTTTATCTCCCAACCCTTTCTCTTTACCTCTCCCTGTTTGTCCACTTTTTCTTTACCGCTACCTTTTGTCACTTCCTCTCCCATTTTCTTTAATCTATCCTCCTTTTCTTTAATCTCTCCATTTTCATTATCTTTCCTCCTGTTGCATTTTATATAATCTCTCTTATCTATTTCTCCCCTTTCTGATGTTCCTTGACCAGCCCAAAGAGGTAAGGAATCTGGCCCAGTATTTTGAGGTGGATATTCAGGTAAGGTGAGCGCTTTAGATGTTGGGGAATATGATTAATGCTATTTGATTTGACCAACTAGCAAATGGATAGCAACATGGGGTTCCAATAAAAACTAGCTTCCCATACCGGGAGTCGAACCCGGGCCGCCTGGGTGAAAACCAGGAATCCTAACCGCTAGACCATATGGGATACATGTCTACACCCCTGCGCACACCACATGGGATTGTGTATGTGACGGAGCATCCACAGATCCTATAGGAGGTGAACCTTTTTATTTTAAAATACAGTTGTAATGCCTGTCAGTCCGCGGCTGCAGTTGATGAGTTCCTGTTCCAATGATCTTTGTGAGATGCGTCAGAGTTATAGTTTCTTTGGATCTTCCCAGATAAAGTGGTCCTTTTGCTGACCACGGAATTCGCACCTAAAGTCCACTCTTCACTCTGTAGGATCAACCTACCATTTTTTTTCCCGTCTCACAAAAATAAAGAGCATTCCTTCGAGCCGGCATCAAACCAGCAACCTAAGGATGTCTGATAGTTTTCTACAGTCCTCCGCTCTACCAGCTGAGCTATCGAAGGTCATGATTTGGTGCGCTGTCCATGCTGACTGTACCTGGAGCAGCCCCTCCCTCACCAACATGGTATGCATTGTGTTACAAGCTACAGCAAGTTGAAGGGTTAACATTGCAAACGGCTTGAAACTTACTGAATAGACTCGGATGTGTAAAAAAAAAAATAAACGCTGCGTTGGCCGGGAATCGAACCCGGGTCAACTGCTTGGAAGGCAGCTATGCTCACCACTATACCACCAATGCTGGACAGAGAGATAGGCTTTAAACCAGAGATGGGAAGGTCTGCGGAAAAAAAAACGAAAAAAACCCCCCAAAAAAACATGAGAAAAAAAACCATTTTCCTCCCGCTTTTTTCCAAAGCCATTTTTTGTTTGTGGGAAATGATGTCATATCCCGGCGCTCAGACTCAGCAGCACTCAGAGGATGCTCACTCTCTATGGAGGTTGCGTAACGTTTTCTTTAATTTCATAAAAATGAACCCTGCTGATGATGTCCTGGGAAAGGCTGGGTTTTGAGACCCTTGAGTTTTAAGATAATGTGAGTTAGATCCAGTCTGATATACAACGAAGGTAAAAGAAGTGTGGAACCAGTTTTCACAGAGCCCGATAGATCTGCTACATGGGTGGTTTTAGGAGTTCTGCATATGTAGATGTTATTGTGTCATTTTGCAGCCTTTAGCAGAATTTATTTTTATGTGGAATATGGAATGTTTCATCAGAACATTTAGAAATCTGGCCGAATTTCAGGAAATGTTAAAAATTGTCATCTTCTGCCTTGGTCAGATCCTGTGCTCTGGCCTGGCTTCTTTCTACACTTAAGCTTGTTTAGCGTAGCAGTTAGAGCGTTTGCCTCACGTGAGAAAGGTCCCAGGTTCGAAACTGGGTAGAAACGCTTCTTTTCATTATTCCCATTTAACATACAGAACCGATGACTTCATCACCAAAGAGGGCAATCTGCTCCTCAGTTTTGTACCAGAAGGTGGTGCTGTTGCCCTAGGTCTTGGCCTAGTCAAGAAAATGGTGGTCAATCTACTGATGTCTTTCTTTCAGGTAAATGACTGGTGCTTCACATACTTTTTGCTTTGTTGCTTTAGTGTATTCCTTTGTTTTTCTTGTTTGCAATTTGGATGTTGAGATGATTTTTCCATGATATGTTTGAACCTGATGCAGAACTCACTCTAACTATAAAATGAAATACCTGGTCAGTATATTGTGGTGCTATCAAATCTATACATATAATGTAATGTTGTTATAATTACAGCTGTTTTGTGATTCGTACGGATAGTTACCTGTAAGTTGTCGGTGGCCAGACTGGGGATAACTAAGCAGCACTGGCAGTTTCAGGAATTCCACCCTGCCTCCAGCAATCATCAGATATAGAAGATATAATACTTGATCCCTTTATGCCCATCTCATGGTGATGGGGCTGCCCTGAGAACAAGAGCAGTATGATCAGGTTTTACCATAAGTTTGTCCTGTGTTATTCACTTTTCCCGCAGTGACAGTTTCTTTTACATAAATAGAATTTTCTGAAGGGATAAATTATACATATTACATATAAAACATATACACTTTATGAAAGGATGTGGACACCCCTCCTAATTATTGAGTTTAGGTATTTCAGCCACATCCATTGCTAACAGGTGTATAAAATCAAGCACATAGTCGACCATCTCCCTAGACAGACATTGGCATTATGTCTCCCTTTTCCTCTTCATCTATCTTTGTTCTCTTTATCTCCCAACCCTTTCTCTTTACCTCTCCCTGTTTGTCCACTTTTTCTTTACCGCTACCTTTTGTCACTTCCTCTCCCATTTTCTTTAATCTATCCTCCTTTTCTTTAATCTCTCCATTTTCATTATCTTTCCTCCTGTTGCATTTTATATAATCTCTCTTATCTATTTCTCCCCTTTCTGATGTTCCTTGACCAGCCCAAAGAGGTAAGGAATCTGGCCCAGTATTTTGAGGTGGATATTCAGGTAAGGTGAGCGCTTTAGATGTTGGGGAATATGATTAATGCTATTTGATTTGACCAACTAGCAAATGGATAGCAACATGGGGTTCCAATAGAAACTAGCTTCCCATACCGGGAGTCGAACCCGGGCCGCCTGGGTGAAAACCAGGAATCCTAACCGCTAGACCATATGGGATACATGTCTACACCCCTGCGCACACCACATGGGATTGTGTATGTGACGGAGCATCCACAGATCCTATAGGAGGTGAACCTTTTTATTTTAAAATACAGTTGTAATGCCTGTCAGTCCGCGGCTGCAGTTGATGAGTTCCTGTTCCAATGATCTTTGTGAGATGCGTCAGAGTTATAGTTTCTTTGGATCTTCCCAGATAAAGTGGTCCTTTTGCTGACCACGGAATTCGCACCTAAAGTCCACTCTTCACTCTGTAGGATCAACCTACCATTTTTTTTCCCGTCTCACAAAAATAAAGAGCATTCCTTCGAGCCGGAATCGAACCAGCGACCTAAGGATGTCTGATTGTTTTCTACAGTCCTCCGCTCTACCAGCTGAGCTATCGAAGGTCATGATTTGGTGCGCTGTCCATGCTGACTGTACCTGGAGCAGCCCCTCCCTCACCAACATGGTATGCATTGTGTTACAAGCTACAGCAAGTTGAAGGGTTAACATTGCAAACGGCTTGAAACTTACTGAATAGACTCGGATGTATAAAAAAAAAAAATAAACGCTGCGTTGGCCGGGAAACGAACCCGGGTCAACTGCTTGGAAGGCAGCTATGCTCACCACTATACCACCAACGCTGGACAGAGAGATAGGCTTTAAACCAGAGATGGGAAGGTCTGCGGAAAAAAAAACGAAAAAAACCCCCCAAAAAAACATGAGAAAAAAAACCATTTTCCTCCCGCTTTTTTCCAAAGCCATTTTTTGTTTGTGGGAAATGATGTCATATCCCGGCGCTCAGACTCAGCAGCACTCAGAGGATGCTCACTCTCTATGGAGGTTGCGTAACGTTTTCTTTAATTTCATAAAAATGAACCCTGCTGATGATGTCCTGGGAAAGGCTGGGTTTTGAGACCCTTGAGTTTTAAGATAATGTGAGTTAGATCCAGTCTGATATACAACGAAGGTAAAAGAAGTGTGGAACCAGTTTTCACAGAGCCCGATAGATCTGCTACATGGGTGGTTTTAGGAGTTCTGCATATGTAGATGTTATTGTGTCATTTTGCAGCCTTTAGCAGAATTTATTTTTATGTGGAATATGGAATGTTTCATCAGAACATTTAGAAATCTGGCCGAATTTCAGGAAATGTTAAAAATTGTCATCTTCTGCCTTGGTCAGATCGTGTGCTCTGGCCTGGCTTCTTTCTACACTTAAGCTTCTTTAGCGTAGCGGTTAGAGCGTTTGCCACACGTGAGAAAGGTCCCCGGTTCGAAACTGGGTAGAAACGCTTCTTTTCATTATTCCCATTTAACATACAGAACCGATGACTTCATCACCAAAGAGGGCAATCTGCTCCTCAGTTTTGTACCAGAAGGTGGTGCTGTTGCCCTAGGTCTTGGCCTAGTCAAGAAAATGGTGGTCAATCTACTGATGTCTTTCTTTCAGGTAAATGACTGGTGCTTCACATACTTTTTGCTTTGTTGCTTTAGTGTATTCCTTTGTTTTTCTTGTTTGCAATTTGGATGTTGAGATGATTTTTCCATGATATGTTTGAACCTGATGCAGAACTCACTCTAACTATAAAATGAAATACCTGGTCAGTATATTGTGGTGCTATCAAATCTATACATATAATGTAATGTTGTTATAATTACAGCTGTTTTGTGATTCGTACGGATAGTTACCTGTAAGTTGTCGGTGGCCAGACTGGGGATAACTAAGCAGCACTGGCAGTTTCAGGAATTCCACCCTGCCTCCAGCAATCATCAGATATAGAAGATATAATACTTGATCCCTTTATGCCCATCTCATGGTGATGGGGCTGCCCTGAGAACAAGAGCAGTATGATCAGGTTTTATCATAAGTTTGTCCTGTGTTATTCACTTTTCCCGCAGTGACAGTTTCTTTTACATAAATAGAATTTTCTGAAGGGATAAATTATACATATTACATATAAAACATATACACTTTATGAAAGGATGTGGACACCCCTCCTAATTATTGAGTTTAGGTATTTCAGCCACATCCATTGCTAACAGGTGTATAAAATCAAGCACATAGTCGACCATCTCCCTAGACAGACATTGGCATTATGTCTCCCTTTTCCTCTTCATCTATCTTTGTTCTCTTTATCTCCCAACCCTTTCTCTTTACCTCTCCCTGTTTGTCCACTTTTTCTTTACCGCTACCTTTTGTCACTTCCTCTCCCATTTTCTTTAATCTATCTTCCTTTTCTTTAATCTCTCCATTTTCATTATCTTTCCTCCTGTTGCATTTTATATAATCTCTCTTATCTATTTCTCCCCTTTCTGATGTTCCTTGACCAGCCCAAAGAGGTAAGGAATCTGGCCCAGTATTTTGAGGTGGATATTCAGGTAAGGTGAGCGCTTTAGATGTTGGGGAATATGATTAATGCTATTTGATTTGACCAACTAGCAAATGGATAGCAACATGGGGTTCCAATAAAAACTAGCTTCCCATACCGGGAGTCGAACCCGGGCCGCCTGGGTGAAAACCAGGAATCCTAACCGCTAGACCATATGGGATACATGTCTACACCCCTGCGCACACCACATGGGATTGTGTATGTGACGGAGCATCCACAGATCCTATAGGAGGTGAACCTTTTTATTTTAAAATACAGTTGTAATGCCTGTCAGTCCGCGGCTGCAGTTGATGAGTTCCTGTTCCAATGATCTTTGTGAGATGCGTCAGAGTTATAGTTTCTTTGGATCTTCCCAGATAAAGTGGTCCTTTTGCTGACCACGGAATTCGCACCTAAAGTCCACTCTTCACTCTGTAGGATCAACCTACCATTTTTTTTCCCGTCTCACAAAAATAAAGAGCATTCCTTCGAGCCGGAATCGAACCAGCGACCTAAGGATGCCTGATTGTTTTCTACAGTCCTCCGCTCTACCAGCTGAGCTATCGAAGGTCATGATTTGGTGCGCTGTCCATGCTGACTGTACCTGGAGCAGCCCCTCCCTCACCAACATGGTATGCATTGTGTTACAAGCTACAGCAAGTTGAAGGGTTAACATTGCAAACGGCTTGAAACTTACTGAATAGACTCGGATGTGTAAAAAAAAAAAAAAACGCTGCGTTGGCCGGGAATCGAACCCGGGTCAACTGCTTGGAAGGTAGCTATGCTCACCACTATACCACCAACGCTAGACAGAGAGATAGGCTTTAAACCAGAGATGGGAAGGTCTGCGGAAAAAAAAAACGAAAAAAAACCCCCAAAAAAACATGAGAAAAAAAACCATTTTCCTCCCGCTTTTTTCCAAAGCCATTTTTTGTTTGTGGGAAATGATGTCATATCCCGGCGCTCAGACTCAGCAGCACTCAGAGGATGCTCACTCTCTATGGAGGTTGCGTAACGTTTTCTTTAATTTCATAAAAATGAACCCTGCTGATGATGTCCTGGGAAAGGCTGGGTTTTGAGACCCTTGAGTTTTAAGATAATGTGAGTTAGATCCAGTCTGATATACAACGAAGGTAAAAGAAGTGTGGAACCAGTTTTCACAGAGCCCGATAGATCTGCTACATGGGTGGTTTTAGGAGTTCTGCATATGTAGATGTTATTGTGTCATTTTGCAGCCTTTAGCAGAATTTATTTTTATGTGGAATATGGAATGTTTCATCAGAACATTTAGAAATCTGGCCGAATTTCAGGAAATGTTAAAAATTGTCATCTTCTGCCTTGGTCAAATCCTGTGCTCTGGCCTGGCTTCTTTCTACACTTAAGCTTCTTTAGCGTAGCGGTTAGAGCGTTTGACTCACGCGAGAAAGGTCCCCGTTTCGAAACTGGGTAGAAACGCTTCTTTTCATTATTCCCATTTAACATACAGAACCGATGACTTCATCACCAAAGAGGGCAATCTGCTCCTCAGTTTTGTACCAGAAGGTGGTGCTGTTGCCCTAGGTCTTGGCCTAGTCAAGAAAATGGTGGTCAATCTACTGATGTCTTTCTTTCAGGTAAATGACTGGTGCTTCACATACTTTTTGCTTTGTTGCTTTAGTGTATTCCTTTGTTTTTCTTGTTTGCAATTTGGATGTTGAGATGATTTTTCCATGATATGTTTGAACCTGATGCAGAACTCACTCTAACTATAAAATGAAATACCTGGTCAGTATATTGTGGTGCTATCAAATCTATACATATAATGTAATGTTATAATTACAGCTGTTTTGTGATTCGTACGGATAGTTACCTGTAAGTTGTCGGTGGCCAGACTGGGGATAACTAAGCAGCACTGGCAGTTTCAGGAATTCCACCCTGCCTCCAGCAATCATCAGATATAGAAGATATAATACTTGATCCCTTTATGCCCATCTCATGGTGATGGGGCTGCCCTGAGAACAAGAGCAGTATGATCAGGTTTTATCATAAGTTTGTCCTGTGTTATTCACTTTTCCCGCAGTGACAGTTTCTTTTACATAAATAGAATTTTCTGAAGGGATAAATTATACATATTACATATAAAACATATATACTTTATGAAAGGATGTGGACACCCCTCCTAATTATTGAGTTTAGGTATTTCAGCCACATCCATTGCTAACAGGTGTATAAAATCAAGCACATAGTCGACCATCTCCCTAGACAGACATTGGCATTATGTCTCCCTTTTCCTCTTCATCTATCTTTGTTCTCTTTATCTCCCAACCCTTTCTCTTTACCTCTCCCTGTTTGTCCACTTTTTCTTTACCGCTACCTTTTGTCACTTCCTCTCCCATTTTCTTTAATCTATCCTCCTTTTCTTTAATCTCTCCATTTTCATTATCTTTCCTCCTGTTGCATTTTATATAATCTCTCTTATCTATTTCTCCCCTTTCTGATGTTCCTTGACCAGCCCAAAGAGGTAAGGAATCTGGCCCAGTATTTTGAGGTGGATATTCAGGTAAGGTGAGCGCTTTAGATGTTGGGGAATATGATTAATGCTATTTGATTTGACCAACTAGCAAATGGATAGCAACATGGGGTTCCAATAAAAACTGGCTTCCCATACCGGGAGTCGAACCCGGGCCGCCTGGGTGAAAACCAGGAATCCTAACCGCTAGACCATATGGGATACATGTCTACACCTCTGCGCACACCACATGGGATTGTGTATGTGACGGAGCATCCACAGATCCTATAGGAGGTGAACCTTTTTATTTTAAAATACAGTTGTAATGCCTGTCAGTCCGCGGCTGCAGTTGATGAGTTCCTGTTCCAATGATCTTTGTGAGATGCGTCAGAGTTATAGTTTCTTTGGATCTTCCCAGATAAAGTGGTCCTTTTGCTGACCACGGAATTCGCACCTAAAGTCCACTCTTCACTCTGTAGGATCAACCTACCATTTTTTTTCCCGTCTCACAAAAATAAAGAGCATTCCTTCGAGCCGGAATTGAACCAGCGACCTAAGGATGTCTGATTGTTTTCTACAGTCCTCCGCTCTACCAGCTGAGCTATCGAAGGTCATGATTTGGTGCGCTGTCCATGCTGACTGTACCTGGAGCAGCCCCTCCCTCACCAACATGGTATGCATTGTGTTACAAGCTACAGCAAGTTGAAGGGTTAACATTGCAAACGGCTTGAAACTTACTGAATAGACTCGGATGTGTAAAAAAAAAAAAATAAACGCTGCGTTGGCCGGGAATCGAACCCGGGTCAACTGCTTGGAAGGCAGCTATGCTCACCACTATACCACCAACGCTGGGCGGAGAGATAGTCTTTAAACCAGAGATGGGAAGGTCTGCGTAAAAAAAAAAACGAAAAAAAAACCCCAAAAAAACATGAGAAAAAAAACCATTTTCCTCCCGTTTTTTTCCAAAGCCATTTTTTGTTTGTGGGAAATGATGTCATATCCCGGCGCTCAGACTCAGCAGCACTCAGAGGATGCTCACTCTCTATGGAGGTTGCGTAACGTTTTCTTTAATTTCATAAAAATGAACCCTGCTGATGATGTCCTGGGAAAGGCTGGGTTTTGAGACCCTTGAGTTTTAAGATAATGTGAGTTAGATCCAGTCTGATATACAACGAAGGTAAAAGAAGTGTGGAACCAGTTTTCACAGAGCCCGATAGATCTGCTACATGGGTGGTTTTAGGAGTTCTGCATATGTAGATGTTATTGTGTCATTTTGCAGCCTTTAGCAGAATTTATTTTTATGTGGAATATGGAATGTTTCATCAGAACATTTAGAAATCTGGCCGAATTTCAGGAAATGTTAAAAATTGTCATCTTCTGCCTTGGTCAGATCCTGTGCTCTGGCCTGGCTTCTTTCTACACTTAAGCTTCTTTAGCGTAGCGGTTAGAGCGTTTGCCTCACGTGAGAAAGATCCCCGGTTCGAAACTGGGTAGAAACGTTTCTTTTCATTATTCCCATTTAACATACAGAACCGATGACTTCATCACCAAAGAGGGCAATCTGCTCCTCAGTTTTGTACCAGAAGGTGGTGCTGTTGCCCTAGGTCTTGGCCTAGTCAAGAAAATGGTGGTCAATCTACTGATGTCTTTCTTTCAGGTAAATGACTGGTGCTTCACATACTTTTTGCTTTGTTGCTTTAGTGTATTCCTTTGTTTTTCTTGTTTGCAATTTGGATGTTGAGATGATTTTTCCATGATATGTTTGAACCTGATGCAGAACTCACTCTAACTATAAAATGAAATACCTGGTCAGTATATTGTGGTGCTATCAAATCTATACATATAATGTAATGTTGTTATAATTACAGCTGTTTTGTGATTCGTACGGATAGTTACCTGTAAGTTGTCGGTGGCCAGACTGGGGATAACTAAGCAGCACTGGCAGTTTCAGGAATTCCACCCTGCCTCCAGCAATCATCAGATATAGAAGATATAATACTTGATCCCTTTATGCCCATCTCATGGTGATGGGGCTGCCCTGAGAACAAGATCAGTATGATCAGGTTTTACCATAAGTTTGTCCTGTGTTATTCACTTTTCCCGCAGTGACAGTTTCTTTTACATAAATAGAATTTTCTGAAGGGATAAATTATACATATTACATATAAAACATATACACTTTATGAAAGGATGTGGACACCCCTCCTAATTATTGAGTTTAGGTATTTCAGCCACATCCATTGCTAACAGGTGTATAAAATCAAGCACATAGTCGACCATCTCCCTAGACAGACATTGGCATTATGTCTCCCTTTTCCTCTTCATCTATCTTTGTTCTCTTTATCTCCCAACCCTTTCTCTTTACCTCTCCCTGTTTGTCCACTTTTTCTTTACCGCTACCTTTTGTCACTTCCTCTCCCATTTTCTTTAATCTATCCTCCTTTTCTTTAATCTCTCCATTTTCATTATCTTTCCTCCTGTTGCATTTTATATAATCTCTCTTATCTATTTCTCCCCTTTCTGATGTTCCTTGACCAGCCCAAAGAGGTAAGGAATCTGGCCCAGTATTTTGAGGTGGATATTCAGGTAAGGTGAGCGCTTTAGATGTTGGGGAATATGATTAATGCTATTTGATTTGACCAACTAGCAAATGGATAGCAACATGGGGTTCCAATAAAAACTGGCTTCCCATACCGGGAGTCGAACCCAGGCCGCCTGGGTGAAAACCAGGAATCCTAACCGCTAGACCATATGGGATACATGTCTACACCCCTGCGCACACCACATGGGATTGTGTATGTGACGGAGCATCCACAGATCCTATAGGAGGTGAACCTTTTTATTTTAAAATACAGTTGTAATGCCTGTCAGTCCGCGGCTGCAGTTGATGAGTTCCTGTTCCAATGATCTTTGTGAGATGCGTCAGAGTTATAGTTTCTTTGGATCTTCCCAGATAAAGTGGTCCTTTTGCTGACCACGGAATTCGCACCTAAAGTCCACTCTTCACTCTGTAGGATCAACCTACCATTTTTTTTCCCGTCTCACAAAAATAAAGAGCATTCCTTCGAGCCGGAATCGAACCAGCGACCTAAGGATGTCTGATTGTTTTCTACAGTCCTCCGCTCTACCAGCTGAGCTATCGAAGGTCATGATTTGGTGCGCTGTCCATGCTGACTGTACCTGGAGCAGCCCCTCCCTCACCAACATGGTATGCATTGTGTTACAAGCTACAGCAAGTTGAAGGGTTAACATTGCAAACGGCTTGAAACTTACTGAATAGACTCGGATGTGTAAAAAAAAAAAAATAAACGCTGCGTTGGCCGGGAATCGAACCCGGGTCAACTGCTTGGAAGGCAGCTATGCTCACCACTATACCACCAACGCTGGGCGGAGAGATAGACTTTAAACCAGAGATGGGAAGGTCTGCGTAAAAAAAAAAACGAAAAAAAACCCCAAAAAAACATGAGAAAAAAAACCATTTTCCTCCCGTTTTTTTCCAAAGCCATTTTTTGTTTGTGGGAAATGATGTCATATCCCGGCGCTCAGACTCAGCAGCACTCAGAGGATGCTCACTCTCTATGGAGGTTGCGTAACGTTTTCTTTAATTTCATAAAAATGAACCCTGCTGATGATGTCCTGGGAAAGGCTGGGTTTTGAGACCCTTGAGTTTTAAGATAATGTGAGTTAGATCCAGTCTGATATACAACGAAGGTAAAAGAAGTGTGGAACCAGTTTTCACAGAGCCCGATAGATCTGCTACATGGGTGGTTTTAGGAGTTCTGCATATGTAGATGTTATTGTGTCATTTTGCAGCCTTTAGCAGAATTTATTTTTATGTGGAATATGGAATGTTTCATCAGAACATTTAGAAATCTGGCCGAATTTCAGGAAATGTTAAAAGTTGTCATCTTCTGCCTTGGTCAGATCCTGTTCTCTGGCCTGGCTTCTTTCTACACTTAAGCTTCTTTAGCGTAGCGGTTAGAGCGTTTGCTTCACGTGAGAAAGGTCCCCGGTTCAAAACTGGGTAGAAACGCTTCTTTTCATTATTCCCATTTAACATACAGAACCGATGACTTCATCACCAAAGAGGGCAATCTGCTCCTCAGTTTTGTACCAGAAGGTGGTGCTGTTGCCCTAGGTCTTGGCCTAGTCAAGAAAATGGTGGTCAATTACTGATGTCTTTCTTTCAGGTAAATGACTGGTGCTTCACATACTTTTTGCTTTGTTGCTTTAGTGTATTCCTTTGTTTTTCTTGTTTGCAATTTGGATGTTGAGATGATTTTTCCATGATATGTTTGAACCTGATGCAGAACTCACTCTAACTATAAAATGAAATACCTGGTCAGTATATTGTGGTGCTATCAAATCTATACATATAATGTAATGTTGTTATAATTACAGCTGTTTTGTGATTCGTACGGATAGTTACCTGTAAGTTGTCGGTGGCCAGACTGGGGATAACTAAGCAGCACTGGCAGTTTCAGGAATTCCACCCTGCCTCCAGCAATCATCAGATATAGAAGATATAATACTTGATCCCTTTATGCCCATCTCATGGTGATGGGGCTGCCCTGAGAACAAGAGCAGTATGATCAGGTTTTATCATAAGTTTGTCCTGTGTTATTCACTTTTCCCGCAGTGACAGTTTCTTTTACATAAATAGAATTTTCTGAAGGGATAAATTATACATATTACATATAAAACATATACACTTTATGAAAGGATGTGGACACCCCTCCTAATTATTGAGTTTAGGTATTTCAGCCACATCCATTGCTAACAGGTGTATAAAATCAAGCACATAGTCGACCATCTCCCTAGACAGACATTGGCATTATGTCTCCCTTTTCCTCTTCATCTATCTTTGTTCTCTTTATCTCCCAACCCTTTCTCTTTACCTCTCCCTGTTTGTCCACTTTTTCTTTACCGCTACCTTTTGTCACTTCCTCTCCCATTTTCTTTAATCTATCCTCCTTTTCTTTAATCTCTCCATTTTCATTATCTTTCCTCCTGTTGCATTTTATATAATCTCTCTTATCTATTTCTCCCCTTTCTGATGTTCCTTGACCAGCCCAAAGAGGTAAGGAATCTGGCCCAGTATTTTGAGGTGGATATTCAGGTAAGGTGAGCGCTTTAGATGTTGGGGAATATGATTAATGCTATTTGATTTGACCAACTAGCAAATGGATAGCAACATGGGGTTCCAATAAAAACTAGCTTCCCATACCGGGAGTCGAACCCAGGCCGCCTGGGTGAAAACCAGGAATCCTAACCGCTAGACCATATGGGATACATGTCTACACCCCTGCGCACACCACATGGGATTGTGTATGTGACGGAGCATCCACAGATCCTATAGGAGGTGAACCTTTTTATTTTAAAATACAGTTGTAATGCCTGTCAGTCCGCGGCTGCAGTTGATGAGTTCCTGTTCCAATGATCTTTGTGAGATGCGTCAGAGTTATAGTTTCTTTGGATCTTCCCAGATAAAGTGGTCCTTTTGCTGACCACGGAATTCGCACCTAAAGTCCACTCTTCACTCTGTAGGATCAACCTACCATTTTTTTTCCCGTCTCACAAAAATAAAGAGCATTCCTTCGAGCCGGCATCAAACCAGCAACCAAAGGATGTCTGATAGTTTTCTACAGTCCTCCGCTCTACCAGCTGAGCTATCGAAGGTCATGATTTGGTGCGCTGTCCATGCTGACTGTACCTGGAGCAGCCCCTCCCTCACCAACATGGTATGCATTGTGTTACAAGCTACAGCAAGTTGAAGGGTTAACATTGCAAACGGCTTGAAACTTACTGAATAGACTCGGATGTGTAAAAAAAAAAATAAACGCTGCGTTGGCCGGGAATCGAACCCGGGTCAACTGCTTGGAAGGCAGCTATGCTCACCACTATACCACCAATGCTGGACAGAGAGATAGGCTTTAAACCAGAGATGGGAAGGTCTGCGGAAAAAAAAACGAAAAAAACCCCCCAAAAAAACATGAGAAAAAAAACCATTTTCCTCCCGCTTTTTTCCAAAGCCATTTTTTGTTTGTGGGAAATGATGTCATATCCCGGCGCTCAGACTCAGCAGCACTCAGAGGATGCTCACTCTCTATGGAGGTTGCGTAACGTTTTCTTTAATTTCATAAAAATGAACCCTGCTGATGATGTCCTGGGAAAGGCTGGGTTTTGAGACCCTTGAGTTTTAAGATAATGTGAGTTAGATCCAGTCTGATATACAACGAAGGTAAAAGAAGTGTGGAACCAGTTTTCACAGAGCCCGATAGATCTGCTACATGGGTGGTTTTAGGAGTTCTGCATATGTAGATGTTATTGTGTCATTTTGCAGCCTTTAGCAGAATTTATTTTTATGTGGAATATGGAATGTTTCATCAGAACATTTAGAAATCTGGCCGAATTTCAGGAAATGTTAAAAATTGTCATCTTCTGCCTTGGTCAGATCCTGTGCTCTGGCCTGGCTTCTTTCTACACTTAAGCTTGTTTAGCGTAGCAGTTAGAGCGTTTGCCTCACGTGAGAAAGGTCCCAGGTTCGAAACTGGGTAGAAACGCTTCTTTTCATTATTCCCATTTAACATACAGAACCGATGACTTCATCACCAAAGAGGGCAATCTGCTCCTCAGTTTTGTACCAGAAGGTGGTGCTGTTGCCCTAGGTCTTGGCCTAGTCAAGAAAATGGTGGTCAATCTACTGATGTCTTTCTTTCAGGTAAATGACTGGTGCTTCACATACTTTTTGCTTTGTTGCTTTAGTGTATTCCTTTGTTTTTCTTGTTTGCAATTTGGATGTTGAGATGATTTTTCCATGATATGTTTGAACCTGATGCAGAACTCACTCTAACTATAAAATGAAATACCTGGTCAGTATATTGTGGTGCTATCAAATCTATACATATAATGTAATGTTGTTATAATTACAGCTGTTTTGTGATTCGTACGGATAGTTACCTGTAAGTTGTCGGTGGCCAGACTGGGGATAACTAAGCAGCACTGGCAGTTTCAGGAATTCCACCCTGCCTCCAGCAATCATCAGATATAGAAGATATAATACTTGATCCCTTTATGCCCATCTCATGGTGATGGGGCTGCCCTGAGAACAAGAGCAGTATGATCAGGTTTTACCATAAGTTTGTCCTGTGTTATTCACTTTTCCCGCAGTGACAGTTTCTTTTACATAAATAGAATTTTCTGAAGGGATAAATTATACATATTACATATAAAACATATACACTTTATGAAAGGATGTGGACACCCCTCCTAATTATTGAGTTTAGGTATTTCAGCCACATCCATTGCTAACAGGTGTATAAAATCAAGCACATAGTCGACCATCTCCCTAGACAGACATTGGCATTATGTCTCCCTTTTCCTCTTCATCTATCTTTGTTCTCTTTATCTCCCAACCCTTTCTCTTTACCTCTCCCTGTTTGTCCACTTTTTCTTTACCGCTACCTTTTGTCACTTCCTCTCCCATTTTCTTTAATCTATCCTCCTTTTCTTTAATCTCTCCATTTTCATTATCTTTCCTCCTGTTGCATTTTATATAATCTCTCTTATCTATTTCTCCCCTTTCTGATGTTCCTTGACCAGCCCAAAGAGGTAAGGAATCTGGCCCAGTATTTTGAGGTGGATATTCAGGTAAGGTGAGCGCTTTAGATGTTGGGGAATATGATTAATGCTATTTGATTTGACCAACTAGCAAATGGATAGCAACATGGGGTTCCAATAGAAACTAGCTTCCCATACCGGGAGTCGAACCCGGGCCGCCTGGGTGAAAACCAGGAATCCTAACCGCTAGACCATATGGGATACATGTCTACACCCCTGCGCACACCACATGGGATTGTGTATGTGACGGAGCATCCACAGATCCTATAGGAGGTGAACCTTTTTATTTTAAAATACAGTTGTAATGCCTGTCAGTCCGCGGCTGCAGTTGATGAGTTCCTGTTCCAATGATCTTTGTGAGATGCGTCAGAGTTATAGTTTCTTTGGATCTTCCCAGATAAAGTGGTCCTTTTGCTGACCACGGAATTCGCACCTAAAGTCCACTCTTCACTCTGTAGGATCAACCTACCATTTTTTTTCCCGTCTCACAAAAATAAAGAGCATTCCTTCGAGCCGGAATCGAACCAGCGACCTAAGGATGTCTGTTTGTTTTCTACAGTCCTCCGCTCTACCAGCTGAGCTATCGAAGGTCATGATTTGGTGCGCTGTCCATGCTGACTGTACCTGGAGCAGCCCCTCCCTCACCAACATGGTATGCATTGTGTTACAAGCTACAGCAAGTTGAAGGGTTAACATTGCAAACGGCTTGAAACTTACTGAATAGACTCGGATGTGTAAAAAAAAAAAATAAACGCTGCGTTGGCCGGGAATCGAACCCGGGTCAACTGCTTGGAAGGCAGCTATGCTCACCACTATACCACCAACGCTGGACAGAGAGATAGGCTTTAAACCAGAGATGGGAAGGTCTGCGGAAAAAAAAACGAAAAAAAACCCCCAAAAAAACATGAGAAAAAAAAACATTTTCCTCCCGCTTTTTTCCAAAGCCATTTTTTGTTTGTGGGAAATGATGTCATATCCCGGCGCTCAGACTCAGCAGCACTCAGAGGATGCTCACTCTCTATGGAGGTTGCGTAACGTTTTCTTTAATTTCATAAAAATGAACCCTGCTGATGATGTCCTGGGAAAGGCTGGGTTTTGAGACCCTTGAGTTTTAAGATAATGTGAGTTAGATCCAGTCTGATATACAACGAAGGTAAAAGAAGTGTGGAACCAGTTTCCACAGAGCCCGATAGATCTGCTACATGGGTGGTTTTAGGAGTTCTGCATATGTAGATGTTATTGTGTCATTTTGCAGCCTTTAGCAGAATTTATTTTTATGTGGAATATGGAATGTTTCATCAGAACATTTAGAAATCTGGCCGAATTTCAGGAAATGTTAAAAATTGTCATCTTCTGCCTTGGTCAGATCCTGTGCTCTGGCCTGGCTTCTTTCTACACTTAAGCTTCTTTAGCGTAGCGGTTAGAGCGTTTGCCTCACGTGAGAAAGGTCCCCGGTTCGAAACTGGGTAGAAATGCTTCTTCTCATTATTCCCATTTAACATACAGAACCGATGACTTCATCACCAAAGAGGGCAATCTGCTCCTCAGTTTTGTACCAGAAGGTGGTGCTGTTGCCCTAGGTCTTGGCCTAGTCAAGAAAATGGTGGTCAATCTACTGATGTCTTTCTTTCAGGTAAATGACTGGTGCTTCACATACTTTTTGCTTTGTTGCTTTAGTGTATTCCTTTGTTTTTCTTGTTTGCAATTTGGATGTTGAGATGATTTTTCCATGATATGTTTGAACCTGATGCAGAACTCACTCTAACTATAAAATGAAATACCTGGTCAGTATATTGTGGTGCTATCAAATCTATACATATAATGTAATGTTGTTATAATTACAGCTGTTTTGTGATTCGTACGGATAGTTACCTGTAAGTTGTCGGTGGCCAGACTGGGGATAACTAAGCAGCACTGGCAGTTTCAGGAATTCCACCCTGCCTCCAGCAATCATCAGATATAGAAGATATAATACTTGATCCCTTTATGCCCATCTCATGGTGATGGGGCTGCCCTGAGAACAAGAGCAGTATGATCAGGTTTTATCATAAGTTTGTCCTGTGTTATTCACTTTTCCCGCAGTGACAGTTTCTTTTACATAAATAGAATTTTCTGAAGGGATAAATTATACATATTACATATAAAACATATACACTTTATGAAAGGATGTGGACACCCCTCCTAATTATTGAGTTTAGGTATTTCAGCCACATCCATTGCTAACAGGTGTATAAAATCAAGCACATAGTCGACCATCTCCCTAGACAGACATTGGCATTATGTCTCCCTTTTCCTCTTCATCTATCTTTGTTCTCTTTATCTCCCAACCCTTTCTCTTTACCTCTCCCTGTTTGTCCACTTTTTCTTTACCGCTACCTTTTGTCACTTCCTCTCCCATTTTCTTTAATCTATCCTCCTTTTCTTTAATCTCTCCATTTTCATTATCTTTCCTCCTGTTGCATTTTATATAATCTCTCTTATCTATTTCTCCCCTTTCTGATGTTCCTTGACCAGCCCAAAGAGGTAAGGAATCTGGCCCAGTATTTTGAGGTGGATATTCAGGTAAGGTGAGCGCTTTAGATGTTGGGGAATATGATGAATGCTATTTGATTTGACCAACTAGCAAATGGATAGCAACATGGGGTTCCAATAAAAACTAGCTTCCCATACCGGGAGTCGAACCCGGGCCGCCTGGGTGAAAACCAGGAATCCTAACCGCTAGACCATATGGGATACATGTCTACACCCCTGCGCACACCACATGGGATTGTGTATGTGACGGAGCATCCACAGATCCTATAGGAGGTGAACCTTTTTATTTTAAAATACAGTTGTAATGCCTGTCAGTCCGCGGCTGCAGTTGATGAGTTCCTGTTCCAATGATCTTTGTGAGATGCGTCAGAGTTATAGTTTCTTTGGATCTTCCCAGATAAAGTGGTCCTTTTGCTGACCACGGAATTCGCACCTAAAGTCCACTCTTCACTCTGTAGGATCAACCTACCATTTTTTTACCCATCTCACAAAAATAAAGAGCATTCCTTCGAGCCGGAATCGAACCAGCAACCTAA
This sequence comes from Spea bombifrons, assembly GCF_027358695.1. Classification (NCBI taxonomy): domain Eukaryota; kingdom Metazoa; phylum Chordata; class Amphibia; order Anura; family Pelobatidae; genus Spea; species Spea bombifrons. Next base: position 120,476,058 of record NC_071089.1, on the reverse strand, counting down.
GGATGTCTGATTGTTTTCTACAGTCCTCCGCTCTACCAGCTGAGCTATCGAAGGTCATGATTTGGTGCGCTGTCCATGCTGACTGTACCTGGAGCAGCCCCTCCCTCACCAACATGGTATGCATTGTGTTACAAGCTACAGCAAGTTGAAGGGTTAACATTGCAAACGGCTTGAAACTTACTGAATAGACTCGGATGTGTAAAAAAAAAAATAAACACTGCGTTGGCCGGGAATCGAACCCGGGTCAACTGCTTGGAAGGCAGCTATGCTCACCACTATACCACCAACGCTGGACAGAGAGGTAGGCTTTAAACCAGAGATGGGAAGGTCTGCGGAAAAAAAAACGAAAAAAAACCCCCAAAAAAACATGAGAAAAAAAACCATTTTCCTCCCGCTTTTTTCCAAAGCCATTTTTTGTTTGTGGGAAATGATGTCATATCCCGGCGCTCAGACTCAGCAGCACTCAGAGGATGCTCACTCTCTATGGAGGTTGCGTAACGTTTTCTTTAATTTCATAAAAATGAACCCTGCTGATGATGTCCTGGGAAAGGCTGGGTTTTGAGACCCTTGAGTTTTAAGATAATGTGAGTTAGATCCAGTCTGATATACAACGAAGGTAAAAGAATTGTGGAACCAGTTTTCACAGAGCCCGATAGATCTGCTACATGGGTGGTTTTAGGAGTTCTGCATATGTAGATGTTATTGTGTCATTTTGCAGCCTTTAGCAGAATTTATTTTTATGTGGAATATGGAATGTTTCATCAGAACATTTAGAAATCTGGCCGAATTTCAGGAAATGTTAAAAATTGTCATCTTCTGCCTTGGTCAGATCCTGTGCTCTGGCCTGGCTTCTTTCTACACTTAAGCTTCTTTAGCGTAGCGGTTAGAGCGTTTGCCTCACGTGAGAAAGGTCCCCGGTTCGAAACAGGGTAGAAACGCTTCTTTTCATTATTCCCATTTAACATACAGAACCGATGACTTCATCACCAAAGAGGGCAATCTGCTCCTCAGTTTTGTACCAGAAGGTGGTGCTGTTGCCCTAGGTCTTGGCCTAGTCAAGAAAATGGTGGTCAATCTACTGATGTCTTTCTTTCAGGTAAATGACTGGTGCTTCACATACTTTTTGCTTTGTTGCTTTAGTGTATTCCTTTGTTTTTCTTGTTTGCAATTTGGATGTTGAGATGATTTTTCCATGATATGTTTGAACCTGATGCAGAACTCACTCTAACTATAAAATGAAATACCTGGTCAGTATATTGTGGTGCTATCAAATCTATACATATAATGTAATGTTGTTATAATTACAGCTGTTTTGTGATTCGTACGGATAGTTACCTGTAAGTTGTCGGTGGCCAGACTGGGGATAACTAAGCAGCACTGGCAGTTTCAGGAATTCCACCCTGCCTCCAGCAATCATCAGATATAGAAGATATAATACTTGATCCCTTTATGCCCATCTCATGGTGATGGGGCTGCCCTGAGAACAAGAGCAGTATGATCAGGTTTTATCATAAGTTTGTCCTGTGTTATTCACTTTTCCCGCAGTGACAGTTTCTTTTACATAAATAGAATTTTCTGAAGGGATAAATTATACATATTACATATAAAACATATACACTTTATGAAAGGATGTGGACACCCCTCCTAATTATTGAGTTTAGGTATTTCAGCCACATCCATTGCTAACAGGTGTATAAAATCAAGCACATAGTCGACCATCTCCCTAGACAGACATTGGCATTATGTCTCCCTTTTCCTCTTCATCTATCTTTGTTCTCTTTATCTCCCAACCCTTTCTCTTTACCTCTCCCTGTTTGTCCACTTTTTCTTTACCGCTACCTTTTGTCACTTCCTCTCCCATTTTCTTTAATCTATCCTCCTTTTCTTTAATCTCTCCATTTTCATTATCTTTCCTCCTGTTGCATTTTATATAATCTCTCTTATCTATTTCTCCCCTTTCTGATGTTCCTTGACCAGCCCAAAGAGGTAAGGAATCTGGCCCAGTATTTTGAGGTGGATATTCAGGTAAGGTGAGCGCTTTAGATGTTGGGGAATATGATTAATGCTATTTGATTTGACCAACTAGCAAATGGATAGCAACATGGGGTTCCAATAAAAACTAGCTTCCCATACCGGGAGTCGAACCCGGGCCGCCTGGGTGAAAACCAGGAATCCTAACCGCTAGACCATATGGGATACATGTCTACACCCCTGCGCACACCACATGGGATTGTGTATGTGACGGAGCATCCACAGATCCTATAGGAGGTGAACCTTTTTATTTTAAAATACAGTTGTAATGCCTGTCAGTCCGCGGCTGCAGTTGATGAGTTCCTGTTCCAATGATCTTTGTGAGATGCGTCAGAGTTATAGTTTCTTTGGATCTTCCCAGATAAAGTGGTCCTTTTGCTGACCACGGAATTCGCACCTAAAGTCCACTCTTCACTCTGTAGGATCAACCTACCATTTTTTTTCCCGTCTCACAAAAATAAAGAGCATTCCTTCGAGCCGGAATCGAACCAGCGACCTAAGGATGTCTAATTGTTTTCTACAGTCCTCCGCTCTACCAGCTGAGCTATCGAAGGTCATGATTTGGTGCGCTGTCCATGCTGACTGTACCTGGAGCAGCCCCTCCCTCACCAACATGGTATGCATTGTGTTACAAGCTACAGCAAGTTGAAGGGTTAACATTGCAAACGGCTTGAAACTTACTGAATAGACTCGGATGTGTAAAAAAAAAAATAAACGCTGCGTTGGCCGGGAATCGAACCCGGGTCAACTGCTTGGAAGGCAGCTATGCTCACCACTATACCACCAACGCTGGACAGAGAGATAGGCTTTAAACCAGAGATGGGAAGGTCTGCGGAAAAAAAAACGAAAAAAAACCCCCAAAAAAACATGAGAAAAAAAACCATTTTCCTCCCGCTTTTTTCCAAAGCCATTTTTTGTTTGTGGGAAATGATGTCATATCCCGGCGCTCAGACTCAGCAGCACTCAGAGGATGCTCACTCTCTATGGAGGTTGCGTAACGTTTTCTTTAATTTCATAAAAATGAACCCTGCTGATGATGTCCTGGGAAAGGCTGGGTTTTGAGACCCTTGAGTTTTAAGATAATGTGAGTTAGATCCAGTCTGATATACAACGAAGGTAAAAGAATTGTGGAACCAGTTTTCACAGAGCCCGATAGATCTGCTACATGGGTGGTTTTAGGAGTTCTGCATATGTAGATGTTATTGTGTCATTTTGCAGCCTTTAGCAGAATTTATTTTTATGTGGAATATGGAATGTTTCATCAGAACATTTAGAAATCTGGCCGAATTTCAGGAAATGTTAAAAATTGTCATCTTCTGCCTTGGTCAGATCCTGTGCTCTGGCCTGGCTTCTTTCTACACTTAAGCTTCTTTAGCGTAGCGGTTAGAGCGTTTGCCTCACGTGAGAAAGGTCCCCGGTTCGAAACAGGGTAGAAACGCTTCTTTTCATTATTCCCATTTAACATACAGAACCGATGACTTCATCACCAAAGAGGGCAATCTGCTCCTCAGTTTTGTACCAGAAGGTGGTGCTGTTGCCCTAGGTCTTGGCCTAGTCAAGAAAATGGTGGTCAATCTACTGATGTCTTTCTTTCAGGTAAATGACTGGTGCTTCACATACTTTTTGCTTTGTTGCTTTAGTGTATTCCTTTGTTTTTCTTGTTTGCAATTTGGATGTTGAGATGATTTTTCCATGATATGTTTGAACCTGATGCAGAACTCACTCTAACTATAAAATGAAATACCTGGTCAGTATATTGTGGTGCTATCAAATCTATACATATAATGTAATGTTGTTATAATTACAGCTGTTTTGTGATTCGTACGGATAGTTACCTGTAAGTTGTCGGTGGCCAGACTGGGGATAACTAAGCAGCACTGGCAGTTTCAGGAATTCCACCCTGCCTCCAGCAATCATCAGATATAGAAGATATAATACTTGATCCCTTTATGCCCATCTCATGGTGATGGGGCTGCCCTGAGAACAAGAGCAGTATGATCAGGTTTTATCATAAGTTTGTCCTGTGTTATTCACTTTTCCCGCAGTGACAGTTTCTTTTACATAAATAGAATTTTCTGAAGGGATAAATTATACATATTACATATAAAACATATACACTTTATGAAAGGATGTGGACACCCCTCCTAATTATTGAGTTTAGGTATTTCAGCCACATCCATTGCTAACAGGTGTATAAAATCAAGCACATAGTCGACCATCTCCCTAGACAGACATCGGCATTATGTCTCCCTTTTCCTCTTCATCTATCTTTGTTCTCTTTATCTCCCAACCCTTTCTCTTTACCTCTCCCTGTTTGTCCACTTTTTCTTTACCGCTACCTTTTGTCACTTCCTCTCCCATTTTCTTTAATCTATCCTCCTTTTCTTTAATCTCTCCATTTTCATTATCTTTCCTCCTGTTGCATTTTATATAATCTCTCTTATCTATTTCTCCCCTTTCTGATGTTCCTTGACCAGCCCAAAGAGGTAAGGAATCTGGCCCAGTATTTTGAGGTGGATATTCAGGTAAGGTGAGCGCTTTAGATGTTGGGGAATATGATTAATGCTATTTGATTTGACCAACTAGCAAATGGATAGCAACATGGGGTTCCAATAAAAACTAGCTTCCCATACCGGGAGTCGAACCCGGGCCGCCTGGGTGAAAACCAGGAATCCTAACCGCTAGACCATATGGGATACATGTCTACACCCCTGCGCACACCACATGGGATTGTGTATGTGACGGAGCATCCACAGATCCTATAGGAGGTGAACCTTTTTATTTTAAAATACAGTTGTAATGCCTGTCAGTCCGCGGCTGCAGTTGATGAGTTCCTGTTCCAATGATCTTTGTGAGATGCGTCAGAGTTATAGTTTCTTTGGATCTTCCCAGATAAAGTGGTCCTTTTGCTGACCACGGAATTCGCACCTAAAGTCCACTCTTCACTCTGTAGGATCAACCTACCATTTTTTTTCCCGTCTCACAAAAATAAAGAGCATTCCTTCGAGCCGGAATCGAACCAGCGACCTAAGGATGTCTGATTGTTTTCTACAGTCCTCCGCTCTACCAGCTGAGCTATCGAAGGTCATGATTTGGTGCGCTGTCCATGCTGACTGTACCTGGAGCAGCCCCTCCCTCACCAACATGGTATGCATTGTGTTACAAGCTACAGCAAGTTGAAGGGTTAACATTGCAAACGGCTTGAAACTTACTGAATAGACTCGGATGTGTAAAAAAAAAAAATAAACGCTGCGTTGGCCGGGAATCAAACCCGGGTCAACTGCTTGGAAGGCAGCTATGCTCACCACTATACCACCAACGCTGGACAGTGAGATAGGCTTTAAACCAGAGATGGGAAGGTCTGCGGAAAAAAAAACGAAAAAAACCCCCCAAAAAAACATGAGAAAAAAAACCATTTTCCTCCCGCTTTTTTCCAAAGCCATTTTTTGTTTGTGGGAAATGATGTCATATCCCGGCGCTCAGACTCAGCAGCACTCAGAGGATGCTCACTCTCTATGGAGGTTGCGTAACGTTTTCTTTAATTTCATAAAAATGAACCCTGCTGATGATGTCCTGGGAAAGGCTGGGTTTTGAGACCCTTGAGTTTTAAGATAATGTGAGTTAGATCCAGTCTGATATACAACGAAGGTAAAAGAAGTGTGGAACCAGTTTCCACAGAGCCCGATAGATCTGCTACATGGGTGGTTTTAGGAGTTCTGCATATGTAGATGTTATTGTGTCATTTTGCAGCCTTTAGCAGAATTTATTTTTATGTGGAATATGGAATGTTTCATCAGAACATTTAGAAATCTGGCCGAATTTCAGGAAATGTTAAAAATTGTCATCTTCTGCCTTGGTCAGATCCTGTGCTCTGGCCTGGCTTCTTTCTACACTTAAGCTTCTTTAGCGTAGCGGTTAGAGCGTTTGCCTCACGTGAGAAAGGTCCCCGGTTCGAAACTGGGTAGAAATGCTTCTTCTCATTATTCCCATTTAACATACAGAACCGATGACTTCATCACCAAAGAGGGCAATCTGCTCCTCAGTTTTGTACCAGAAGGTGGTGCTGTTGCCCTAGGTCTTGGCCTAGTCAAGAAAATGGTGGTCAATCTACTGATGTCTTTCTTTCAGGTAAATGACTGGTGCTTCACATACTTTTTGCTTTGTTGCTTTAGTGTATTCCTTTGTTTTTCTTGTTTGCAATTTGGATGTTGAGATGATTTTTCCATGATATGTTTGAACCTGATGCAGAACTCACTCTAACTATAAAATGAAATACCTGGTCAGTATATTGTGGTGCTATCAAATCTATACATATAATGTAATGTTGTTATAATTACAGCTGTTTTGTGATTCGTACGGATAGTTACCTGTAAGTTGTCGGTGGCCAGACTGGGGATAACTAAGCAGCACTGGCAGTTTCAGGAATTCCACCCTGCCTCCAGCAATCATCAGATATAGAAGATATAATACTTGATCCCTTTATGCCCATCTCATGGTGATGGGGCTGCCCTGAGAACAAGAGCAGTATGATCAGGTTTTATCATAAGTTTGTCCTGTGTTATTCACTTTTCCCGCAGTGACAGTTTCTTTTACTTAAATAGAATTTTCTGAAGGGATAAATTATACATATTACATATAAAACATATACACTTTATGAAAGGATGTGGACACCCCTCCTAATTATTGAGTTTAGGTATTTCAGCCACATCCATTGCTAACAGGTGTATAAAATCAAGCACATAGTCGACCATCTCCCTAGACAGACATTGGCATTATGTCTCCCTTTTCCTCTTCATCTATCTTTGTTCTCTTTATCTCCCAACCCTTTCTCTTTACCTCTCCCTGTTTGTCCACTTTTTCTTTACCGCTACCTTTTGTCACTTCCTCTCCCATTTTCTTTAATCTATCCTCCTTTTCTTTAATCTCTCCATTTTCATTATCTTTCCTCCTGTTGCATTTTATATAATCTCTCTTATCTATTTCTCCCCTTTCTGATGTTCCTTGACCAGCCCAAAGAGGTAAGGAATCTGGCCCAGTATTTTGAGGTGGATATTCAGGTAAGGTGAGCGCTTTAGATGTTGGGGAATATGATGAATGCTATTTGATTTGACCAACTAGCAAATGGATAGCAACATGGGGTTCCAATAAAAACTAGCTTCCCATACCGGGAGTCGAACCCGGGCCGCCTGGGTGAAAACCAGGAATCCTAACCGCTAGACCATATGGGATACATGTCTACACGCCTGCGCACACCACATGGGATTGTGTATGTGACGGAGCATCCACAGATCCTATAGGAGGTGAACCTTTTTATTTTAAAATACAGTTGTAAGAGTGTGGACTTTAGGTGGACTTTAGGTGGGAACCTACCATTTTTTTTCCCGTCTCACAAAAATAAAGAGCATTCCTTCGAGCCAGAATCGAACCAGCGACCTAAGGATGTCTGATCGTTTTCTACAGTCCTCCGCTCTACCAGCTGAGCTATCGAAGGTCATGATTTGGTGCGCTGTCCATGCTGACTGTACCTGGAGCAGCCCCTCCCTCACCAACATGGTATGCATTGTGTTACAAGCTACAGCAAGTTGAAGGGTTAACATTGCAAACGGCTTGAAACTTACTGAATAGACTCGGATGTGTAAAAAAAAAAATAAACGCTGCGTTGGCCGGGAATCGAACCCGGGTCAACTGCTTGGAAGGCAGCTATGCTCACCACTATACCACCAACGCTGAACAGAGAGATAGGATTTTAACCAGAGATGGGAAGGTCTGCGGAAAAAAAAAACGAAAAAAATCCCCCAAAAAAACATGAGAAAAAAAACCATTTTCCTCCCGTTTTTTTCCAAAGCCATTTTTTGTTTGTGGGAAATTATGTCATATCCCGGCGCTCAGACTCAGCAGCACTCAGAGGATGCTCACTCTCTATGGAGGTTGCGTAACGTTTTCTTTAATTTCATAAAAATGAACCCTGCTGATGATGTCCTGGGAAAGGCTGGGTTTTGAGACCCTTGAGTTTTAAGATAATGTGAGTTAGATCCAGTCTGATATACAACGAAGGTAAAAGAAGTGTGGAACCAGTTTTCACAGAGCCCGATAGATCTGCTACATGGGTGGTTTTAGGAGTTCTGCATATGTAGATGTTATTGTGTCATTTTGCAGCCTTTAGCAGAATTTATTTTTATGTGGAATATGGAATGTTTCATCAGAACATTTAGAAATCTGGCCGAATTTCAGGAAATGTTAAAAATTGTCATCTTCTGCCTTGGTCAGATCCTGTGCTCTGGCCTGGCTTCTTTCTACACTTAAGCTTCTTTAGTGTAGCGGTTAGAGCGTTTGCCTCACGTGAGAAAGGTCCCCGGTTCGAAACTGGGTAGAAACGCTTCTTTTCATTATTCCCATTTAAAATACAGAACCGATGACTTCATCACCAAAGAGGGCAATCTGCTCCTCAGTTTTGTACCAGAAGGTGGTGCTGTTGCCCTAGGTCTTGGCCTAGTCAAGAAAATGGTGGTCAATCTACTGATGTCTTTCTTTCAGGTAAATGACTGGTGCTTCACATACTTTTTGCTTTCGTGCTTTAGTGTATTCCTTTGTTTTTCTTGTTTGCAATTTAGATGTTGAGATGATTTTTCCATGATATGTTTGAACCTGATGCAGAACTCACTCTAACTATAAAATGAAATACCTGGTCAGTATATTGTGGTGCTATCAAATCTATACATATAATGTAATGTTGTTATAATTACAGCTGTTTTGTGATTCGTACGGATAGTTACCTGTAAGTTGTCGGTGGCCAGACTGGGGATAACTAAGCAGCACTGGCAGTTTCAGGAATTCCACCCTGCCTCCAGCAATCATCAGATATAGAAGATATAATACTTGATCCCTTTATGCCCATCTCATGGTGATGGGGCTGCCCTGAGAACAAGAGCAGTATGATCAGGTTTTACCATAAGTTTGTCCTGTGTTATTCACTTTTCCCGCAGTGACAGTTTCTTTTACATAAATAGAATTTTCTGAAGGGATAAATTATACATATTACATATAAAACATATACACTTTATGAAAGGATGTGGACACCCCTCCTAATTATTGAGTTTAGGTATTTCAGCCACATCCATTGCTAACAGGTGTATAAAATCAAGCACATAGTCGACCATCTCCCTAGACAGACATTGGCATTATGTCTCCCTTTTCCTCTTCATCTATCTTTGTTCTCTTTATCTCCCAACCCTTTCTCTTTACCTCTCCCTGTTTGTCCACTTTTTCTTTAAAGCTAGCTTTTGTCACTTCCTCTCCCATTTTCTTTAATCTATCCTCCTTTTCTTTAATCTCTCCATTTTCATTATCTTTCCTCCTGTTGCATTTTATATAATCTCTCTTATCTATTTCTCCCCTTTCTGATGTTCCTTGACCAGCCCAAAGAGGTAAGGAATCTGGCCCAGTATTTTGAGGTGGATATTCAGGTAAGGTGAGCGCTTTAGATGTTGGGGAATATGATTAATGCTATTTGATTTGACCAACTAGCAAATGGATAGCAACATGGGGTTCCAATAAAAACTAGCTTCCCATACCGGGAGTCGAACCCGGGCCGCCTGGGTGAAAACCAGGAATCCTAACCGCTAGACCATATGGGATACATGTCTACACCCCTGCGCACACCACATGGGATTGTGTATGTGACGGAGCATCCACAGATCCTATAGGAGGTGAACCTTTTTATTTTAAAATACAGTTGTAATGCCTGTCAGTCCGCGGCTGCAGTTGATGAGTTCCTGTTCCAATGATCTTTGTGAGATGCGTCAGAGTTATAGTTTCTTTGGATCTTCCCAGATAAAGTGGTCCTTTTGCTGACCACGGAATTCGCACCTAAAGTCCACTCTTCACTCTGTAGGATCAACCTACCATTTTTTTTCCCGTCTCACAAAAATAAAGAGCATTCCTTCGAGCCGGAATCGAACCAGCGACCTAAGGATGTCTGATTGTTTTCTACAGTCCTCCGCTCTACCAGCTGAGCTATCGAAGGTCATGATTTGGTGCGCTGTCCATGCTGACTGTACCTGGAGCAGCCCCTCCCTCACCAACATGGTATGCATTGTGTTACAAGCTACAGCAAGTTGAAGGGTTAACATTGCAAACGGCTTGAAACTTACTGAATAGACTCGGATGTGTAAAAAAAAAAATAAACGCTGCGTTGGCCGGGAATCGAACCCGGGTCAACTGCTTGGAAGGCAGCTATGCTCACCACTATACCACCAACGCTGGACAGAGAGATAGGCTTTAAACCAGAGATGGGAAGGTCTGCGGAAAAAAAAAACGAAAAAAAACCCCCCAAAAAACATGAGAAAAAAAACCATTTTCCTCCCGCTTTTTTCCAAAGCCATTTTTTGTTTGTGGGAAATGATGTCATATCCCGGCGCTCAGACTCAGCAGCACTCAGAGGATGCTCACTCTCTATGGAGGTTGCGTAACGTTTTCTTTAATTTCATAAAAATGAACCCTGCTGATGATGTCCTGGGAAAGGCTGGGTTTTGAGACCCTTGAGTTTTAAGATAATGTGAGTTAGATCCAGTCTGATATACAACGAAGGTAAAAGAAGTGTGGAACCAGTTTTCACAGAGCCCGATAGATCTGCTACATGGGTGGTTTTAGGAGTTCTGCATATGTAGATGTTATTGTGTCATTTTGCAGCCTTTAGCAGAATTTATTTTTATGTGGAATATGGAATGTTTCATCAGAACATTTAGAAATCTGGCCGAATTTCAGGAAATGTTAAAAATTGTCATCTTCTGCCTTGGTCAGATCCTGTGCTCTGGCCTGGCTTCTTTCTACACTTAAGCTTCTTTAGCGTAGCGGTTAGAGCGTTTGCCTCACGTGAGAAAGGTCCCCGGTTCGAAACTGGGTAGAAACGCTTCTTTTCATTATTCCCATTTAACATACAGAACCGATGACTTCATCACCAAAGAGGGCAATTTGCTCCTCAGTTTTGTACCAGAAGGTGGTGCTGTTGCCCTAGGTCTTGGCCTAGTCAAGAAAATGGTGGTCAATCTACTGATGTCTTTCTTTCAGGTAAATGACTGGTGCTTCACATACTTTTTGCTTTGTTGCTTTAGTGTATTCCTTTGTTTTTCTTGTTTGCAATTTGGATGTTGAGATGATTTTTCCATGATATGTTTGAACCTGATGCAGAACTCACTCTAACTATAAAATGAAATACCTGGTCAGTATATTGTGGTGCTATCAAATCTATACATATAATGTAATGTTGTTATAATTACAGCTGTTTTGTGATTCGTACGGATAGTTACCTGTAAGTTGTCGGTGGCCAGACTGGGGATAACTAAGCAGCACTGGCAGTTTCAGGAATTCCACCCTGCCTCCAGCAATCATCAGATATAGAAGATATAATACTTGATCCCTTTATGCCCATCTCATGGTGATGGGGCTGCCCTGAGAACAAGAGCAGTATGATCAGGTTTTATCATAAGTTTGTCCTGTGTTATTCACTTTTCCCGCAGTGACAGTTTCTTTTACATAAATAGAATTTTCTGAAGGGATAAATTATACATATTACATATAAAACATATACACTTTATGAAAGGATGTGGACACCCCTCCTAATTATTGAGTTTAGGTATTTCAGCCACATCCATTGCTAACAGGTGTATAAAATCAAGCACATAGTCGACCATCTCCCTAGACAGACATTGGCATTATGTCTCCCTTTCCTCTTCATCTATCTTTGTTCTCTTTATCTCCCAACCCTTTCTCTTTACCTCTCCCTGTTTGTCCACTTTTTCTTTACCGCTACCTTTTGTCACTTCCTCTCCCATTTTCTTTAATCTATCCTCCTTTTCTTTAATCTCTCCATTTTCATTATCTTTCCTCCTGTTGCATTTTATATAATCTCTCTTATCTATTTCTCCCCTTTCTGATGTTCCTTGACCAGCCCAAAGAGGTAAGGAATCTGGCCCAGTATTTTGAGGTGGATATTCAGGTAAGATGAGCCCTGTAGATGTTGGGGAATATGATTAATGCTATTTGATTTGACCAACTAGCAAATGGATAGCAACATGGGGTTCCAATAAAAACTAGCTTCCCATACCGGGAGTCGAACCCGGGCCGCCTGGGTGAAAACCAGGAATCCTAACCGCTAGACCATATGGGATACATGTCTACACCCCTGCGCACACCACATGGGATTGTGTATGTGACGGAGCATCCACAGATCCTATAGGAGGTGAACCTTTTTATTTTAAAATACAGTTGTAATGCCTGTCAGTCCGCGGCTGCAGTTGATGAGTTCCTGTTCCAATGATCTTTGTGAGATGCGTCAGAGTTATAGTTTCTTTGGATCTTCCCAGATAAAGTGGTCCTTTTGCTGACCACGGAATTCGCACCTAAAGTCCACTCTTCACTCTGTAGGATCAACCTACCATTTTTTTTCCCGTCTCACAAAAATAAAGAGCATTCCTTAGAGCCGGAATCGAACCAGCGACCTAAGGATGTCTGATTGTTTTCTACAGTCCTCCGCTCTACCAGCTGAGCTATCGAAGGTCATGATTTGGTGCGCTGTCCATGCTGACTGTACCTGGAGCAGCCCCTCCCTCACCAACATGGTATGCATTGTGTTACAAGCTACAGCAAGTTGAAGGGTTAACATTGCAAACGGCTTGAAACTTACTGAATAGACTCGGATGTGTAAAAAAAAAAAATAAACGCTGCGTTGGCCGGGAATCGAACCCGGGTCAACTGCTTGGAAGGCAGCTATGCTCACCACTATACCACCAACGCTGGACAGAGAGATAGGCTTTAAACCAGAGATGGGAAGGTCTGCGGAAAAAAAAACGAAAAAAAACCCCCAAAAAAACATGAGAAAAAAAACCATTTTCCTCCCGCTTTTTTCCAAAGCCATTTTTTGTTTGTGGGAAATGATGTCATATCCCGGCGCTCAGACTCAGCAGCACTCAGAGGATGCTCACTCTCTATGGAGGTTGCGTAACGTTTTCTTTAATTTCATAAAAATGAACCCTGCTGATGATGTCCTGGGAAAGGCTGGGTTTTGAGACCCTTGAGTTTTAAGATAATGTGAGTTAGATCCAGTCTGATATACAACGAAGGTAAAAGAAGTGTGGAACCAGTTTCCACAGAGCCCGATAGATCTGCTACATGGGTGGTTTTAGGAGTTCTGCATATGTAGATGTTATTGTGTCATTTTGCAGCCTTTAGCAGAATTTATTTTTATGTGGAATATGGAATGTTTCATCAGAACATTTAGAAATCTGGCCGAATTTCAGGAAATGTTAAAAATTGTCATCTTCTGCCTTGGTCAGATCCTGTGCTCTGGCCTGGCTTCTTTCTACACTTAAGCTTCTTTAGTGTAGCGGTTAGAGCGTTTGCCTCACGTGAGAAAGGTCCCCGGTTTGAAACTGGGCAGAAATGCTTCTTCTCATTATTCCCATTTAACATACAGAACCGATGACTTCATCACCAAAGAGGGCAATCTGCTCCTCAGTTTTGTACCAGAAGGTGGTGCTGTTGCCCTAGGTCTTGGCCTAGTCAAGAAAATGGTGGTCAATCTACTGATGTCTTTCTTTCAGGTAAATGACTGGTGCTTCACATACTTTTTGCTTTGTTGCTTTAGTGTATTCCTTTGTTTTTCTTGTTTGCAATTTGGATGTTGAGATGATTTTTCCATGATATGTTTGAACCTGATGCAGAACTCACTCTAACTATAAAATGAAATACCTGGTCAGTATATTGTGGTGCTATCAAATCTATACATATAATGTAATGTTGTTATAATTACAGCTGTTTTGTGATTCGTACGGATAGTTACCTGTAAGTTGTCGGTGGCCAGACTGGGGATAACTAAGCAGCACTGGCAGTTTCAGGAATTCCACCCTGCCTCCAGCAATCATCAGATATAGAAGATATAATACTTGATCCCTTTATGCCCATCTCATGGTGATGGGGCTGCCCTGAGAACAAGAGCAGTATGATCAGGTTTTATCATAAGTTTGTCCTGTGTTATTCACTTTTCCCGCAGTGACAGTTTCTTTTACATAAATAGAATTTTCTGAAGGGATAAATTATACATATTACATATAAAACATATACACTTTATGAAAGGATGTGGACACCCCTCCTAATTATTGAGTTTAGGTATTTCAGCCACATCCATTGCTAACAGGTGTATAAAATCAAGCACATAGTCGACCATCTCCCTAGACAGACATTGGCATTATGTCTCCCTTTTCCTCTTCATCTATCTTTGTTCTCTTTATCTCCCAACCCTTTCTCTTTACCTCTCCCTGTTTGTCCACTTTTTCTTTACCGCTACCTTTTGTCACTTCCTCTCCCATTTTCTTTAATCTATCCTCCTTTTCTTTAATCTCTCCATTTTCATTATCTTTCCTCCTGTTGCATTTTATATAATCTCTCTTATCTATTTCTCCCCTTTCTGATGTTCCTTGACCAGCCCAAAGAGGTAAGGAATCTGGCCCAGTATTTTGAGGTGGATATTCAGGTAAGGTGAGCGCTTTAGATGTTGGGGAATATGATTAATGCTATTTGATTTGACCAACTAGCAAATGGATAGCAACATGGGGTTCCAATAAAAACTAGCTTCCCATACCGGGAGTCGAACCCAGGCCGCCTGGGTGAAAACCAGGAATCCTAACCGCTAGACCATATGGGATACATGTCTACACCCCTGCGCACACCACATGGGATTGTGTATGTGACGGAGCATCCACAGATCCTATAGGAGGTGAACCTTTTTATTTTAAAATACAGTTGTAATGCCTGTCAGTCCGCGGCTGCAGTTGATGAGTTCCTGTTCCAATGATCTTTGTGAGATGCGTCAGAGTTATAGTTTCTTTGGATCTTCCCAGATAAAGTGGTCCTTTTGCTGACCACGGAATTCGCACCTAAAGTCCACTCTTCACTCTGTAGGATCAACCTACCATTTTTTTACCCATCTCACAAAAATAAAGAGCATTCCTTCGAGCCGGAATCGAACCAGCGACCTAAGGATGTCTGATCGTTTTCTACAGTCCTCCGCTCTACCAGCTGAGCTATCGAAGGTCATGATTTGGTGCGCTGTCCATGCTGACTGTACCTGGAGCAGCCCCTCCCTCACCAACATGGTATGCATTGTGTTACAAGCTACAGCAAGTTGAAGGGTTAACATTGCAAACGGCTTGAAACTTACTGAATAGACTCGGATGTGTAAAAAAAAAATAAACGCTGCGTTGGCCGGGAATCGAACCCTGGTCAACTGCTTGGAAGGCAGCTATGCTCACCACTATACCACCAACGCTGGACAGAGAGGTAGGCTTTAAACCAGAGATGGGAAGGTCTGCGGAAAAAAAAAACGAAAAAAAAACCCCCAAAAAAACATGAGAAAAAAAAACATTTTCCTCCCGCTTTTTTCCAAAGCCATTTTTTGTTTGTGGGAAATGATGTCATATCCCGGCGCTCAGACTCAGCAGCACTCAGAGGATGCTCACTCTCTATGGAGGTTGCGTAACGTTTTCTTTAATTTCATAAAAATGAACCCTGCTGATGATGTCCTGGGAAAGGCTGGGTTTTGAGACCCTTGAGTTTTAAGATAATGTGAGTTAGATCCAGTCTGATATACAACGAAGGTAAAAGAAGTGTGGAACCAGTTTTCACAGAGCCCGATAGATCTGCTACATGGGTGGTTTTAGGAGTTCTGCATATGTAGATGTTATTGTGTCATTTTGCAGCCTTTAGCAGAATTTATTTTTATGTGGAATATGGAATGTTTCATCAGAACATTTAGAAATCTGGCCGAATTTCAGGAAATGTTAAAAATTGTCATCTTCTGCCTTGGTCAGATCCTGTGCTCTGGCCTGGCTTCTTTCTACACTTAAGCTTCTTTAGCGTAGCGGTTAGAGCGTTTGCCTCACGTGAGAAAGGTCCCCGGTTCGAAACTGGGTAGAAACGCTTCTTTTCATTATTCCCATTTAACATACAGAACCGATGACTTCATCACCAAAGAGGGCAATCTGCTCCTCAGTTTTGTACCAGAAGGTGGTGCTGTTGCCCTAGGTCTTGGCCTAGTCAAGAAAATGGTGGTCAATCTACTGATGTCTTTCTTTCAGGTAAATGACTGGTGCTTCACATACTTTTTGCTTTGTTGCTTTAGTGTATTCCTTTGTTTTTCTTGTTTGCAATTTGGATGTTGAGATGATTTTTCCATGATATGTTTGAACCTGATGCAGAACTCACTCTAACTATAAAATGAAATACCTGGTCAGTATATTGTGGTGCTATCAAATCTATACATATAATGTAATGTTGTTATAATTACAGCTGTTTTGTGATTCGTACGGATAGTTACCTGTAAGTTGTCGGTGGCCAGACTGGGGATAACTAAGCAGCACTGGCAGTTTCAGGAATTCCACCCTGCCTCCAGCAATCATCAGATATAGAAGATATAATACTTGATCCCTTTATGCCCATCTCATGGTGATGGGGCTGCCCTGAGAACAAGAGCAGTATGATCAGGTTTTATCATAAGTTTGTCCTGTGTTATTCACTTTTCCCGCAGTGACAGTTTCTTTTACATAAATAGAATTTTCTGAAGGGATAAATTATACATATTACATATAAAACATATACACTTTATGAAAGGATGTGGACACCCCTCCTAATTATTGAGTTTAGGTATTTCAGCCACATCCATTGCTAACAGGTGTATAAAATCAAGCACATAGTCGACCATCTCCCTAGACAGACATTGGCATTATGTCTCCCTTTTCCTCTTCATCTATCTTTGTTCTCTTTATCTCCCAACCCTTTCTCTTTACCTCTCCCTGTTTGTCCACTTTTTCTTTACCGCTACCTTTTGTCACTTCCTCTCCCATTTTCTTTAATCTATCCTCCTTTTCTTTAATCTCTCCATTTTCATTATCTTTCCTCCTGTTGTATTTTATATAATCTCTCTTATCTATTTCTCTCCTTTCTGATGTTCCTTGACCAGCCCAAAGAGGTAAGGAATCTGGCCCAGTATTTTGAGGTGGATATTCAGGTAAGGTGAGCGCTTTAGATGTTGGGGAATATGATGAATGCTATTTGATTTGACCAACTAGCAAATGGATAGCAACATGGGGTTCCAATAAAAACTAGCTTCCCATACCGGGAGTCGAACCCGGGCCGCCTGGGTGAAAACCAGGAATATTAACCGCTAGACCATATGGGATACATGTCTACACCCCTGCGCACACCACATGGGATTGTGTATGTGACGGAGCATCCACAGATCCTATAGGAGGTGAACCTTTTTATTTTAAAATACAGTTGTAAGAGTGTGGACTTTAGGTGGACTTTAGGTGGGAACCTACCATTTTTTTTCCCGTCTCACAAAAATAAAGAGCATTCCTTCGAGCCGGAATCGAACCAGCGACCTAAGGATGTCTGATCGTTTTCTACAGTCCTCCGCTCTACCAGCTGAGCTATCGAAGGTCATGATTTGGTGCGCTGTCCATGCTGACTGTACCTGGAGCAGCCCCTCCCTCACCAACATGGTATGCATTGTGTTACAAGCTACAGCAAGTTGAAGGGTTAACATTGCAAACGGCTTGAAACTTACTGAATAGACTCGGATGTGTAAAAAAAAAAATAAACGCTGCGTTGGCCGGGAATCGAACCCGTGTCAACTGCTTGGAAGGCAGCTATGCTCACCACTATACCACCAACGCTGGACAGAGAGATAGGCTTTTAACCAGAGATGGGAAGGTCTGCGAAAAAAAAAAACGAAAAAAATCCCCCAAAAAAACATGAGAAAAAAAACCATTTTCCTCCCGTTTTTTTCCAAAGCCATTTTTTGTTTGTGGGAAATGATGTCATATCCCGGCGCTCAGACTCAGCAGCACTCAGAGGATGCTCACTCTCTATGGAGGTTGCGTAACGTTTTCTTTAATTTCATAAAAATGAACCCTGCTGATGATGTCCTGGGAAAGGCTGGGTTTTGAGACCCTTGAGTTTTAAGATAATGTGAGTTAGATCCAGTCTGATATACAACGAAGGTAAAAGAAGTGTGGAACCAGTTTTCACAGAGCCCGATAGATCTGCTACATGGGTGGTTTTAGGAGTTCTGCATATGTAGATGTTATTGTGTCATTTTGCAGCCTTTAGCAGAATTTATTTTTATGTGGAATATGGAATGTTTCATCAGAACATTTAGAAATCTGGCCGAATTTCAGGAAATGTTAAAAATTGTCATCTTCTGCCTTGGTCAGATCCTGTGCTCTGGCCTGGCTTCTTTCTACACTTAAGCTTCTTTAGCGTAGCGGTTAGAGCGTTTGCCTCACGTGAGAAAGGTCCCCGGTTCGAAACTGGGTAGAAACGCTTCTTTTCATTATTCCCATTTAACATACAGAACCGATGACTTCATCACCAAAGAGGGCAATCTGCTCCTCAGTTTTGTACCAGAAGGTGGTGCTGTTGCCCTAGGTCTTGGCCTAGTCAAGAAAATGGTGGTCAATCTACTGATGTCTTTCTTTCAGGTAAATGACTGGTGCTTCACATACTTTTTGCTTTGTTGCTTTAGTGTATTCCTTTGTTTTTCTTGTTTGCAATTTGGATGTTGAGATGATTTTTCCATGATATGTTTGAACCTGATGCAGAACTCACTCTAACTATAAAATGAAATACCTGGTCAGTATATTGTGGTGCTATCAAATCTATACATATAATGTAATGTTGTTATAATTACAGCTGTTTTGTGATTCGTACGGATAGTTACCTGTAAGTTGTCGGTGGCCAGACTGGGGATAACTAAGCAGCACTGGCAGTTTCAGGAATTCCACCCTGCCTCCAGCAATCATCAGATATAGAAGATATAATACTTGATCCCTTTATGCCCATCTCATGGTGATGGGGCTGCCCTGAGAACAAGAGCAGTATGATCAGGTTTTATCATAAGTTTGTCCTGTGTTATTCACTTTTCCCGCAGTGACAGTTTCTTTTACATAAATAGAATTTTCTGAAGGGATAAATTATACATATTACATATAAAACATATACACTTTATGAAAGGATGTGGACACCCCTCCTAATTATTGAGTTTAGGTATTTCAGCCACATCCATTGCTAACAGGTGTATAAAATCAAGCACATAGTCGACCATCTCCCTAGACAGACATTGGCATTATGTCTCCCTTTTCCTCTTCATCTATCTTTGTTCTCTTTATCTCCCAACCCTTTCTCTTTACCTCTCCCTGTTTGTCCACTTTTTCTTTACCGCTACCTTTTGTCACTTCCTCTCCCATTTTCTTTAATCTATCCTCCTTTTCTTTAATCTCTCCATTTTCATTATCTTTCCTCCTGTTGCATTTTATATAATCTCTCTTATCTATTTCTCCCCTTTCTGATGTTCCTTGACCAGCCCAAAGAGGTAAGGAATCTGGCCCAGTATTTTGAGGTGGATATTCAGGTAAGGTGAGCGCTTTAGATGTTGGGGAATATGATTAATGCTATTTGATTTGACCAACTAGCAAATGGATAGCAACATGGGGTTCCAATAAAAACCAGCTTCCCATACCGGGAGTCGAACCCGGGCCGCCTGGGTGAAAACCAGGAATCCTAACCGCTAGACCATATGGGATACATGTCTACACCCCTGCGCACACCACATGGGATTGTGTATGTGACGGAGCATCCACAGATCCTATAGGAGGTGAACCTTTTTATTTTAAAATACAGTTGTAATGCCTGTCAGTCCGCGGCTGCAGTTGATGAGTTCCTGTTCCAATGATCTTTGTGAGATGCGTCAGAGTTATAGTTTCTTTGGATCTTCCCAGATAAAGTGGTCCTTTTGCTGACCACGGAATTCGCACCTAAAGTCCACTCTTCACTCTGTAGGATCAACCTACCATTTTTTTTCCCGTCTCACAAAAATAAAGAGCATTCCTTCGAGCCGGAATCGAACCAGCGACCTAAGGATGTCTGATTGTTTTCTACAGTCCTCCGCTCTACCAGCTGAGCTATCGAATGTCATGATTTGGCGCGCTGTCCATGCTGACTGTACCTGTAGCAGCCCCTCCCTCACCAACATGGTATGCATTGTGTTACAAGCTACAGCAAGTTGAAGGGTTAACATTGCAAACGGCTTGAAACTTACTGAATAGACTCGGATGTGTAAAAAAAAAAATAAACGCTGCGTTGGCCGGGAATCGAACCCGGGTCAACTGCTTGGAAGGCAGCTATGCTCACCACTATACCACCAACGCTGGACAGAGAGATAGGCTTTAAACCAGAGATGGGAAGGTCTGCGGAAAAAAAAAACGAAAAAAAACCCCCCAAAAAACATGAGAAAAAAAACCATTTTCCTCCCGCTTTTTTCCAAAGCCATTTTTTGTTTGTGGGAAATGATGTCATATCCCGGCGCTCAGACTCAGCAGCACTCAGAGGATGCTCACTCTCTATGGAGGTTGCGTAACGTTTTCTTTAATTTCATAAAAATGAACCCTGCTGATGATGTCCTGGGAAAGGCTGGGTTTTGAGACCCTTGAGTTTTAAGATAATGTGAGTTAGATCCAGTCTGATATACAACGAAGGTAAAAGAAGTGTGGAACCAGTTTTCACAGAGCCCGATAGATCTGCTACATGGGTGGTTTTAGGAGTTCTGCATATGTAGATGTTATTGTGTCATTTTGCAGCCTTTAGCAGAATTTATTTTTATGTGGAATATGGAATGTTTCATCAGAACATTTAGAAATCTGGCCGAATTTCAGGAAATGTTAAAAATTGTCATCTTCTGCCTTGGTCAGATCCTGTGCTCTGGCCTGGCTTCTTTCTACACTTAAGCTTCTTTAGCGTAGCGGTTAGAGCGTTTGCCTCACGTGAGAAAGGTCCCCGGTTCGAAACTGGGTAGAAACGCTTCTTTTCATTATTCCCATTTAACATACAGAACCGATGACTTCATCACCAAAGAGGGCAATCTGCTCCTCAGTTTTGTACCAGAAGGTGGTGCTGTTGCCCTAGGTCTTGGCCTAGTCAAGAAAATGGTGGTCAATCTACTGATGTCTTTCTTTCAGGTAAATGACTGGTGCTTCACATACTTTTTGCTTTGTTGCTTTAGTGTATTCCTTTGTTTTTCTTGTTTGCAATTTGGATGTTGAGATGATTTTTCCATGATATGTTTGAACCTGATGCAGAACTCACTCTAACTATAAAATGAAATACCTGGTCAGTATATTGTGGTGCTATCAAATCTATACATATAATGTAATGTTGTTATAATTACAGCTGTTTTGTGATTCGTACGGATAGTTACCTGTAAGTTGTCGGTGGCCAGACTGGGGATAACTAAGCAGCACTGGCAGTTTCAGGAATTCCACCCTGCCTCCAGCAATCATCAGATATAGAAGATATAATACTTGATCCCTTTATGCCCATCTCATGGTGATGGGGCTGCCCTGAGAACAAGAGCAGTATGATCAGGTTTTATCATAAGTTTGTCCTGTGTTATTCACTTTTCCCGCAGTGACAGTTTCTTTTACATAAATAGAATTTTCTGAAGGGATAAATTATACATATTACATATAAAACATATACACTTTATGAAAGGATGTGGACACCCCTCCTAATTATTGAGTTTAGGTATTTCAGCCACATCCATTGCTAACAGGTGTATAAAATCAAGCACATAGTCGACCATCTCCCTAGACAGACATTGGCATTATGTCTCCCTTTTCCTCTTCATCTATCTTTGTTCTCTTTATCTCCCAACCCTTTCTCTTTACCTCTCCCTGTTTGTCCACTTTTTCTTTACCGCTACCTTTTGTCACTTCCTCTCCCATTTTCTTTAATCTATCCTCCTTTTCTTTAATCTCTCCATTTTCATTATCTTTCCTCCTGTTGTATTTTATATAATCTCTCTTATCTATTTCTCTCCTTTCTGATGTTCCTTGACCAGCCCAAAGAGGTAAGGAATCTGGCCCAGTATTTTGAGGTGGATATTCAGGTAAGGTGAGCGCTTTAGATGTTGGGGAATATGATGAATGCTATTTGATTTGACCAACTAGCAAATGGATAGCAACATGGGGTTCCAATAAAAACTAGCTTCCCATACCGGGAGTCGAACCCGGGCCGCCTGGGTGAAAACCAGGAATAT
Source organism: Spea bombifrons (assembly GCF_027358695.1). Classification (NCBI taxonomy): domain Eukaryota; kingdom Metazoa; phylum Chordata; class Amphibia; order Anura; family Pelobatidae; genus Spea; species Spea bombifrons. Next base: position 120,453,881 of record NC_071089.1, on the reverse strand, counting down.
TAACCGCTAGACCATATGGGATACATGTCTACACCCCTGCGCACACCACATGGGATTGTGTATGTGACGGAGCATCCACAGATCCTATAGGAGGTGAACCTTTTTATTTTAAAATACAGTTGTAAGAGTGTGGACTTTAGGTGGACTTTAGGTGGGAACCTACCATTTTTTTTCCCGTCTCACAAAAATAAAGAGCATTCCTTCGAGCCGGAATCGAACCAGCGACCTAAGGATGTCTGATCGTTTTCTACAGTCCTCCGCTCTACCAGCTGAGCTATCGAAGGTCATGATTTGGTGCGCTGTCCATGCTGACTGTACCTGGAGCAGCCCCTCCCTCACCAACATGGTATGCATTGTGTTACAAGCTACAGCAAGTTGAAGGGTTAACATTGCAAACGGCTTGAAACTTACTGAATAGACTCGGATGTGTAAAAAAAAAAATAAACGCTGCGTTGGCCGGGAATCGAACCCGTGTCAACTGCTTGGAAGGCAGCTATGCTCACCACTATACCACCAACGCTGGACAGAGAGATAGGCTTTTAACCAGAGATGGGAAGGTCTGCGAAAAAAAAAAACGAAAAAAATCCCCCAAAAAAACATGAGAAAAAAAACCATTTTCCTCCCGTTTTTTTCCAAAGCCATTTTTTGTTTGTGGGAAATGATGTCATATCCCGGCGCTCAGACTCAGCAGCACTCAGAGGATGCTCACTCTCTATGGAGGTTGCGTAACGTTTTCTTTAATTTCATAAAAATGAACCCTGCTGATGATGTCCTGGGAAAGGCTGGGTTTTGAGACCCTTGAGTTTTAAGATAATGTGAGTTAGATCCAGTCTGATATACAACGAAGGTAAAAGAAGTGTGGAACCAGTTTTCACAGAGCCCGATAGATCTGCTACATGGGTGGTTTTAGGAGTTCTGCATATGTAGATGTTATTGTGTCATTTTGCAGCCTTTAGCAGAATTTATTTTTATGTGGAATATGGAATGTTTCATCAGAACATTTAGAAATCTGGCCGAATTTCAGGAAATGTTAAAAATTGTCATCTTCTGCCTTGGTCAGATCCTGTGCTCTGGCCTGGCTTCTTTCTACACTTAAGCTTCTTTAGCGTAGCGGTTAGAGCGTTTGCCTCACGTGAGAAAGGTCCCCGGTTCGAAACTGGGTAGAAACGCTTCTTTTCATTATTCCCATTTAACATACAGAACCGATGACTTCATCACCAAAGAGGGCAATCTGCTCCTCAGTTTTGTACCAGAAGGTGGTGCTGTTGCCCTAGGTCTTGGCCTAGTCAAGAAAATGGTGGTCAATCTACTGATGTCTTTCTTTCAGGTAAATGACTGGTGCTTCACATACTTTTTGCTTTGTTGCTTTAGTGTATTCCTTTGTTTTTCTTGTTTGCAATTTGGATGTTGAGATGATTTTTCCATGATATGTTTGAACCTGATGCAGAACTCACTCTAACTATAAAATGAAATACCTGGTCAGTATATTGTGGTGCTATCAAATCTATACATATAATGTAATGTTGTTATAATTACAGCTGTTTTGTGATTCGTACGGATAGTTACCTGTAAGTTGTCGGTGGCCAGACTGGGGATAACTAAGCAGCACTGGCAGTTTCAGGAATTCCACCCTGCCTCCAGCAATCATCAGATATAGAAGATATAATACTTGATCCCTTTATGCCCATCTCATGGTGATGGGGCTGCCCTGAGAACAAGAGCAGTATGATCAGGTTTTATCATAAGTTTGTCCTGTGTTATTCACTTTTCCCGCAGTGACAGTTTCTTTTACATAAATAGAATTTTCTGAAGGGATAAATTATACATATTACATATAAAACATATACACTTTATGAAAGGATGTGGACACCCCTCCTAATTATTGAGTTTAGGTATTTCAGCCACATCCATTGCTAACAGGTGTATAAAATCAAGCACATAGTCGACCATCTCCCTAGACAGACATTGGCATTATGTCTCCCTTTTCCTCTTCATCTATCTTTGTTCTCTTTATCTCCCAACCCTTTCTCTTTACCTCTCCCTGTTTGTCCACTTTTTCTTTACCGCTACCTTTTGTCACTTCCTCTCCCATTTTCTTTAATCTATCCTCCTTTTCTTTAATCTCTCCATTTTCATTATCTTTCCTCCTGTTGCATTTTATATAATCTCTCTTATCTATTTCTCCCCTTTCTGATGTTCCTTGACCAGCCCAAAGAGGTAAGGAATCTGGCCCAGTATTTTGAGGTGGATATTCAGGTAAGGTGAGCGCTTTAGATGTTGGGGAATATGATTAATGCTATTTGATTTGACCAACTAGCAAATGGATAGCAACATGGGGTTCCAATAAAAACCAGCTTCCCATACCGGGAGTCGAACCCGGGCCGCCTGGGTGAAAACCAGGAATCCTAACCGCTAGACCATATGGGATACATGTCTACACCCCTGCGCACACCACATGGGATTGTGTATGTGACGGAGCATCCACAGATCCTATAGGAGGTGAACCTTTTTATTTTAAAATACAGTTGTAATGCCTGTCAGTCCGCGGCTGCAGTTGATGAGTTCCTGTTCCAATGATCTTTGTGAGATGCGTCAGAGTTATAGTTTCTTTGGATCTTCCCAGATAAAGTGGTCCTTTTGCTGACCACGGAATTCGCACCTAAAGTCCACTCTTCACTCTGTAGGATCAACCTACCATTTTTTTTCCCGTCTCACAAAAATAAAGAGCATTCCTTCGAGCCGGAATCGAACCAGCGACCTAAGGATGTCTGATTGTTTTCTACAGTCCTCCGCTCTACCAGCTGAGCTATCGAATGTCATGATTTGGCGCGCTGTCCATGCTGACTGTACCTGTAGCAGCCCCTCCCTCACCAACATGGTATGCATTGTGTTACAAGCTACAGCAAGTTGAAGGGTTAACATTGCAAACGGCTTGAAACTTACTGAATAGACTCGGATGTGTAAAAAAAAAAATAAACGCTGCGTTGGCCGGGAATCGAACCCGGGTCAACTGCTTGGAAGGCAGCTATGCTCACCACTATACCACCAACGCTGGACAGAGAGATAGGCTTTAAACCAGAGATGGGAAGGTCTGCGGAAAAAAAAAACGAAAAAAAACCCCCCAAAAAACATGAGAAAAAAAACCATTTTCCTCCCGCTTTTTTCCAAAGCCATTTTTTGTTTGTGGGAAATGATGTCATATCCCGGCGCTCAGACTCAGCAGCACTCAGAGGATGCTCACTCTCTATGGAGGTTGCGTAACGTTTTCTTTAATTTCATAAAAATGAACCCTGCTGATGATGTCCTGGGAAAGGCTGGGTTTTGAGACCCTTGAGTTTTAAGATAATGTGAGTTAGATCCAGTCTGATATACAACGAAGGTAAAAGAAGTGTGGAACCAGTTTTCACAGAGCCCGATAGATCTGCTACATGGGTGGTTTTAGGAGTTCTGCATATGTAGATGTTATTGTGTCATTTTGCAGCCTTTAGCAGAATTTATTTTTATGTGGAATATGGAATGTTTCATCAGAACATTTAGAAATCTGGCCGAATTTCAGGAAATGTTAAAAATTGTCATCTTCTGCCTTGGTCAGATCCTGTGCTCTGGCCTGGCTTCTTTCTACACTTAAGCTTCTTTAGCGTAGCGGTTAGAGCGTTTGCCTCACGTGAGAAAGGTCCCCGGTTCGAAACTGGGTAGAAACGCTTCTTTTCATTATTCCCATTTAACATACAGAACCGATGACTTCATCACCAAAGAGGGCAATCTGCTCCTCAGTTTTGTACCAGAAGGTGGTGCTGTTGCCCTAGGTCTTGGCCTAGTCAAGAAAATGGTGGTCAATCTACTGATGTCTTTCTTTCAGGTAAATGACTGGTGCTTCACATACTTTTTGCTTTGTTGCTTTAGTGTATTCCTTTGTTTTTCTTGTTTGCAATTTGGATGTTGAGATGATTTTTCCATGATATGTTTGAACCTGATGCAGAACTCACTCTAACTATAAAATGAAATACCTGGTCAGTATATTGTGGTGCTATCAAATCTATACATATAATGTAATGTTGTTATAATTACAGCTGTTTTGTGATTCGTACGGATAGTTACCTGTAAGTTGTCGGTGGCCAGACTGGGGATAACTAAGCAGCACTGGCAGTTTCAGGAATTCCACCCTGCCTCCAGCAATCATCAGATATAGAAGATATAATACTTGATCCCTTTATGCCCATCTCATGGTGATGGGGCTGCCCTGAGAACAAGAGCAGTATGATCAGGTTTTATCATAAGTTTGTCCTGTGTTATTCACTTTTCCCGCAGTGACAGTTTCTTTTACATAAATAGAATTTTCTGAAGGGATAAATTATACATATTACATATAAAACATATACACTTTATGAAAGGATGTGGACACCCCTCCTAATTATTGAGTTTAGGTATTTCAGCCACATCCATTGCTAACAGGTGTATAAAATCAAGCACATAGTCGACCATCTCCCTAGACAGACATTGGCATTATGTCTCCCTTTTCCTCTTCATCTATCTTTGTTCTCTTTATCTCCCAACCCTTTCTCTTTACCTCTCCCTGTTTGTCCACTTTTTCTTTACCGCTACCTTTTGTCACTTCCTCTCCCATTTTCTTTAATCTATCCTCCTTTTCTTTAATCTCTCCATTTTCATTATCTTTCCTCCTGTTGCATTTTATATAATCTCTCTTATCTATTTCTCCCCTTTCTGATGTTCCTTGACCAGCCCAAAGAGGTAAGGAATCTGGCCCAGTATTTTGAGGTGGATATTCAGGTAAGGTGAGCGCTTTAGATGTTGGGGAATATGATTAATGCTATTTGATTTGACCAACTAGCAAATGGATAGCAACATGGGGTTCCAATAAAAACCAGCTTCCCATACCGGGAGTCGAACCCGGGCCGCCTGGGTGAAAACCAGGAATCCTAACCGCTAGACCATATGGGATACATGTCTACACCCCTGCGCACACCACATGGGATTGTGTATGTGACGGAGCATCCACAGATCCTATAGGAGGTGAACCTTTTTATTTTAAAATACAGTTGTAATGCCTGTCAGTCCGCGGCTGCAGTTGATGAGTTCCTGTTCCAATGATCTTTGTGAGATGCGTCAGAGTTATAGTTTCTTTGGATCTTCCCAGATAAAGTGGTCCTTTTGCTGACCACGGAATTCGCACCTAAAGTCCACTTCACTCTGTAGGATCAACCTACCATTTTTTTTCCCGTCTCACAAAAATAAAGAGCATTCCTTCGAGCCGGAATCGAACCAGCGACCTAAGGATGTCTGATTGTTTTCTACAGTCCTCCGCTCTACCAGCTGAGCTATCGAAGGTCATGATTTGGTGCGCTGTCCATGCTGACTGTACCTGGAGCAGCCCCTCCCTCACCAACATGGTATGCATTGTGTTACAAGCTACAGCAAGTTGAAGGGTTAACATTGCAAACGGCTTGAAACTTACTGAATAGACTCGGATGTGTAAAAAAAAAAATAAACGCTGCGTTGGCGGGGAATCGAACCCGGGTCAACTGCTTGGAAGGCAGCTATGCTCACCACTATACCACCAACGCTGGGCAGAGAGATAGACTTTAAACCAGAGATGGGAATGTCTGCGTAAAAAAAAAAACGAAAAAAAACCCCCCAAAAAACATGAGAAAAAAAACCATTTTCCTCCCGTTTTTTTCCAAAGCCATTTTTTGTTTGTGGGAAATGATGTCATATCCCGGCGCTCAGACTCAGCAGCACTCAGAGGATGCTCACTCTCTATGGAGGTTGCGTAACGTTTTCTTTAATTTCATAAAAATGAACCCTGCTGATGATGTCCTGGGAAAGGCTGGGTTTTGAGACCCTTGAGTTTTAAGATAATGTGAGTTAGATCCAGTCTGATATACAACGAAGGTAAAAGAAGTGTGGAACCAGTTTTCACAGAGCCCGATAGATCTGCTACATGGGTGGTTTTAGGAGTTCTGCATATGTAGATGTTATTGTGTCATTTTGCAGCCTTTAGCAGAATTTATTTTTATGTGGAATATGGAATGTTTCATCAGAACATTTAGAAATCTGGCCGAATTTCAGGAAATGTTAAAAATTGTCATCTTCTGCCTTGGTCAGATCCTGTGCTCTGGCCTGGCTTCTTTCTACACTTAAGCTTCTTTAGCGTAGCGGTTAGAGCGTTTGCCTCACGTGAGAAAGGTCCACGGTTCGAAACTGGGTCGAAACGCTTCTTTTCATTATTCCCATTTAACATACAGAACCGATGACTTCATCACCAAAGAGGGCAATCTGCTCCTCAGTTTTGTACCAGAAGGTGGTGCTGTTGCCCTAGGTCTTGGCCTAGTCAAGAAAATGGTGGTCAATCTACTGATGTCTTTCTTTCAGGTAAATGACTGGTGCTTCACATACTTTTTGCTTTGTTGCTTTAGTGTATTCCTTTGTTTTTCTTGTTTGCAATTTGGATGTTGAGATGATTTTTCCATGATATGTTTGAACCTGATGCAGAACTCACTCTAACTATAAAATGAAATACCTGGTCAGTATATTGTGGTGCTATCAAATCTATACATATAATGTAATGTTGTTATAATTACAGCTGTTTTGTGATTCGTACGGATAGTTACCTGTAAGTTGTCGGTGGCCAGACTGGGGATAACTAAGCAGCACTGGCAGTTTCAGGAATTCCACCCTGCCTCCAGCAATCATCAGATATAGAAGATATAATACTTGATCCCTTTATGCCCATCTCATGGTGATGGGGCTGCCCTGAGAACAAGAGCAGTATGATCAGGTTTTACCATAAGTTTGTCCTGTGTTATTCACTTTTCCCGCAGTGACAGTTTCTTTTACATAAATAGAATTTTCTGAAGGGATAAATTATACATATTACATATAAAACATATACACTTTATGAAAGGATGTGGACACCCCTCCTAATTATTGAGTTTAGGTATTTCAGCCACATCCATTGCTAACAGGTGTATAAAATCAAGCACATAGTCGACCATCTCCCTAGACAGACATTGGCATTATGTCTCCCTTTTCCTCTTCATCTATCTTTGTTCTCTTTATCTCCCAACCCTTTCTCTTTACCTCTCCCTGTTTGTCCACTTTTTCTTTACCGCTACCTTTTGTCACTTCCTCTCCCATTTTCTTTAATCTATCCTCCTTTTCTTTAATCTCTCCATTTTCATTATCTTTCCTCCTGTTGCATTTTATATAATCTCTCTTATCTATTTCTCCCCTTTCTGATGTTCCTTGACCAGCCCAAAGAGGTAAGGAATCTGGCCCAGTATTTTGAGGTGGATATTCAGGTAAGGTG